>NC_135380.1:7527500-7872500 GCF_049243985.1 Paroedura picta | reverse complement strand
CTGGCCTTCTCTTTTTCTATAAGATTTGATGATACCAAATTATGTTTACACACGCAGTGTGTACTAACCGCTAGAATATATAGACAATTACCCATCCATCGCCCGGATATGGGGATGGGTCTTTCTACTAAAGATTTGTCATCATTGCTTTGTCATAATTTGCTTTGTCATAATTTACATGTAATTATTTCTGCAGTAAAGCCTAAATTGTTTCAGCAGCCTTCTGAGGTCTAGGATACAAAGTCTCATCAGCATGACAATTTGCCACGGGCTTCCTCTGCAGAGCCTTGCTTGGTGGTCTGCCATCCAACCACCAACCTTGCTTTGCTTCAGACATCTGATGAGGTCGGGCTAGAACAGGGGTAGTCAAACTGCGGCCCTCCAGATGTCCATGGACTACAATTCCTAGGAGCCCCCTGCCAGCGAATGCTGGCAGGGGGCTCCTGGGAATTGTAGTCCATGGACATCTGGAGGGCCGCAGTTTGACTACCCCTGGGCTAGAACATACTACCTTCCCTTCCATATTCTGTTCATGGGAACACCATCTATAGCAGACTTTCCCATCTTGTTTACTGTTGAGAAACCCCCGAAACATTCTTCAGGCTTTGAGAAACCCCAGAAGTGGTGGGATTGTGCAGAATATGGTTGGGAAGCAGAGCTGTGTACATGCCCACCCAGGGACTCACCCCTTCCCACTCCCTCCCCACTCCCCTCCCTCCATCATTGGCCATATGGGGCGGGGGCAGGTCAATACAACCATATATGGCCTTATGACCTGATATATGTCTAACGAATTTTATATGTCAAATGAATTAACTTCCACCCATTCAGGAAACCCTTCCAGGGCTGCCAAGAACCCCCAGAGGTTCACAACACCCTGGTTGAGAAAGCCTGGTGTATACACATGCACGAGCTGCAGATATTCCAGCAGCAGATTGAAAGCAATTTCAACAACCGTGCTCCAAGGCATTCACCCTGAACTTTGGAAGAAATGCAGAACTTGCTGCAAGACCACCTACTGACTGATTTCTGAGACTTCCTTGAAAATGAGGAACAATGGCAAGCGTTTGCACCCAGCTATGCTCATACTGAGGTTGCACTGCCATTCTGGACGATCTCTTGCGGAATTTGCCCCGCAACTGACCAGAGTGACCATCTCATTCATGCTGAATCAGAACGTTCATCTCAGTTCTTCTTGTCCTCACTTCGAGAATTTGACCAATTTACCTTCTCTGCATCCATCCAACAAATTACTGATTTCCAGACCTCAAACCTTCCCAAAGCTAGGCTTTGCTGTTTGGGAAATTGCCTTTCTGGGAGCAGTCCCAAATCATTTTGTGTTTTTTTTTTAAAAAATCAGATTTACCCAAAGCAACAGCTGTTGCTGTTTCCAAAGGAAAGCGGTGCTGATTACGAGCATAATTATTGAGTTTAAAAACAATACAAGAGGCTTCATTAATCCCCCAATAAAGACGCGGTTAATATTTAACTGGCATTTATTTAAACTTACAGTAACTGTCCTATTAAATTTGAATTAAGTGTGCATTTGGGAGACTTCCCCCAAAGCCTAGTTGAGACTTTGCTGCTGTCGATCCTTCCGGTGTGTGCTCTTTTACACAGATTTGTGCACCTAGCCATTTAAAACAAAGAAGCACAGTTTGCCCTTTAAAGTCTAGTCATTTGGGGAAAGAGTTTGCTGTCCCATCCCTGTAAAACTCTCTTTCCAGAGTATGTTCTAATTGCTTTGTATCTGTTATTAACAAACGCAGCGGCTGTTTTGTTTGTGGGAAACATCATTCCAGGAATGCTAGGGATACCGACTGAATTATTTTCAAGACATTCCAATTATATCCAATTAGGGTTTCCAGGAAATACAGCTGTTCTCCAGACTGCAGAGGTCAGTTCCCCTGGAGAAAATGATGGCTTTTTGTAGTGGGTAAGAGCAGCAGTCTAATATGGAGAGCCAGGGTTGATTTTCCGTTCTTCCACATGAAGCCAGTTGGGTGACTTTGAGCTGGTCACAGTTCTCTTAGGGTTGTTCTCACAAGGCAGTTCTCTCAGAGCTCTCTCAGCCTCACCCATCTCCCAGGATGTCTGTTGTGGGGAGAGGAAGGAAAGGCAGCTGTAAGCCCCTTTGAGACTCCTTTAGGTAGCAAAAAGTGGGGTGTAAAAACCAACTTTTCTGCTGCAGCTTTGGAGGGAGGCCCCTGTGGCCTTACACCTCACTGAGGTCCCTCCCCTCCCCTCCCCTCCCCTCCCCTCCACTAACCTCTCCCCTCCCAGATCTTCAGGTATCTCCCATGTCAGAAGTTGATAATCCACCTTCTGTGTCCCATTACTATTACCTTACTAGCCTCAAACACGGTCTATGAGATGTATGGCAAATGTGATTTTGAGAAGAGTTATTATTTATTTTGTGCATGGCATATGTTGTGTAGCCATGATATCTGAGGATTGTTGGGCAGCCAGGCAAGGCATGTTTGGAGACGTTTTGCCTTTGCCTGGTTCTGTGTCACAACCCTTAGTGTTTTCTGGGAGAGCTACCAGCCAATTCCTTGGAGGTTCCCCGTTCAAATGCTAGCCAGGGTTGGCCCTGTTTAGCTTCTGAGATCTTATGGGGTCGGCCTTCTTTGGGCGACTCAGGCTGGGATGTTATAAAGGGTGTCTGTTGCCAAGGCTTCGCCCCTTCACCTCTCCAAGCTGAACTAAAATGCCTGGCCTAAGTCCCCTCGGTTTCTTTTTGGAGCGGGTGACTGAGGACCGAATGGCACGGCTGGATTCGGCTCAGGGTCGAGCCACTGCTGCCCCCATCACACCCGGGACACATAGGGCTGCTGTACAGAGTCAGGCCATTGGTCTGATATGACTAACATTGTTCTCTCTGTTGGGCAGCTGCTCTGGGGGGAGATGAGCTACAATTCCAGGGCAACCCCAGGCCTCACCTGGGGACTGGCATCCCTTCTTCCACCCAAGAGGCCGCTTTGAGTCCCATCTGACTTTCTAGGTGTGAAGCAGCTTTTTGAGCTGCAGAGTGTATGTGGGGGGGCACAAGCTGTAGCCGTGACTGGGATGCCCTTGCAGCTTAGGCTGGCCGGGCGGGCCTCCTTTAAGACGTAAAGACATTTTAAAAAGGTGCTTTTCTGATCCAGCCATGTGCTGTGCTCCATTATCCCACACACGCACACATCTGCACACAGTGCCGACTGGCCAAACTGTGTGTGTTGTCTGCCAGGAGAGGGGGGCCTTTCGCTTTGTTAGAAAGCAGGAAGGGCCTGGGCTGCTACTGCCTGAAGTCTCCATGCCGGTAGCTGTGCTCTCCGGGCTGAGCAGGCATCGGCTTGCCACGGAAGCCAGGACAGATGAGTCTGGCTGCCTCATCGGGAGCGGGAGGCAGGCCCAACCTGGCCTGCCGTTCCTATACCTTTCTGCTGAGATTTCCCCAAAAGATTTGGCATCCCTCTCCCACCTGCACCACCGCTCTGCCTTTCCCACGGGCCTTGGAGCTTTCTGGGGGCTTTCTGTTGTGGGGCTGGTGAATAATTTAAGTGCCTCTTTATATATATATATATATACCACATGTGTGTGTGTGTGTTTATTGTGTTTATTATCTGCGGATATTTTTAAAACCTGAAGCGATTAAAGCTGTCAGGGACGAGATGAGAAATTACAGGCTGATTTATGTCTACATTGTACAGATGCAAAAGAGATGTAAGTGGCAGGAAACAGGGAAGGGCTCCCAGCTGAGGCTTGGCGCGTTCTGGCGGGGCGGGTGGGTGGAATTCCATCCAGAAAGCAGAGAAGAGAGCTGGGATTTCAGTGGGAAAGGAAGGTGTGATTCCTCAAGAGCTTGGATCCGGGCCTGTTGTTGCGCGGAGTCGGACTTATGGGGGTGCTGCTGCCTCTGGCTGGACAGAACTGGAGTGCTGGTTGTCGTGGGTTTCCCAGGCTGCATGGCTGTGGTCTGGTAGTTTGTGTCCCTGTTGTTTTCCCCGATGTCTTCAGAGGTAGGACACAGCAAGATGGGAATATCTCCATGCCATCTTGCCCTGTCCTATCTCCAAATATGCCAGCCGCAGTTACAGGAACTAAAGCTACCAGCCTATGGACACACAGCGCAGAAAACCCACAAAAGCCAGTGGACTGGCTGTGAAAGCCTTCGACAATTCAGAAATTGAGCTGCTTAGTCAACTGACTTGGACCGGAGGCTGCTGTTGCTGTAACATAGGAAACCTCCCCGCAAAAATCTGAAAATTCCCAAACCCTTCAGTCTTGTCTCAGAGAGGAGGTGCTTCAATGTCCTAATCACTTGGGTTCCCCGTTTCTGTATTGGTTCCAGTTCTAAAATAACCGTTCTGAGAGACGGTGACCAGAACTGCTCAACGTATTCCAAATGAGGTCATAGATCAGAACATAAGAGAGACCCTGTTGGATCAGGCCAATGACCCATCCAGGGCAACACTTCAGGTCACACAGTGGCCACAACCCAGGTGCCATCAGGAGGCATCTCCCACTGTTGCCCACAACCCAAAGGCCAAGAATACAGAGCAACACTGCCCCAAACATAAGAACATAAGGGAAGTCATACTGGATCAGGCCAATGGTCCATCCTGTCCAATACTGTGTCACACAGTGGTCAAAATCCAGGGGCCATTGGGAGGGCCACCAGCCAGGCCAGAATACCAGAAGACCTTCCACTGTGGCTCCCCCAAGCACCAAAAATACAGAACGTACCTGGCTCCCAGATAGAGTGTTGTTGTTGTTATTATTGTTCCATCTATACCAGGGGTAGTCAAACTGCGGCCCTCCAGATGTCCGTGGACTCGCTGGCAGGGGGCTCCTGGGAATTGTAGTCCACGGACATCTGGAGGGCCGCAGTTTGACTACCCCTGATCTATACCTTGTGGCTAGTAGCCACTGATATACCTCTGCTCTATACTGGGGCATTATATATCGAGTGTTTGATTGTCAGTCTCTTTCCTGATAATCCCTAACAGAGCTTGATGTAACACAGAGTCTCAGCCAGCTCGGACCCCATTCGACTTCCCTTTATGTTGGGATTTGGCTTGTTCCACTGGGCACCCCTTTTTGCTTCCTAGCATCAAACTTCCTTGCTACCCGCTCTCCCATCTTGTGGCATTTCACCATCTTGAATAACATTGCATCATGGACGCCTATCCCAGTGAGCGAGTTCTACGCCAGGGGTAGTCCACCTGTGGTCCTCCAGATGTCCACGGACTTCAATTACCGTGAAGAAGAAGGAGAAGGAGGAGAAGGAGAAGAAGAAGGAGAAGAAGAAGAAAAAGAAGAGTTGGTTCTTATATGCCGCTTTTCCCTACCCGAAGGAGGCTCAAAGCATCTTACAATCACCCTCCCTTTCCTCTCCCTACAACAGACACCCTGTGAGGGAGGTGAGGCTGAGAGAGCCCTGATATTAACTGAAGAAGAATAAGAGTTGGTTCTTATATGCCGTTTTTCCCTACCCGAAGTTGGCTCAAAGTGGCTTACAGTCGCCTTCCTTTTCCTATCCCCACAACAGACACCCTGTGGGGTGGGAGAGAGCGCTGATATCACTGCCCGATCAGAAGAGTTTTATCAGTGCCATGACGAGCCCAGGGTCACCCAGCTGGTTGCATGTGGGGGAGCGCAGAATCGAACCTGGCATGCCAGGAGTGCGGCATGTCCGCACTCCTAACCACTACACCAAACTGGCAAACGCTGCCAGGGGCTTATGGGAATTGTAGTCCATGGACATCTGGAGGACCACAGGTTGACTAGCCCTGTCCACGCCATGTAGGCCCGTGGTACAGCCTTGTCCAGACACGGAGTCGCAACGGAGTGCGTAGCTGAGGGTGCTGGATTTAGCGAAAGAAAGGCCTTTGTTTCAAAAAAGCAAAACTCGTGGCATATGGAAAATGAAATGAGAGCCTGCGCCGTTAGGGTAATCCCTCCGCAAGGGACCGGATCAGGGTTTGGAGGCAACCAAGAAACCTGCCCACGAGAGAGCCCTTCTCATTCTTTGCCGTTGTGCTGATCTGGGACTTTGGGAGTCTACTTAGTGCGGCTCTGCAGACACAATCAATAAAACTCATACTTTATGTACCTCATTACTGAGTCCCCTTGTCGTAAAGAGCTTCCAGTAACCTGGAGCGTAGCACCGCAGATACTGGGAAGATGTAGGCGAGGGAGGATTTAACATTTAAAAAAAAAAAAGCTATAGTGCTGGCAGGAAAGAGAGCCCTCAAGCTCTGAGCCACACCTATGGCTGGAACATTCAAAGCTTCTTTCCCCTGACCAGGCCACGGTTTCGTCTAGGTCAGCATGGCCTATTCTGACTTGCAGTGACTTGCCATGAGTTTTGTTGGAGAGGAAGACCCAGGAAGAGATCCTGGGACCTTAAAGGTAAAGGTAAAGGTATCCCCTGTGCAAGCACCGGGTCATGTCTGACCCTTGGGGTGACGCCCTCTAGCGTTTTCATGGCAGATTCAATACGGGGTGGTTTGCCAGTGCCTTCCCCAGTCATTACCGTTTACCCCCCAGCAAGCTGGGTACTCATTTTACCGACCTCGGAAGGATGGAAGGCTGAGTCAACCTTGAGCCGGCTGCTGGGATTGAACTCCCAGCCTCATGGGCAGAGCTTTCAGACAACTGCCTTACCACTCCGCGCCACAAGAGGCTCTGGGACCTTATGTATGCCAAAATCAAGTCTGATGTTTGCCATTTCCGATGATCTGCTGTGTACGTCGCTTTATGACATGCTTATGCCAGTTAGTCTTACTGTCTTGCTAGATAACGCCCAACCCCCATCCCATCCCATCCCTGGAACGTTTTGTCTTTGAAGCTGCAACTGGTAAAATGTTAAAAACAGTAAGTGATAGGAAAGCCCTCTGTCTGATTTAGTACACCCATCCTCTCTGGACAATACCAGCACGTCTACTAAATAGCCAAAAAATTTCATATTCATGTGTTTCAGTTCTCCCCTGCTTGAGTGACTTACATTGTTCTCTTCTCCTCCCATTTTATCTTTACAACAATCCTGTGAGGTAGTTTAGGTGGGGAGTGTGCAATTTGGCCAGGGTCACCCAGCAAACTTACATGGCGGAGCAGGGATTCACACCTGGGTCTCCTAGATCAATGGTCCCCAACCTTTTTTATCACCGGGGACCAGTCAACGCTTGACAATATTACTGAGGCCTGGGGGGGGGGGTAGCCTTTTGTCGAGGGATGCCGCCTGAGCCCCTGCTCCGCTTGCTTTCCCGCCAGCACCCCTGACTTCCCGCCAGCAGCTTTCCAGGGCTGTAGGCTGAAGTTTTTCACATCCCCAGCTACTTGATTGTTCTAAGTGGAGATGCTGGGATTTGAACCTGGGACTTCCTGCATACCTAGCAGACGCTCTATGGTTGAGCAAGGAAGCTGCAGTCCCTGATTATGTGATACTCTACCCACTATCCCCCATTGGCTTATTTTTGGCAAAAGAGAGCTTGCAAGTGAGCCTTGTTGCTAATTGAATAGGCCCTAGAAAGAAATACCAGAATTACTCTAAGCATCTAGTCCTTAACCTCTGGATGGTCCGTCTTTTATGGCTCCCTTCCCCCCTTCTCTAGATCCGGAGAAGGAAAAATAGGAAACAAAGCAAGCAACAGCCCCTTCTGAGTTGCTTTTTTTTCAAAATTCTCCCAGGCTGTTAATCCACGTCCTTTCACAAGTGCTCGAGGCACGCACCCAGTAATCTTAAAAAGAGATTGGAAAGTGAGAAAATAAATAGGCCTCGAGGAGAGGGGGAAAAATATCCCCTCCTCTGGTGACCCATCAGCACAAGCCATAATAATAAACCTTTATTATTTTATGGAGCGTCTTCTCTGCCTGGCGTATCTCGCAAGGCTCGAGATTAAATAGCACAGTTAGCGAATTAAATAATAGTTTACCAAGGATTGGATGACTCTGGGGATTAGTGCCAGGGCCGTGGAGCCTTACACATCTAGGTCACCAGTTTGGAAGCCGGCTCGTGTGGGTAGCAATTTTTAATAAGGTGGCAATGTCTAATCGCTGGCGGGGGCTGCGACGTGGAATGAATCGGCAAGTCCTGGGTGGGGGCAGGAGAGGGGAGGCCATTTAGTCATGGAAGCAGCTTGGAAGTTGGAAGCTAAGAATTCAAGCACAGCCTTGTGCTTGTGGGTGCGTGTGTGGTTTCGGCAAGGGCTTCTTCACAGGTCATCCATAATGTGCACAGAGCTGCCGCCTCTGTAGGCTGGGAGCAGACTCTGACCACAATCAGACCCTTTGCAGGTGGACTGTTTTAGAAGGAGGCAATTGAGCCGGATCACCGTGGAGCATCCATATGCAGAGGCAGTGTGCTTCTGAATGATAGATGTGGGGAAGGTGTCCTGGGGACGGGCGTTAGATGTAGGAGAGTGAGCAGCAGTTGGATGTTCTAAGGTTCGGAAACGGATGCACGTGCGAACACAGCTAGCTCTACACTCTGAACCATGCAGATTTATTGGAATATTCAGGGTGTGTGTGTGTGTTGTGGCTCAGTGGCAGAACTTCTGTTTTACATGCAAATGTCATGGGTTCAATCCTTGGCATCTCCAGTTACAAGGAGCAGGCAGCCTCAAAGCGGCTTACAAACCCCTTCCCTTTCCTCTCCCCACAACAGACACCCTGTGAGGGAGGGGAGGCTGAGAGAGCCTTGATATTACTGCTCGGTCAGAACAGCTTGATCAGAGCCATGGGGAACCCATGGTCACCCAGCTGGCTGCATGTGGGGGAGCAGGGAATCGAACCCAGCTTGCCGGATTAGAAGTCGGCCCTCCTAACCATGACACCAAGCTGATTGTGTAGAGGTTGCATCACATTCCACTCACAACTGGCCTTGCGGCATCTGAGATAGGCTACTACCTAGTTTTGCCAGCCTGCAGGTGGGTAATAGAGAAGGCGACCTGTCAACAAGAGCAGAAAGTCAGAAGTGACAGCTGACCTACTGTGTAGTGATGAAACAAAATCCATCTTTATTCCATCGCATGTATAAAAAGGTAAAGGTATCCCCTGTGCAAGCACCGAGTCATTTCTGACCCTTGGGGTGACACCCTCTAGCATTTTCTTGGTAGACTCATTACAGGTTTTGCCATTTCCTTTCCCAATCATTACTGTTTTACCCCCCAGCAAGCTGGGTACTCATTTTACCAACCTTGGAAGGATGGAAGGCTGAGTCAACCTTGAGCCGGCTGCTGGGATTGAACTCCCAACCTCATGGTCAGAGCTTCAGACAGCATGTCGGCTGCCTTACCACTCTGCACCACAAGAGGCTCTCATTGCATGCATAGTCAAACCCAAAATGTGGACCAGTTAATTACACATTTTCAATATCGTTTTCTCAGTGGCTTAAGTACCGAAATAAAAATTAATTGCCATAGTACAATATTTTTTAAGTCCATAAAGTATCTTTGCGTCCAAATAATGGTAAAATGTGTAAAGTCATTACAGACGTTATATTGCCTATTCGTACAGAGAAGTGCCAATGGTATATCCTTGTTCATTAATATTTGTAATGCCTTCTAAAAGAAACAATGAAAACAAAATTAAAAACAAAACACACTTAGATCGGTATGCAATAAATGTATATTTATGTTGCAAACATTCTATTAATACCTGACGTCAATGGCATGGTAACTGTTTTTGAAATGCTTTGGCTTGAATTGTAATTGGGGGAACCAAGTGACAGGGGACACAGCCTACAGACCTCGTACGTCTGTCGTAGTTGGCCGTGTAACGGGGTTTAGAGCAGGGGTAGTCAAACTGCGGCCCTCCAGATGTCCATGGACTACAATTTCCATGAGCCCCTGCCAGAAAAACCGGCAGAGTGTTAGAGTCTCAAAAATGCTGAATCATTCTTAAAAGAGCTTCATAAGAAATGCAATAAATCTAATTCAGAGTTTAGGCCGCCGGCATGTAAAGACCCGAACCAATTAATATAAAAAGGCTCTCTCTGAAGGAAAAGTTTAGCAATTTTAAGTTTCCTGTTAGGTTTTGAAAATATGTAATTAACTGGTGCATGCTTTGACCTTGACTCTCCATCAGCCATTCTCAACTTTTTTGCCATTGAGAAACCCCTGAAATGTTCTCCAGGCTTTGAGAATGCCCAGAAGTGGTGTGATCATGCAGAATATGCTTGGGAAGCAGAGCTGTGGATACTCCCACTTGGCACCCCTGTTCTTCCCACCCCCTCCAGGCCCATCATTGGCCATTATGGGAGGTGGGTGGGTCAGCTTGACCATATAGGGTCATATCATGATAAATGTTTAAGGCACACACTCTTAATTAATTCACTCCTGTCCATTTGGGAAACCCTTCCAGGGCCCTCAAGAAACCCCAGAGCTTTGCAGAATCCTGGTTGAGAAAGCCTGGCTCAACATCCTAAGGAATACAGAAGAATTTTATTTCATTTCAACACAGTAGCCAAGCTGTCAGTTTCTTTTGACTTTCAGCCTCGTGGTGGGGCCTGGAGATCTCCTGGGATTCCAGTTGACCTCCACTTTCCAAGACCAGTTGTTCTGGAGAGAATGGCTGCTTTGTAGGGTGTCCGTGTAGCAATATGCCTCATTGAGATCACTTCCCTCTCCAAACCCCATCCTCTCCAGACCCTACTCTCCCCAAATCTCCAGGAATTTTCCCACCAAGAGTTGGCTACCACAGCCTAGGTTCTTCAAGGCCAAAAGTGGCTGCTGTGATAAACCGTCAAAACGTTGGTCAGAGTGCGTTCTTTCCCTCTATTTTCACACTAATCTTTAATTGGACACAACGGGGACTGAACCCTGAAACCTTCAGTATGCCAAACGTGTGCTCTACCATCGCTCCAATCCAGAGTCAAACTTAATAGCACTGGATTGAAAGCTACTCCATCAGCAAAAGGCACCGGGATATGGATATTTTTTTTGCCACATTTCCCTTCCCCCAGCATTTCTTTCAAGCCTCTAGAAAGGTGATTCCTGGCCCAGAGGGGCTGCCTGTGTTTTCAAGAAAGAGACAATATGGCCCCCTTTCTCAGTGTGGGCAGATGCACATTTGCCAGGGCAGGTCCCACAGCTCTGGGAGACAACTATGTGGAGGTCTGAAGGGAGCTTTTGGCATTCCACAGGGCCTGTGAGATGGAGCTCTTCTGCCAGGTCTATGGTTGAGACCAGCCCAGAAAGATCTGATACTGCTCTGGTGTAGGAGAAGGAAAGATCTTGAATTTGGAAGCCCGCACCAGCCGACCATCGCTATGGGTGATGGGTCAGCACCCAGGGGTCCCCCTGAGACTGGAGGATAGCTAGCACTATGGGATTTGTAATTGTTGCTGCCATAGGGGTATTTTAATGGGACCACATTGTATATTTAATGGGGGTTTTAGTGTGAACAGTGCGAGCCAGCTTGCTGGGAGTGGCAGGATATAAACTGAAACATAAATAAAAATAAATAAATAAAAAGGTTGCCAGCTTGGGGTTGGGAAGTACCTGGAGACTTTGGGGGTGGAGCAAAGAGTGGACAGGATTTGGGGGGCGGGGCGGGAAGGGACCTTGATGGAGCATAATGCAGGAAATTGGTCTGATCCCATCGGACTCTTCTTTGCGTCTGCCTCTGAAGTCACCCAGCCAGTTTTTAATGAACCAGTCGGGAGAAAGATTCTGCTTAGGCAGTCAGGCTGAAATGGAAAATGTCTGTCCTTTTTGTGCTGTTCTCCTAATTGTGATTTACCAGGGAAGCAACTCCTTGGAGAACTAACGCAGAGAGAGAGAGAGAGAGAGAGGGAGGGAGGGAGTTGATGATATTCACCAACATCAAGTTTTCGCTTCCTCATCCTCGGCCCACTTGATTTGTTTAGAGTGACCCAGAAGCTTAGGGAGGAATTTCTGATGTGATTGCGGTATAATTGAAAGCATCAATTTAGTAGCCAGAGTATTACACTGTGCTGTGGTTTAATGGCTGATTGTTAAAAGTGATTGGTTGCCTAATAAGCAAATGTCCGTACAGACTTCAGCAGGATTAACTCGGAATGTGTCTCATTTTTACCCGTTCCTTCTTGGATAGAATGGAGGGCAGTGAGTCAGTTTAACCTTACGACACACCTAGAAGGTAGGCCATTATAAGATAAACATGTGACTGGCCCATGCTTGCCCATTGAGCTTAAGGGGACAGGAGAGTTTTGAAACCAGTCATCACCAGTTCTAGCCTGATATTAGCCCAAACACCATGTTGGCTCTTCGTGGAGTAGGTGTTTCCAACAGTAACCAAAGTGAGCCAGATCGAAGCACCGTATGGCCTCCTTGGCATCAAAAGATCAGCCCACATGTTATTTATTTACTTCCTTTTAGACCCCCACAGTGGTACCCAAAGCAGTTCTCTTCTGCATCATTGTCACAACAACCTTGTGAGGTAGGTTCGGCCAAGCGGATGCAATTGTCGTGAGGGTGTTTGGCATGCTTCCGTGGCTAAGCAGATCCCAGAGCAAAACTGAAATCACTACACGGCACTGTCTCTCGGCTTGACGCCCCTGGAAGGATTTCCCAAATGGGTGGGAATTCATTACTTTGTAATATATTTTAAGCATTTGTTAAACATTTATCAGGAGACGTGACCATATAGATATGACCTCCACCCCCGCAATGGCCAGTGATGGGCCTGGAGGGGGTGGGAAGAGAAGGGACCCCAGATGGGCATGTCCACAACTGTGCTTCCTTCCCAACCATATTCTGCACGATGGCACCACTTCTGGGGTTTTTCAAGAAGAATGTTTCAGGGGTTTTTCAGTGGTAAAAGAAAAAGTTGAGAAAGGCTGGCTTAGAGTTCCAGTGGGTGAGCGCAGAAAAAGAAATGCGAAGGGCCACTGTTACTAGGAAGCTTGTCTTTGTGGCTCTTTCCTTGAGATAAAGGATTTTTTCCCTCCAGGCTGTCTAGCACTTCTCCCGGGGAGGGAGATTATATATAGAAATAATAATTCAGTTAGCAAATAGCAGAGGGGAAGCATGAGCTCATCTACCTATAGAGAAATGAGGAGTTTTCATGTTGTAAGGCAGGGGTAGTCAACCTGTGGTCCTCCAGATGTTCATGGACTACAATTCCCATGAGCCCCTGCCAGCAGGGGCTCATGCCAGCAGGGGCTCAGGTGGAATGTGAAGCAAACTCAACGCTCCCTTCTAAGGGCTGGGTCTGATCCACATGGAGGATTTTAAGGCCTGTGGGCCAGGGACTGTAATTTGCAAAGGCCTCACTGGCCCCTTTTCCTTAAAGTAGCCTGGCAACTGTCTTCTTCCAAGGTGGAGATCAGGGACTGACCCTCAGGGCGTTAAGGAAAGAACTTGCATGGGCCCTTGTGGGCTCTTATTTTCCCCTCACTATATCCTGAAAGCAAATCTTTTAAAGGGAACAAGCTTACTCATTCAGCTGCCGGTGAAAATCAAGTTGAGCCCTGCATAATTTTACAGGTTTTCTTTGTGTTTACTTCATGACTGCTCTGCCTTTGGGTCCAAAGAGGCCCCCAAATGGCTCCTGTTGTTTCCCTCTTGTCCATGTTTGTCCTCACAACCAATTGGGGCAAATGTGTGTGACTGGCCTGAGGTCACCCAGCAGGCTTCCACAGCAGTGTAGGGAGTAGGGATTTGAACTCGGTTCACCCATATCGAGGTCCTAAACTCTAACTCTGGCTGAGAAAGCAATGCGAAGATAAAAGGTGGGCTTTCATATTGGCCATGAACTCCCCCCCCCAAAAAAATTGTTATGTTTCAGAGTCTTGTAGATATGTAAGAGTCGGTGTGGTGTAGCAGTCTGATTCCCTGCTCCTCCTCCACATGCAGCCAGCTGGGTGACCTTTGGCTACCCATAGTCCTGGTAGAACTGTTTTCCTAGAGCAGTTCTTCCAGAGCTCTCTCAGCACCACTTAACTCACAGGGTGTCTCTTGTGGGGAGGGGAAGGTGATTATAAGCCACTTTGAGACTCCTTTGGATAGTAAAAAGTAGGGTATAAAAAACAACTCTTATTCTTCCTTCCCGAGCCAAGAAGCAGACCACAAAGTATCAAACTGCATGGGACATCTTCTTTGAGAGAGGGAGACTGCGTTCTCCTAGAGCAGTTCTACCAGAGCTCTCCCAGTCCCACCTAACCCACAAGTATTCTGTTGTGGGGAGAGGAAGAAAAGGCACGTGTAAGCCGCCGTGAGTAGTGAAAAGTGGAGTCCAAAACCCCAGTGCTCCTTCTTCTAATGCCCTGGAGAGCGGCTGCCAGTGGGTGCAGAAAACCCTGACCTCGGTAGACTGGAGATCTGAGTCGCCTGGCTGCATTTGAGCCCAGGACCAAGTTCAGATATCTGAAGGAGGCTGGGTGGGGTGGGTGGGGGACTCCTTCTCCCTTTTGTTCCGAGCCCTCTAGGCAGGCAGCCGGCATCTGAAAAGGCTCACCCCTCCCCGCCCAAAGGTATACCTGGCCCCTCAAGGGTTAAAGCAGGAGTCTCTCTCTCTCTCTCTCTCTGTGCCCCCCCCCCCCCCCGCCCGGCAGTCCTTGGCTAAGATGAATGTGGCCGGGCTGCGCTCCTGCGAGCTGTCTGTGCCGGGGAGGCCGCGTGCTGGTCAGTGATGGAGTTGCTGCCATGACAACCCCTGGAAGTCAGCGTGCGCGCGCGCTGGCGGGAGACTGGGACGAGGCGGCGGCGATGCTCCGCGCGAGGAGGAGGCGGCGGCGGCGGCGGCGGCAGCAGAGGGGCGCTGGGCTGCTCAAAGTCGGAGCCTCCGCAGCAGCAGCAGCAGCAGCAGCCGCCCTGGGCGCGCCTCTGCCGCCCGACGCCCTCTGCTGAGCCCAGCGCGCTCCCCCCGGGCCGAGCGTGCCGCGGAGCTGTTGCCGGGGCGGCCGCCGGGGAGTTTGGCAACTCTGGCGAGGGAGCCCCCGGCGGCGCTGCCAGCCCCGCGAGCACGACCGCGACCCCGCCGGCCCAGGGGCGCTCCTCCTCCGCCTCCGCCGCCGCCGCCGCCGCCGCGGGCCAAGTGAGCGGCATGGGCTGCTGCTGCTGCTGCTGCTGACGGGAGCCCGGCTCGGAGCGACGGACTGGCGCTTCCCCGCCGAGTGTGCGGCCAGGCCGGCATCGCTCTGCCCAGCGCCCTCCTCCCGCCCGGGGACTTCGCGCGCCGCGGGGCCGGCCGGCGCCCCGCTCCTCTTGGCGCACCATGCGGCTCGCGGGGCTCGGCGCGGCGCGTGCGGGTCGGTGCGTGGCGGTGCTGTGTCTCAGGCTGCTCTTCCTTGTGCCCGCAGGAGTGCCCGTGCGCAGCGGAGAGGCCACCTTCCCCAAGGCCATGGATAACGTGACCGTCAGGCAAGGCGAGAGCGCCGTCCTCAGGTAGGAGCCGGGGCCGGGGGGCAGGGTGGGGGGCTGCATGGCTGGATGGGGGTGGGGGGGGTGCGCCAGAGGTGTGCAAGTGGGCTGGCACGTGCCAGGGCTGCCAGGCGAGCCAGCAAAGTCTCTGGGAGGGGCCGCCAGACAGGAGGGCTGCTGCCCACCCACCACCCGGCGGCTGGCTTTTTGGAGTCTGGGGGTCTTGGGTCTGATCGCTTCCCTACAGCCAGGCTGGGGCAAAGAGCAAGCTGGAGAAAGGTGGTCGTGGGAGGGGGGAGAGGAAACCCAGCGTATGCAGATGTGCAGCCAGAGTGGTTTGCTTTGGGAGAGGCAGGGAGGGGACCAGGTGGCTTTTCCTCTGGCCAGCGGCTGGTAAAGAAAGGAAGGGAACCCGTGGTGGGGACTGACACTTAGCTAAGGGATGGGGCTTCCCCTGCCCTCCCAGAGTCTAGCCTTTGAAAGGATCCGGGATTCTGATTTCACCTGTTTCCCTGCTGTTGCTCCTGAGTTTGGCGCGGGGAGACGGAGGATTCTGTGCATCCGCAAGGGGGATGTGTGGCGAGGAGGGGATGCGCCCCGCTTCTAATGATCTGAGCTTGTAAAGCGAAGCCGGCGTTGGAAGAGTTTGCCCTGTCATTGGGATTTTCTTTTTCTTTGGTGGGGGGAAAAACAAAGTTATGCGTTTGTGTGCGTGTGCGTTCTGCAGGAGCCGTCTGGTTCCCTTTGCCGAGCTTAATACGCTGCACGGCCCTCGGGTTGAAAAAGGCAGAGCGCGAAAGAGGCCGTTTTGATTGCCAGCAGTGGAGAGATGCGGGAGCGCAGGCCGGCGTGCCACGGTATTCGGGCCGCTCGGAGGCATCTCCTTCTCCTTAGGATGAAGTCCTAGGAAGTGTTGATGTTAGCAGAGGAGATTGGCACAGGATGCTGGTCCTCGGGGAACCTTGTGGGGGGGGGGGGAAGAGGCCCGCAAACATCCCACCATTGTTAACCCACTTGAATGTGCACGGTTTGCCCCAGCACATTATGGACACAATAGGCTGGTGAAGGTGAGGAGAGCCCCCTTTTGGAGTTCTGTGGCACCATGTTGCAGTTTTCCAGGCCTAATTTGGAAAAAGAGAAATGGCTGTCAAACTGGTTTAGGCCTGAGATGTGTTCTCTCTTCTCTCTCTCTCTCCCCCCCCCCCCCCGCTTGTGAAGGTTTGACGAATGAGTTTTGATTGGCAGGAAGAACCTGGTTCATTGCTGTCTTTGCAATTGGCAGGTAGAGCCTGGTTCAGTGCTGTCTTTGCCTCCCCTCGCTGATGCATGGCCATACTCAAAACCAGAGTGGTGAGGTCTTGAAGTGTGTTGATTGCTCCATCCAGATGCAAGCATCCTCCAGTGGCATGGTGGCAATCCACAGGTTACTCTGGGATGTGGGAGCGCCTGGTTTCTTTCATGCTTTGTGTAAATGTTTTGAGTCCATCCTCCTCCAAGTAGTTTAGGGTGACATAAATGATGCCCCCTCCCATTTCCATCCTCCGTAAGTTGGCCCAAGGTCACCCAGTCAACTTCATGCCCAAAGGCAGCACTTGGCTGAGCGCTTGGCTCCATCATCTGCATCTTGATATTTTCCCCGCTTTCACCATGCAAGGGTAGAAGAATTTAGACCTTCAGCTTGGAGAATCTGACTTCACTGCATAAGCCGACTGTGCAGTCACTATGCCACGGCCCACCTTCCTTCCTTCCTCTTCCGGGATCATAGGAGGGTCTTCACCCAAAGGACTGGGCAGAGACCAAATGGCTGCATGCACGTTTCGCGTTGTGTCAGAGTAAAACTGCACCCGCCTTTCTCCAGAGTAGTCAGGTGGTTGGCTGGGCCCTCCCCAGTGGATGATGCTCTGAAGTCGTTCACACCATGAGTCAGCAAAATGGATCCCGACAGAGGGATGATGGGAAACAGCAGCGGCAGAGCGCAGGTGCTCAGCCTGTGGGGAGAAACATCTTGCAAAAATGTGGCAGACTTGAAGGCCTGGTTCCAGGACCCCAGGGTCTCCTTGGCTGCGTCCCAGTTAGCAAAAGCAGCACTAAGCAGCTGAAGTCGTTGGCTTAGCTATGCTCACTAGAATATCTGTTTATTTTGAATAGCACATGGCAGCCACACAATCTCATGGGCCAGTGTTTCAGCCCCCGTTTTCCTGCTGTGGAAGCTGGCTCTTTGCTTACTATTAATTTACTCTGCAGCAGTCTGCTCTCGGCTGACTTCTGAAGGTGGACCAGCGTATTGAACTGACCTATGGCAGGTTCTTTTAAAAAAGAAAACATAGGAGTGCATATTGAAAATGGTACCTCTCACCACGTACTAGCAGCAACACCAGCCTATTCAGCAACATTTCCTGGGGAGCTGGGGAGGAAGATGGAAGGGAAACCATGCACCAGTGTTGTGCGCGCATGGGTGTGTGCATTGGCATGGGAGTGCGCTAGAGTGAAGGTTCATCTTGCACGCTTGGAGAGAGAACCTAGAGATGGTGGGGATGGGACTGAAATGTGAAAACTGCCAGGTTTAGCTGCTCAAACTGGCAAAAGTTTTTTAAAGGACCAGGACTCAACAGGAGTCAGAGACCAGAGAACTACAGCTGCAAATAAAGACACTAACCTATAGAACTGCAGCCAGCTACCATAGGCATGTAGCTCCTTGCATCTTCAGCAAGCATTCTTGCAAAACATATTTTATTTATTTGCATTTACTTGAGTATAGCTTGCAAAGTTTACAATATTTCTACCTTGGAAAGATTGGAGGGGATTGCATAATGAAATGTAGGCTACAGGCAAGGTAGAATGAACAAACTAAATTGCTCCCAGCCACAGAAAGGCCAAGATAAATGTGGCTGGAAAGATTTTTCTATCAAGACTCTGATGTCTGCACTAGAAAAGGTTCCATTTAATTATCCAACAGGATGTGAGCTTGGATCCCTTGTGTTCCAAAGCAAATAGCTATTAGATTTCAAACGTATTTGGAATAGACTCTTAAAAATATTATAACTATACAATTCTGCTCTTCATTCCTCAAAAGGCCAAATCAGGTCCTGGCTACTGTCGTATCTACCAACCTTACTGACAAAAGGGTGAAGACAAAATGGACTTTGGTATTATTATGTTGCCAGATTACTACTTACCTAGCTGGAGAATTTTATACATCTGGCCAATTGTCAAAAACAGAGGATGAGAAGGCTGGGGGGGGGGATCACATTGAGTAGTTCTGAATATTGTGTATGTGAATGCATCAAAGGCATTGCATACATGTGTGCATTTGTAGCACAGTATGTGTGTGAGGACTTTGCCATCATTAAACGGGCAGGTGGTATGTGTCAATTTTGGAAGGTGCCTTTGGAAAGACAGAATTCACGTAAATCAGATCCTTAAAAACCATATGTCCTTTTGTATGTGTGTGTGATTTCTGTACATGCTCAGGGGCATTTGAGCTTAGGGGTCTAAATTGTTCAGTGGCAACCTTATGAGGGTAAGCCTAAGCAGCTCCATTTGGGAGTAAGCCTGTGTTATCCAGTGGGGCTTAACTGCCAGCCAAGGGCCTTTAGGACAGATCCGGGTGTCTATATACCTCCAAATATCTGTCTCTGCGGACATGATCTGCTGGGTACTGCAAACTGGGCTTTGTACACGGGAGAGGCTGGTTGCACAACCATGGTTGTATTTTCCTTCCCGCTGCAACCATACAGGTCCCTGGCACCTCCTTGTCTGTTCAGTTTTCCACATGTGCTATTTGATTGTTCTGCAGGATTTCTAAGTCACGGCTCATGTTCTAGACCAGGGGTGGTCAAACTGCGGCCCTCCAGATGCCCATGGACTACAATCCCCATGAGCCCCTGCCAGCGAATGCTGGCAGGGGCTCATGGGAATTGTAGTCCATGGACAACTGGAGGGCTGCAGTTTGACCACCCCTGGTCTATACTGTCATCTGTCTCCCTGCTGGTTCTGTAGAAGGCTTTTCTAAGAAGAGACACACTTTATATTTTAAAAAAAGGTATACATCTGCCTGTCTGTACCATGGAGATTAGGATCTTCCACCAGCACATCCGCACATCACTGTCTCTTTCCCTGCCCCGACTTATTCCCTCCGTACTTGTCGGACCATCGGAATCCTTGTTATCGGATCTGTATTCATGTTCCTTTCCAGGGTTCAGACTTGTGGCTGGCCGTTCCCATGAAATATTCATCTCATTTTGATGTTCGTAAAATTCAGTGCCTGATATTTTTCATCCTCTGAAATTATTTATTTCAGCGCTCCGGACTATAAAAATATAACGCTGACCTGCTTCTGTCTGCTCTCCTCCTCCTTCCCTTTCCTGGGGATTATTGCGTTTTGAAAAGGCCTGGCATTTCGGTGTCCCCTCCCCTCCCCTTTTGCAGCGGGGTGAGGGGAGGGTGGATTCTCACTCTGTTTCTGATGAGGAAATGAGTGGCAAAGTCCAGGTGAGCAATTCTGCCAATGGCTAAGGGAGAGTTATTGACTGCATTGAGCCAGCCAAATTGTGTGCACACCCATATGAAGGACGGGACTTGTTGTGCACCAGTGGAAGAACTTATTTGCCCCCTTGGTGTAGTGGTTAGGAGAGCTGACTTCTAATATGGTGAGCCGGGTTTGATTCCCTGCTCCCCCACATGCAGCCAGCTGGGTGACCTTGGGCTCACCACAGCACTAATAAAGCTTTTCTGACTGAGCAGTAATAGCAGAGCACTCTCGGCCCCACCTATCCCACAGGGTGTCTGTTGTGGGGAGAGGAAGGGAAGGGGATTCTAAGCCCCTTGGAGACTCCTTAAGAGATATAAAAGCCTACCCTTCTTCTGTAGTTCCATGTTTCAGGATCTGAGCTGGACTTTGGGAGGTCGGAAGAGAGTAGGCCACACCCACAAGTCCTAGGAGGGAAGGTTCAAGATATCCAAGAGGGGAAAGGACCAAATGGATTAAGGCCCAATCGCTGAAAAGCCCTGCTTGCAGCCCTGGTCCCATTGATCGACAATTCAACGGATTTTCGATGGATCTAAAAAGGCCATTGCAATATGCCTCGCATAATCAGAGGGTTCGGTTTCCTTTCGTCGTGACTTCATGCCAACCTTTTTTTGGGGGGTGGGGGTGGGGGAGGCTTGTTTCCAAATCCTTTTCAGAGCGCACTCTCAAAAACAACTTCCTTCCTTCCCGCTAGCAAGAATGGCTTGGAATTAATCTGCAATCATGTCGTTTGGGAAGAAGAAAAGCTAACCCCGTATGAAATGCGAACGCACAGCCAGCAACATAAATAACGCAGAACAATGCCAACTCATGAGTGCCACGGAGCGGCTCGGTCGGCAGGCGGGATCCGAATGCTATTCCTACCACCAGCCTCTCAGTGCTCTTTGATTTGGCCCGGGAGAAGAGCAAGCCTTGGCTCCTTTAATGGGAGGGGATGCTGGCTTGAGTGACACCAGTTGCTCCTCTCCCCCTGCTCACGTTTCTCCACTGGAGCCTGAACAATGCCTTAATCCAGGGGTAGTCAAACTGCGATCCTCCAGATGTCCATGGACTACAATTCCCATGGAATTTGTAGTCCATGGCTCATGGAAATTGTAGTCCATGGACATCTGGAGGACCGCAGTTTGACTACCTCTGCCGTAATCTTTTCAGCAGCCAAGACTGGATGTTTGACTCCCCCAGAATCACTATGGAAGTTCATAGAGGGTGGTGGTTGGCCTTTAAGGCCCTGATCAGAGTCTGAACTCTCTCTCTCTCTGTCTCCTCATGTCGGCTGACCCAACTGAGAAGCTTTCATACAAACAAACTTGTGACTTCTTGCTGTCTTGTGTCACATGTTTCTGACTCACCAAGGGTGTGGTTGGTTGTTTTTACATTAAACAACAACAGCGAAACTTTTGGTTTAGGACTAAGAAGAAGCTATAGCTATGCCATTCTGCCTGGTCTGCTGCTCTTACTAAGCCTCTGAGCAAGCAAGGTGTCTGCCTATTTACCCTTAAAGCAGACTTGGTTATGCTGTGCTAAAAATGTTCCATGCCTACTTTATACCTATATAGGTCCCGCCTGGAGCCATAACTCATGTCTTTTGTAATATAGGTTACTCATTCTTGGCCCTTGTCACAAATATTCTAGAATGGAAAAAAGGCAGGGAGGCATAGCCATCCTATGACTGAGTGGATTTCTCTAAACCCCGTTGATTGACACCGTTTCTCTAAACCTCGTTGATTCCAACAAGAGTAAGAACATTTTGGATGTTCTTTATTCTCTTCCACTAGAACGAATGTGGGTGACTGTGCTTAACTGGAGCTGGATCATGCTCAGAGCATCTAAAATGAGCACCAAAATGCTTTGTGTTTTCTGTTAACGATGGCTCCTGATGTATCCATATATTCCAACTCTCTCTGGAAGGTAAGGTCTGTCGGAACGACTGGCACAAACTTGCACAAACCTCTCTTGAGGACTAGTCTCTTAGAACAAACACCCCAAGGACACCTACATAATAAGTGAATGCAACTCTACCATATCCTAAGTAAACACCCAGAAAGTTGGGTTGTAAAAACCACTGCTCGATCATAAGGTGAGTTATGTGCTGCTGAGTTAGTGCTGAGTTAGTGCTGCTTTGGTTTGGGTTTATTTTTTTTTAATACCTGCAAGTTTAATGCCTTATCAAAAGCCAAATCTCTCCGTTGTTTTTGACTGGCATTAAGAAGTGCTTCAGAATAATCCAGCAAGAAGCAAGGACAAATCTACCAGAGATCATCGCCAGCTTTCTTCTTTCATAGCCTGAGAACAGATGGTTGCTGCGCAGGGGTACACATGAGGTGTGCAGAAATGAGATTCCACAAAACCTGGTCCGGAGCATCCACCGTCATCCACCCCGGCCAACCTGGTTTGGTCGGATGCATGCAAATAGCGGAGGTGTTTCAAAAAGGAGCCAGGGGGAGCTGATTTCTGCTTGTGGAGGAGGACCGAGGAAACACAAGTCAAATGGCTTCCAGGACGAGCAGCTGGTGAAATATCACCCCCCCCACACACACACACACACACACACTCACACACCGAAATGGGCGATTTTGACCAACTCAACATTTCCAGCCATAAACAGCACAACACCTGCGTCTGTTTTATCAGACACACGCAGAGCGCCAGAACGGCTCCAAGGAACATTTGTCCATTTGGTTTGCCGAGTCTGGTGTTGTGTTGAAAACGGCCCCCTTCTCTCGGCTCCCCTCCCCTGGATGTTCACACCGCCCGTAGCTGTGGACATTACAGACCTGACGGTTAAAAGGGGGGCCCTGGTTCCCGAGGCAGCCTCCCTGAAGCCGTGAGAATAATGGAGAGTGACTTGCCAAATTGGCCACCTTGAATTGCTCCTACCTTCGAAGACCTGATACGAATTATGAGTTCACGAGGTAGTGCTTAGAAACACATGCAAAGAGAGGTTGATTGGAGACGGGCCTGAGCTCTGGAATATGGAAAGGAGGCAGGGAAGGCATTTGTACGAGCGTCATTAGCTACAAGCCTTGCTGGCATCCATTCCTGATGCAGCTGTTGCGTAAGGATAACAAGAAAAATATTTATAAAACGGCCTGGCTTCCAACAAGAGAGATGGAACAGTTCTTTCAGTGGGATTTATGTGGTTGACAGGGCAGTCTGAAGTCATTTTGGATCCACCCAAACTGGAAGTGGGTTGAGAAATTCCTGGAGGTTTGGGATTGGAACCTGGGGAAGGGCAAGGTTTAGGGTAGGAAGACCCCATAATGCCATTGAGACCACCCTCCGAAGTGGTTGTTTCCTCCTGGGGAACTGCTGCTGTCTCCTGAGAGCCCGCGTGGAGAGTGGTTAAGAGTGGTGGCTGGAGAACTGGGCTGGATTCCCCACTCCTGCAGCCAGCTGGGTGACCTTGGGGCAGTCACAGTGCTGTTCTCACAGAATGGCTCTGTCAACTCTCCTGACTTCACAGTGTGTCTGTTGTGGGGAGAGGAGGGGAAGGTGATGGTGAGCCCCCGCGGGACTCCTGCAGGGAGTGAAAAGCGGGGTATAAAAAGCCCTGCTCTTTTTCGTCTTAAGGAAATCAGCAGTAAGTTCGGCAAGTGGAGGCCGGCCACTGCATCCTGTGCCCAGTGAACTCAGAAGAAGAAGAATTGGTTTTTCTACCCTGTTTGTGGCATGCCGTTCAGGATGACCCTGTGAGTCTCTAGCATGGCCATAATTGTTTTGTCGTTTGTTTGTTCGTTTATATTTCCCACCGCTCCCAAAAGACGGCTCGTTGCAGATGGGACTCCAAGCACCTCAGAACATCGTTCTCCCTTCCTTTACTGCCTCACAACAACAGTCCTGTGAGGTAGACCAGGCTGTGAGTTTGTGTCAGGCCCAAAATCACCCAGCAAACTTCTGGTGGTAGAAGAGGGGATCCGAACCGGCGTCTCCCATGCTCCCACATCTGCCCAGCCAAGCAGTGGCTCTCCCCTGAGGCTCACCGGAATTGTAGTCCATACACATCTGGAGAGCCACTGTTTCATCACCCCCTGCACTATACCACATTGGCTTTCCCACTTGGTGGGACTTTCCCAACTCAGCACTGGCAATCAGGAGAACAGAGACCCCATGAGCTCATGCAGAATGCCTTAGCCCAGCCTTTTAAAACTTTTTGAGTATGGGAGAGCTGCTGAAATAATTGTTCAGACTTCAAGGAGCCCAGAAGTGACATCAGTTGGCCACGTCCCCTGCCACGCCCCTGGAAGTGACATCACTACCTGCCCCCTTAGCCTTCCTTTTGTTCCCTCCCTCCTCCTTTGCTAATGCCATGGTAGTTCTGCCTCATGTAGGCCAGGAAGAAGAGTAGGAGCAGAGAAAACAGCCCAGGCCCCCTCCGCATACCATGCTGCTTCAGATCTCCCAAGGACCCTCTTCATGACTCCTACTGACCCCCAGGGTTCATGGACCCTTGGTTGGGAATCCCTGCTTTAACCAGAGCAAGCTCTAATAAATGCAGGAGTAAGAGCCGGGGAGCAGTGACTTAATGACCGTAAAGGTGTGGACGATTGTTTAAAGCTGAAATCTGCCACTTCATTCTCCTTCACTTTCTACTAGGTTTTGGAGGACGTTTGGCTCCCAGCTTGAGCATTCGTACCCGTTTCTTGTACAAATTAAGTATCAGGGAGCCCATGTCTGAGGCAGAACCCGTCGAGGCATTAAGGCCCCCCCACCCTTCCCTAGTAAATTGTCTGCCTGCTCTTGATCTTCATAGGAATGCTAACGTGCTTACAAAGCTAACATCAGCATTGAGAGACGGGAGCCCGTGACTAAAGGATCTAAGCCGGGATTTTCAAAGCAATCCCAAGGGCCTTCATCACCAAGCGTACTTGAAAATCCAGGGGGATTTATCATTTAGGCGCACCAATTCGTAGGACTTCTGTTTTGTTGCAAATCTCCCGGATTTCATCACTTTTTAAACAGAAAAAAGCCACTTCTTCTCGGAAAGTTTGAGCTGCGGCTAAACTGTAGTTAATTTTACTATTTAGCCGGAGTCCCACGACAACGATTAACAACACTGGGCCAAAAAAAAAAAAAAGAAGAAGAAGAAGAAAAAAGTGCACTAAAGTAGAAGAACTGCCATTTGTGAGCTCATAAAACGGAGGATCTTTCTGGGAAGGGCGAGGAAAAGCACTTAACTCGCCTCGTGTAACCCCCGGTTTCTTGTCAAAACTCCAAATGTCACGGTATGCACGCCGGTCAGCGTTTCAAAATGTTTGACATCATGCAGAAATCCACGTCTTTTATTCCCTTACACTGGCCTCCATTCTAGAGCTTAACCTCACGCAGTTACCAGAAGCTGCTGTTCCCAGTAAGCGAGTTCGTTGTTCTTCCCTGGGGGAGACCTTATCTGAACTGGAGTTCATTAAGGGGGGAGGGGGGAATTGTTAGTAGTAAGGAGCAAATATAGGGAGCCCGGTTCCCAGGTGGGGTCTGGGGGGCCCCTGGAATTATAGCTCCAGACTAAAGAGCTCAGCTGTTTTGTTGGAGGGTGGACTTCACAGCATTCTACTCCTCTGATCCCGCCCTGCCTCAGATTCTGCACTCCTGACTCACCCCCAAATTCTTCAGGTTTTTCCTAGCCAAGAGCTGGCCACACTAAGGAAATATGTCCTCTTCTGTTTCGTTTTATGTCTTTGTTGGTGAGTTAGGTCCTCTGCTTTTTTTTGCTGTTGGCTGTATAGCTGTATTCGTACAGCATGCATACATATCATTTTGATTCTGGCCATTTATGCTTATCATTTTAACATTATTTACGCTTATTATGGATGCTATAGTTGCCAACCTCCAGGTGGGGCCTGGAGATCTCCCAGTATTGTAACTGGCCTCTGGACTAATGGAGATTGGTTCCTCTAGAGAAAAGGGCAGTTTGGGTGGGAGGAATCTGTGGGATTATACCCATACTAGTATCAAAGCCCATTTAAAAAATGGGCTTTTAAAGGGGCGGCAGGCAGGAGGGCGTGAGAGGGTGGCTGCAGCTCCCTTTGGCCCGCAAGGCAGGCTAAAGGGAATGGAAGCTCCCCCCCCCAACCAGGTGGCGATAGAGCTTTGTAGTCCGCAAGGAGTCTACAAACTCCCCCCCCCGGCTCCCTCCCAGCAGGAGTGTCCTTGCAGGCCGCCAAGCCCTGTTGCTGGCTCTCTCCTCGTGGGCGACAATGGAGGCCGCAGCCACAAGGCTTCTAGCAGGCAAGGAGGGAGGGTAGGAGCTGGAGGGGGAAGGCCAATCAGGGTGGACTTGGACAGACAGGACCCCGGACAGTCTCCTCCCAGGAGGCTGTTTCCCAAATATTATAAGGGAGCGAAATAGTGTTAAGGATGAGGCCTCCTCCCTACCCCCAAACTCCATCTTTAGGCTCTGTCCCTCCCCCCAATGTCTAGGAATGGCACCCCTAACTGATGCACTAATTATGCTGGGAAAAGTATGTACATTTTATGAGAGAAAAAAATGAAATGGGAGGGAGCAGAAAATGGTACGCAGTCGTAAGTTCAGTTTGCATGAAGGAAAAATGAAAGCACCCAGGAGACTGGGAAGTTCGTTTTGCAGGGATGAGAGAAGCAAATTGGATGCAGAGCAAAGCCAGGGCTGTGGGTGGTCCCCTCAGAATCTACATCTGGAGGGAAGCTTTTGCTCTTCGAATCCCTGCTTTGTGTGTGTGTGTTTGGCTAGAGCTTCTACAACTGGGAACTTGGGGTCAGAAAGTCCTGTAGGTTTTCACGGTGAATTTGTAGAGTAGAATGTGCAGTTGTAATCTGCCGACCATTCAAGGGGATGAAGTGAAGTTTCTTGCAAATGCAGCAGATAATTTAGGAACATCATATAACCTGCCTCTAAACTTGCCAATCTCCAGGTAGTACCTGGAGGTCCCCGGGATTTATAACTGATCTCCGGGCAACAGAGAAAACGACTATTTGGAAGATGGACTATATTGACATTATACCCTACTGAGGTCCTCTCCTCTTATCTCCAAACCCTGATGCACCAAGGGTCTGACTCTTAGAAGGTGCTTTCTTGTGTCCTCATGACAGAGGCAGGGGGCATAGCAGCCCAAGTGGCTCCTTGGTAGGGTAACACGATGGGTTCTGCTAACACTGGAAGCACCAAGCCCATGAATTGAAGACTTCTCCTTAGGGTTGGTATTAAGCCTGCAGGTTCAGTAGACACAGACTCCAAAGTTCTTCGGAAACAAACGCGCTTTAATTGAAGTAACACCAACCAAATTTTCAGAGATATCCCAGCCTGGAGCTACCCTAGGGAGATCTCTAGGCCAAGGGTAGTCAACCTGTGGTCCTCCAGATGTTCATGGACTGCAATTCCCATGAGCCCCTGCCAGCATGTGAAATGTAGTCCATGAACATCTGGAGGACCACAGGTTGACTACACCTGCTCTAGGCCACACCTAGGGGCTGGCAACCCTACCACTCTGCCTGTCTTGCCCTTGTTTTTCTGTGGAACTTGCTGCTTAGTTACTCTATGAATTCAAGTGGATTGCTCCCTTGGTCTGCAACAATCCCAGCAAAGTTTGAGCCTTGTGGCACCTTTAAGACTAGCAAAGTTTAATTCCGGCGATAAGCTTTTCTGTGCATGCACACTTCCAAAGCAGTGGCCATGCACATAGAAGCTTACACCCAGATTTAAACTTTGTTGGTCTTATCGGTTCCCCTGGACTCAAAGGTCATGCATTCCCTCCACGGGTCAGGATGAGTAAAACGCTGGGCTCGGGGCACTCTGTGTAAACAGCTTTTCCGGACGAATGTTGAGCGACAGCTTGTGGAACAGCTTGTAACAAGAGCTGCTTTGACTCCATTTTGAAGTCTGGCACTCTCCCGCATGGTCTTGGAGAGCAGGGAATCTCCTGACACAGTTCTGGGCCTGCAGGTGGAGGCACAGATCCCCATCCAAGAAGCAGAAATGGATTTTGCAGGGGGCGGAAGCGTTCCTAAAAAGGGAGAAGCAGCGGGGGGATCTACAGGGAGAAGTTGGGCACCGCTGCATTATTAAGAGATAGATTTTGTCAACCTCGCCCCCTCTCCTTCCCCATCCGCAGTGCCAACTGTCAGTAATTTAACTAACGTTTTGTAAATAAATGTGGCATTCGGACAGCTGTCACCGCGCCGGCTGTAAACACTCCTTTTGTCACGCAAAGCTGGCAGCGCGGCTCCGTTTCCCCTGGAAGGGCAGGCGGGGCTGCCAGTTGGCTCTCGCACCCAGGGCTGCCAGGGAAAACACATGGAGACCAGTGGACTGCCGGAGCGGCGGGTGGCGGGGCCGATGCCCGCTGTAAGCATTTGGACTAGCTTCGGTGACAATATGTGGTTTTTCTTCTGCGGCAGGGATGCTCTGGCCTTAAGGGATAAGCACTGAAGCTCCTAAATGTCATTATAGGGAGGAAAATGGAGGAGAAACTCAGGCAAGTTTGTGCCCTAGAATCATAGTTGGAAGGGACCTCCTGGGTCATCCAGTCCAACCCCCTGCATATGCAGGACACTCCCAATCCCTCTCGCTCATCCACTGTCACCTGCCATCCCCTGAACCTTCACAGAATCAGCCTCTCTGTCAGATGGCTCTCCAGCCTCTGTTTAAAAATCTCCATAGATGGAGAACCCACCACCTCCCGAGGAAGCCTGTTCCACTGAGAAACCGCTCTGACTCTCAGGAACTTCTTCTTGATGTTTAGACAGAATTTCTTTTGAATTAATTTCATCCCATTGGCTCTGGTCCATCCCTCTTTCTCTTGGGATGGGGACGCCACTGTGTGGGGTCTGTTGAAAAGCGATGATTGCTTATGGAACTACCTAGTAGTCGGTTTGATGTTTTCAAAGTGGGGTGAAGTTGGCTGGCCAGTGGTTGGCGGCTACAGGGTAGTGCTCAGGATGCCAATCCCCAGACGTGACCTGGCGATCCTCTGGAATTGCAGCTCATCTCCAGGTGACAGAGCTCAGCTCCCCTGGAAGAAAAACGGCTGCTCTGGAGGGAGGCCTCCATAACATTATACTCCTCTGAGGTCCTTCCCTGCCCCAAACCCTGACCATTTTTCACTCTATCCCCAAAGTCTCCAGGTATTTCCTAACCCAGAACTGGCAATATCAGGTAGGGCTCACGCTACGTGCCGCGGTCATGGCTGGGACGATGGAATAGGAGCGGTGGCTAATTGGAAGGACTAGCCAAGCAATGGGGCAGGGTTCTTCTCCCAGTCTGTTAGGAGAACTCGTAGCTCCTTTATAGCAGGGGTAGTCAACCTGTGGTCCTCCAGATGTCCATGGACTACAATTCCCATGAGCCCCTGCCAGCATTCGCTGGCAGGGGCTCATGGGAATTGTAGTCCATGGACATCTGGAGGACCACAGGTTGACTACCACTGCTTTATAGCACTGCTTCTTAGCGCGTTTGCCTGTCCCTGTGTTCCCAGTCTGCATCTTGTCGATCAAGCAGGTATCCCAGGGAATCTCAAGCACTCTCTCCTGTCCAGGAAACATCTCCTGTAATGACCGTTCCCAGGACCTCTTACCATTCAGGGTTCTGCATAGCGTCTACTGGGGCACACTCTCTCGATAGAATCAAACCCCGTTCCCTTTTTCTATCTAGCAGCGCGTAAGATGAAAGCCTGTGTTTTCATCGAACGGCATTGTTTAGTCTGCATTTCTGTACAGCTTAGCATTTATGGCAGTGAATTCTCTCACTCCGTCTGGCAGGGAGGGTGGTGGGGGACACGGAATGTTCACAGTCATTCCCGTTGCTTCCCGAACAGAGCTTGTCAGAGTGTTTGAAGTCCATGCTCTGTGAGAGGAGAAGTTATCTGGCAGAAGTCATTCCGGAAGTTATCCGGCTGTGCTCTTGCCTGGGAATAAGCCTCCTCGAGCACAACAGTGCATTCAAATGTTCATAAAATCAGGCTGTGTGTACATCTCTGCATTAAGCCCTGCTTTGTGGTATGTTGCCATCTTCATCCCCAGAAAAGCTGAGTACCTCCAGGCCAACGCTATGTCTACTCATATCCGAATCCCAATATCGATATGCAAAACGGGCAGACTCGGTAAGGACGAGGTTCTGTATTGCACGGCACTTATGACAATGAATCTTCTGACACCGATTGGCTGATCTGATCTGGTGGCACGGAATGCTCACGGCCATTCCAACTGCTACAGGAACAAAGCTGTCAGGATGTTAGCGCTCCAGCATTTGTTGAAATAGGGGAAAGCTGTCCATTTGACTGGGATTCAAACCTCTTGTGGCCTCTTTGGAAAACAGCAACGTGGATCGGGGGGAATGGGGAGGGGGAGCTAAGGCCTGGAAAACAGTTCTAGGAGGCCATGTGATCAGAGGCACGGTGGCCGAAGAAACGTCTCATGCTGTTGCGAAATCATCAGCTAGTATTTTTGGCCGTGGGCTTCTAATGTCAACATATAATAAGCAACGCCCAACTTGTTTTTCAATCAGTGGAATGTGGGAAAGCGGTCATAACCCAAATGTTTCCCTGTTATGCCTAAGCACGGAGCAGAATGGATTGAAGAGCCATACAACCCCTTTCCTATCAGAACGCACAAGGATAACATCGAACGCTTCAACATCCGTCCCCGGGCTGGCCAAATCTCTTATCTTCCCTTCCTCCGTCTATTGCTTTGTTCTCCTATCTCTTGGTCTGCTCGTTCTAGCAGCTGGTGGAGCCCATCGCAAACGATGTATTTTTTTTAAAATACTCTGTCCTGGCATAATGATGTCCAGATGATTGGAATTCTTGCTCTGGCCCCAGCTAGGATAGGGACACTGATGCATAATGGCCCCATAGCGTGTTCAAGGCAAGAGATGAGCCAAGGTAGTCGGCCAGTGCTTGCCTCTGCATTCCAGCACCAGACCTCTTTGCTGGTCTTCCATCTAAGGACTAACCAAGATTAGGACAATTGTTGTTTTACTTACTATCAAATGTTCTGGATATTTGGTTGTTCTTGTTGCTGTTTTGTATAGAACAATTCAGCATATTTTCATGACAACAGGTAGAAGTCTTGCGACTAGCTTGCCCAGAGGCTTAGTGAGGGCAGCAGGCCAAGCCCAAGCAGCTTCTTATTGAAAACCTGGGGCCAAGCCTGTTGCATTCAGGAATAGAACAGGTGCTAGCTTGTGGGGGGGGGTGTGTGTGGAAGAAATCTTCAGATGACATCTCCCTCCCCCTGGGAAGGGAATTCACCAGCAGACGCAGCTCTCATGCAGCAGGGACCTGCAGCCTCCAAGCCTCAGAGGAAAGTGGAAGGAGGAGGGGGTGGTCAGGGGTGGGGGACGGAAGGTGATTGGCTGGCTCCTGGACAGACAGGCAAGCGGGTTGGAGGAGGAGGCACTCAGGGGCGGGACAGCTACACCGAGTGATAGTTAAGCCATGAGACACTCTCCTCCTCCAAGGCCTAACCAGAAATATATTATGTAGAACAGATGTATGGGCAGTCAATTGTATTAACGCACAACCAGGAGCAGAATGCTGCTGGTGAAGGAGGGAAATAAGCAAGTGACATCAGATCCCCCCCCCCCCAGCTTTTGAGAAGAGTAGTTTATCTGAGCAATAATAACTTGGAATTTCAGTAGAAGCCTTTCTCAGTCCACACCTCAAAGACAGAAAGGGCTACTTGTGATTCCGACGGAATGCACAATGTCCAAAGGAAGCATCAGTCATGCAGAACTGTTGGCAGCCCCTGCAGGGGTCAGGCCCAAAAGGTTTGGCAGTGGCACCCCAAGGAGAGGCCAGTTGGCCACCCAGTTTAGAACTAACACACAGGTGTCATTTAACTTTCAAGGGCTTCACTTTCAGCAGCCGTAGGCGGCCATCAAGATCAATTAAAATCAATGAGGGTTTTGCTAATGACTTTAGAGAGATGTATCTTGCACCCATAATTATTCTTGGAGCATCACCGTCAGCTTGTGCCTTCAGAATCCGCGCAGACCCTTTTGCTTGGCCCCGGACGCCAAAAAATCTATAACTGCATCAGACTGCTCTCGATACAAGCGAGGTCTGGGGAGACAGGCAAAGACATGCTACGAGACAGGAGAATCCGTTTGGTTATTACTGCTAACTTCCTCTGCGCCTGGCTCCCAGCCACGCTTGCGTTCCGCCCGCGCTGGCGATCAGAGCCTGCCGAGATTGACGGAGTGTGTGTACACCTTGTACGCGGCTAATGACTTGGGATGGATACAGTCAAGAGGAAGAGTCACTCATGCGGGACGTCCTCGGAGAGATGCAGGACACAGATAAAGCGATAGACACGGACAGATTGAGGCAGTGGATGCAGCGAAAGAGAGATTTCGGAAGAGACGTCGCACAGGCTTCCATGAGGAATTGGGGGAGACGTGAGAGAGGAAAGGGAGTGGCTGTGCAGGGCCAGAATGAGGCCTCTCCCCCCTTCAGTCCTGTCTGCATATCTCACGGTGTATTTAAGTATTTAAGAGCTCACGACGTATTAAAGCACCTCATGATGCTGGCTCGTACCCGAGGCTTCTTACTGGAGTTTAAAATGAGCCCTTAATGTAAAAGGTGAGATGGGTAAAACGTTGTTTGTCCACTACCTTTGGCTATGCTGAACATTGGGGACTCTCAGCCTTGTGGCTGCATGCTTGAATTGGCGGCGGGGGGGGGGGGGGATACTTAGCCTTTTCCAAAGGCCCTCCCTTAGTGGCCAGGCCTTCTGGTTTTGTAGTGTGATGTCGTGGTTAAGAGCGGCCGCTTCTACTCTGGCCACCTGGGTTCGATTTCCTGCTCCTCCATATACAGCCAGCTGGGTGACCTTGGGCTCGTCACAGTCCGGATAGTGCTGTTCTCACAGAGCAGTCTTATCAGGGCTTTCTCAGCCTCACCTACCTCTGTCTGTTGTGGAGACAGGAAAGGAAAGGGCAATGGAAGCAGCTTTGAAACTCCTTTGGGTAGAGAAAAGCAATATCTTTGACTCCTCCTCCTCTATTCTATGGTGAGTCCTTTGATAATAGGTGTGACCCTGTCAGGTCAAAGGATCTTCTCCCCAACTTGAACCAGTTTGGTGTAGTTGTTAGGAGTTCGGACTTCTAATCTGGTGAGCTGGGTTCGATTCTGCGCTCCCCCACATGCAACCAGCTGGGTGACCTTGGGCTCGCCATGGCACTGATAAAACTGCTCTGACCGGGCAGTGATATCAGCGCTCTCTCAGCCTCACCCACCCCACAGGGTGTCTGTTGTGGGGAGAGGAAAGGGAAGGCGAATGTAAGCCGCTTTGAGCCTCCTTCGGGTAGGGAAAAGCGGCATATAAGAACCAACTCTTCTTCTTCTTCTTCTTCTTCTTCTTCTTCTTCTTCTTCTTCTTCTTCTTCTTCTTCTTCTTCTTCTTCTTCTTCTTCTTGTGTCCCATGTCCCTTGCAGGTGAGTCCTTAGTGACCACACTTCTACACCACGTCCTGTTCTCTTGGAGAGATTTTATTGTGTTTATCTGCAGTCTGCCACAAATACGTAGGAAATTACATTCTGAAGCTGTCGCTTGGCCCTCTTTCCCCTCGATTCTCCCTGGACTGCTTTTTAATTTCAACCAAGCACCTTTTCTTGGGCTTTGTTTTCTTTCATTTTCCTTCGCGTTCAGCAAGAAGCGGTCTGAGCTGTTAGGAAGCTTAATGGGCTCAACATCCACATTAATCCTTTTGCTGAGATTCTTCTCCTGAACTTTCTTGTTCTCCGAAAGGACCGTTGCATGCTGGGTAATGAGGTCCGCTCTTCCTGAGTTGCTGTGGTTAACGTTGGTGGAGCAGTGCTTCCTGAATTGTGTTTGTGCCCTCAAAGTGCACAGTGTCATCTGTCTTGAAGAAGTGCATGTTTGCAAAATGGTCTTGAAGTTGCACAGTTCTTATGCCAATAAAGGTATCTGAATCTGAAGTTGCACAGTGCTCCTTTCTCCTCTACCTTATTTGTGCCGGTCATGTTGACTCACCACAGGAAAATAGTGTCTGAATTCTGAAAAGAAACAGAGGCACACTTTCTGGATTGAAGAGCCAGACGTCCTGTAGTGGTTGCTAATGTTGTGGATTTCAACCTTCCTTGCTTTCATCAAGGAACTCACGATGGCTCGCATAGGACATCCTGAGCCGAACAAAATATGCAAAATGTTATTGAATGGATCATACGTTTGCTCACCATACCATAGACAGGGGTAGTCAAACTGCGGCCCTCCAGATGTCCATGGACTACAATTCCCATGAGCCCCTGCCAGCGAATGCTGGCAGGGGCTCATGGGAATTGTAGTCCATGGACATCTGGAGGGCCGCAGTTTGGCTACCCCTGCCATAGCATATACACATGTATCTCCCTTATATTGGGTGATACCGCTGGTCTACAAAGGTCAGTATTGTCTAACTAGTATCACCTCTAACTAGTAGCATCTCTTAGCTGCAAATCTTTCACATTGCCTACCTCCTGACCTTTTAACTAGGGCTGCCAGGCCTCTCTCAAACACAGAGCAGATGCTTTACCACTGAACCTGGACCTGTTTGTATTGTTTAATGTTATTCAGTTACTTTTATAATATCACTGTTATAATTAGGTATATGTAATGTTATATGTAATGTTTCATGTATAGTTTCTTCAGTTCCACGTAAACTGCCCTGAGCCTTCGGGGAGGGAGGTATATAAATGTGAAAAAATAAAAATAAATAATCATGCCTCCTACCTTTGAATCGTAGAACAACGGAGTTGGAAGGGATCTCCAGAGGCATCCAGTCCATCCCCTGCACACTGCAGGAAATTCACAACTAGCTGCCCACCCACAGTGATGTCAATTCCACGGCCAGATGATGCCCCCCTCCCCAAAATATCACAATCCCTTGACCATCCAGCCTCCCAACCCCATAATGGTAATCAGCATTTCCTTGGCCATGATTTGGTGGTGGTTGTTATAGGATTAGTATTCCTACATGTGTCCCAGTTATCAATCTGAGATGGCAGATATGCATTTCTGAAGCTCTGCTAGGGTTGCCAATTCCAGGTTTGGAAATGTCTGGAAATTTGAGGGTGGGGCCAGGGTGAGTGGAGGGGGGATCTCCGTAGAGTATAATGTCTCTCCGTCCACCTTCCAAGCCCGCCATGTCTTCTAAGAGAAGTGGGATCAATAAGTGTCCAGAGATGAGGTGTCATTCCAGATCTCCAGCCCCCACCTGGAGGATGGCAACCCTAAGCTTTGCCACTTTGTTCTCAGTTGCCTAAGTGGGATATTTCAGATGGACGACAAGGGAGCTATTTGTGTGGGGGGAAATACAGCTAGGATTGTCTACCACTTTTGAGCTGTTCTTTGATGGTCATGACTGTAGCGATTCGTTTCTGATGAGAGGACCTGGAGTGGGTGTTTTTATAATCACCTTTGTGACTTGGAGGCTCGTTTAAAACCATTAATTGTTAAATGTGTAGAATTTCCACCATGATCTCTTGCAGCTGGACACTTTCTAAGTTGGGGGGGGGGGATTCATTAGCCCAGTGTTGGCCTGGAGTGATCAGAGGCAGAGTCCAAAAACAAAAGCCGCATGGTACCTTTTAATCCAATTAAACCAAAATAACACGGAACGGGGAAGAACCGTTGGTATTTTCCAGCATCCTTCATTGGGCTGGTTGATCAGGCTCTTCATTAGGAGAAACACTCCGGCTGATCTGGCTTGGAACCCACTTTCTCCAGCTTTCGACAACTAATTGTCTCCTCTAGCTTTTCAAGCCCCTTTCCTTCCTTCCACTCTTCCTGCGGGACTCTTCTCTTTTCTGTCACGTTTGCCGTCACTTTGATGCCTCTGTTTTCCTACAGACAAAGCCTCCATGACGCTGATCTATGCTTTCTTCTTTTCTGCCTTTGCCGGGACAAGACCGTTTGGAGATTCAGAGCCATCTTTCATATCGTTCTCCGACGGCGGAGATCTGTCCAAGAGCTTTTGTCGGTGAATCATTATTTCAGAGTGCTTTTGCCAAGGTTGTCTCAGATGTCAGGAAGAGACAAAAACTCGGAGATGGTGCTGAGGTTTCCTAATTGTCTCCCCTTCTGTCGGTGAGCGTGCAAGATGGCCTGTTTTCCACAATTGTTCTTGAGCAGTGAGATTCTCAAAGGGACTCACCTGCTGTTTCCAACATATGTGAGGCCAGATCTGGTTTGCACCTTCTTCCAGGGTGACATTGCACTAAGGTGATAGATTATGGGTGAAGTCACCACTGTGAACTTGCAATCAGGTGTGTGGCCATGTTGGTCTGAAGCGAGCTGAGCAAAGTTTGGTTCCAGTGCAGTTTTGTTCAGTACAATGAAAGAGAAGATTCCTAACTATTACACATAGGTGGGGTGGGGGTTACTTACCTGGAAGAGCTAGTTGCATGCATAAATTACTGGGGATTATAGCTGAGATTGGATTGAGGCAGATGACGATGGTCTGAGGGACCACTTGCCTCTTTATGCCCCTTGCAGGTCTCATCACTCTGTGGGTGCTAATCTGGTGGAGGAGCCTGGCACTAAGGAGGTTCGCTTGGCCTTGACCCAGGCCAAGGCCTTTTCGGTCCTGGTCCCCACCTGGTGGAATGAGCTCCCAGAAGATCTGAGGGACCTGTCGGAACTTTCAGAGTTCCACAGGGCCTGTAAGACGGAACTCTTCCACCAGGCCTTTCGGTGAGGCCAGGGTTTAAGACCAGCTGGGCCTCTCCATGGGATCTGGTCCCTGCACTTTCACCGTGCAGCCTTCTTGGGGTGGCCGTGGAAGGGAGCTGAGAGGAGTGTTTTATACCAATCTTGCTGCTACTGTTAGGGGGGTACAGTTTTTAAGGGGTTATGGGGTTTGATAGTTTTATTGTAAACCGCCTGGAGTCTTCCGAGAAGTGGCGGGATAGAAGTCCAATAATAAATAAATAAATCATCAACATCACGATCATGTCAACCATTCAGTTATGTCTGACGCTTGGCGAAGCTATGGGTCAACTGTTGTCACATTTTGTGCTCTTGCACCGCTGCTTTTAGATGTGTCATGTTCTGGCCAGTGTCCATTCTGATTGTATCCAGCCACCGTGTTTTTTATCGGCCCGACCAGTCCTAGCATAACTGCTCTCTCCACTGAGTTGGATCACATGATATGGCCAAAGCAAGTGAGCCAGAGTTTCGTGATTTTGCCTTCCAGTGATATATGGGGATTGATGCGCTCTAGGATTTCTGGACTTGTGACTTTTTAAAGCAGTTAAGATCTTTGAATGGCATATGGATTAGCATATGGATAGGAGAGTTAACAAACAGATTGGCTAATGAACTTTGAGTCCAGGGACACTCCCAAGACCCACAAAGCTCAATTCTGGGTATAAGCAGGGACTGTGAGACTCAGCCTGTGAAGATGTGCACTCCTTCAGCTACATTTAAACAGAATTCTTTATGTGTTGTATATGGGGGAGGGCAGTTGCCAGGAGGGGCTCATTAGAGTCAAGATGCATAAGTCACCAAGACATTGATACAGCTCAGACTGGAATAACATATTTGGTAAGACGTATAGATCGCTTCAAATCAACTCCGTTCCTTTTGGTTTCTGCTGGGGGCAAATGGCCCTGGCTGGCCAGTGAGGGGACCCTTCAGCAGATTGCTGCCCACTGAAGGCTCTCCACCACCAGTTCTAGTCGTATGGATTCAGGATCAGTTCTTTTTCCTGAAAGCTGCATTCTGGTCTGAGTTGGCAAGAGTACAACAAATAGGATCTTCCAGCATTCCGCAGGGCCTGCAGAACAGAGCTCTTCCGCCAGGTCTGTGGTTGAGGCTGACATGGCGAGGAAGATCTTATGCCTCCCCCTGGTGTTAAGAGCATAGGCACCCTCTATGTGATCTGTGCTCCCTCCTCCCACTCCTGTACAAGATTTGTAGGGGGAGGGGTTAGGGCATTGTAGACCCCCATGCTTTTTAAATGTTTTAGGAGTCCGTTATGTATTGGATGAATGTCTGGAAGTGTTTTAATGGGGTTTTAATGGGGCTTTAACTCAGACTGTTGTAACCTGCCACAAGCCAGTTATGAGAGTGGCGGGCAATAAATTGAAACAATCAATCAATCAATCAATCAAAAGGAATAAATACCTGGGTTTGGAACACAGGACTCTTTAAGCCAGACTTTTGAGCCAATGGAGTGAACAGGGATCCTCTATCCTTGAGGAACAGGAAGAAAGTCCAGAGGCAGGTTCAGGACCTGGGAGAGCTCCCCAAGAGGAGACACCTTGCTCATGATTAGATCTTCCTCCGTTAAGGAGCGAGCCCCCTAATCTAAGAGCTTGCAGGACATTCATAATCAGAGCCATGCAGGCCAACCTTGTTAACTTTCTACAACAGCATCCAATGCTTGCTCCGCCCAGAGCTTACAGGAGGACTCCCGACAGTCGAGGAAGTGGCACAGCTGCAGACTGAAGCACCGGCCCTTCTGTCTGAGCAGTGATCGAGGCAGGACAAGGCGGTGTGAAGGTCACGGTGAAGACGCTTCCCGCCGAAAGGGCTCATGTGCCTTTGCATTGTTGATCCGCCATGTCAAGAGGGAGAGGGAAAGAGAGGCATCCATTGAAGGAAGGGGCCTAATCCCGGGCGCGCCTGGTGCTTTTAGAGCCGTCCTTGACCTTGATGCAAGTTGAGGCAACCGAGCACTTCCCCGGGGTAGATATTGAAGATCAAAGCCATTCCTTGACGGTAATGGAGAGAGCAAACAGCGGGGCCGGCTTTTCAATGCATGGAAATCTTACTTTCGGAAAGTTCCCTCTAATACTTGCAGCGAGCGAGAGAGCGAGCAAATATCAGCACTAGAAGAAACTCAAGCAAGAGAGGCGAGAATGCATTAGCTCTCAAGCTAACAGCATGTGCCTCTCCTATATTTTTTCCCTCCCCCTTAGCCTTTGAAACAGAACAATGGCCTGGAGCCTTCTCAACAGATGGACAATGTGCTCGCTGCAGCCACTTAACAGCCATTAGCCTAATTTTACGTATTGGAGCCAAATTAAATAATAAGTAAGAGGCGATGCAAAGCTGGTTCGGAGACGGCATTACTGCCTTCCCCTTGATAACCCCCCTCGTAAACAGATGCTCCCCCTCTACCCTGTTAACCTTGCCTGGGACTGCAGAGGGTGTTCGGGGACCTGCGACCGCCGTCTCTTTGCAGTGCTTCCACGAGAGGGCCTCCCCGTACGCTTTCGGGGCTGTGTGTGCATCGTGGCACACTGGCCAGGAGAGCTGGGCGGGCGGGAGGTTTCCCAGCCCGAGGGGTGTCCTTTGCATTCTCCCTCCCCCGAAGTTGCAAGAGGTGACAAAAGTGAGGCAAACGTGCACTCCTGCCCGAGACGTTTGAAATGTGCCAAATGAGTCATCTTGCTCAGCAGACCCATCTGTACCTGCTGGGAGCCTCTGCGCCCACCCAGAGCTGGTTTCATGGCTCTCCCTCCAAATCAGATGTTTACGGAGGGAGTTGGGAGAAGCCTTGAGAAGCATAAAACTGTTCTTTTGAGCGATCCCAACCCCACTGCACCCCACTGCAGCTTGGTTTGTTGAGTGCATCAACTCAAGCTTTGTTTACTTTGTTTAAGAAGACTGATGTAGTGGTTAGGAGCGTGGACTTCAAATCTGGTAAACTGGCTCCTCTTTCAAATGCAGCCAGCTGGGTGACCTTGGGCTCGCCGCAGCACTGAGAAAGCTGTTCTGACCAAGAAGGAATATCAGGGTTCTTTCAGCCTTACCTCCCTCACAGAGTGTCTGTGGTGGGGAGAGGAAAGGGAAGGCGATTGTCAGCCAGTTTGAGACTCCTTCGGGTAGAGAAAAGTGGCATGTAAGAACTAACTCTTCCTCTTCTTCAGTGATATCAGGGCTCTCTCAGCCTCACCTCCCTCACAGGGTGTCTGTTGTGGGGAGAGGAAAGGGAAGGCGAATGCAAGCCACTTTGAGACTCCTTCTGGTAGAGAAAAGCAGGATATATAAACCAAGGATTCTTCTAGGATTTCCAACTCTAGGTAGAGAACAATCTGGAGATTTTGGGTGGAGCCTGCGGAGGGTCCTTGGTGGGGTATCCAGCCAGGGAAGCCACCCTCCAATTAAGCAGTTTTCTCCTGAAGAAATTGTCTCTTTTGTCTGGAGGTCAATTGTCACAGTGGAAGATCACCAGATGCCATGTGGTGGGTTGGTAACCCAAACAGAGTGTTTTAACTCTGACGATCGCACTGTTACTGACGTTGGACCAGTTTTACCTCTTTGTGTTTCTCCCCCTCCCTGACCGACCTCATCCTGCCTCATGGGGAAAAAAACCTTGTCTCATTCAAAAGGCAGGATGCAAATATGCATAGGTCCATCAACCTTCAAGGTGCAACTTCCTTGTGGCAGCCTCAGTTAGGGGCTTTCCAGGCAAGAGAGAAGCGATTGGCCACTGCCCCCCTCTGGGTTGTCTCCATTGCTGATTTGCCATCCAAACACCAATCCTGCTTAACTTTTGAGATCTGGTGTGCCTGGGGTATATATACCCTGCCAACTCACCTCCCATAGAAAGACAAGTGACACAATATAACAGGCTTTCTCAACCAGGGTTTCATGAAACCCTCGTGTTTCTTGAAAACCCTGGGTTTCCTGAATGCATGGGAGTTAATTAAGTTTTTAAAAAATGTTAAACATTTATCGGGTGATATGACCTTTTACGGTCATGTTGACCCCCTCTCCAATAGCCAGTGATGGGCTTGGAGGGGATGGGAGCTGGAGGGGCTGCAGGTATGCACACCCACCTTCTGCAACCATATTCCCAACCACATTCTGCAGGATCATGCCACTTCTGGGATTTCTTCAAGTCTGAATAAAGTTTCAGGGGTTTTTCAATGGTAAAAAAGAAAAGTCGAAAAACGCTACCATATCAGGATAGATTCAAATGGGTAGCTGTGTTGGTCTGAAGTAGCACAATAAAATCAGAGTCCAGTAGCACCTTTAAGACCAGGGGTAGTCAAACTGCGGCCCTCCAGATGCCCATGGACTACAATTCCCATGAGCCCCTGCCAGCATTCGCTGGCAGGGGCTCATGGGAATTGTAGTCCATGGACATCTGGAGGGCCGCAGTTTGACTACCCCTGTTTAAGACCAACAAAGATCCCTGTCATGTAAGGAGATCACAGTCTGACGAAGAGCGCTTGCACTCGAAAGCTCACACCCTGAATAAACCTTTGTTGGTCTTAAAGGTGCTCGTGGATTTTATTGTGCTACCTTATAAGGCTCTGCTTTTCCCCGACAGCGATCTCTTCCACAATCCAGGGCATGGAGAGCTCCAGCGGGCCATTGGAGCCTTTCTGAAACTGTTGATTTTGTTTGGCAAGAAAGTTCCTCTTATATTGTAATTAAGTATACACATTATAGATTACGGCTCCCCGAAGACAGACAGTTCATCTTTGCAAGTGTTCGTGTATGCCTAACAAAACGGCGTGCTTATTTAACACTTCTGAGGGCGTTCAGAGCTCTTTTCCATTAGCTCGGTAATCCTTCCTTTGTGTGTGTTTTGCGTGCATGCCATCAAGGCGCTGCCGACCTGTGGCAACCTCATCCTGAGGTTTTTTTCTTTCAAAGCAAGAGACAAGTCGAGATGGTTTGCTTTCCTCCATTTAGCAAGCCTGGGCTTCCTTAAGCTGTCTCTCCTCCAAGTTCTAGCCCTGCTTAGCTTCCAAGGGGGTGGATATTAATCCGGTGTGCCTCTATTTTTTCCTGCTGCAAATGGGAGGTGGAGGGTAAGAAAACCACTGGGTTGGCGGAGGTTGCCAAATAAGCATGTGGCTGAATTTAGAGATCTGAACTGGAGATGCTTGTCTATATATACATATTGGGTATTTATCTGGCTGCCTTCTATGACGCCGCTTAGGTCAGCTTGACCAAAGTCCCAGAAGCCTCTTCCCTGGAATATTCCCACTACCACCACCATGACCACCACCTACTGTACGTTCTCAGGTTCAAAGTCAAATGGCCTCAAAGATGTTTTAGTCATCTTCCTGAAAATAAACTTCATAATCTTTTGCTTCAAGTTCTGAGTTTGGCTGATTTGTGGGGATGTTTCCTGCAGTAGTTGACAATATGTGCTATCCCAGATTCATTCATTCATTCATTCATTCATTCATTCATTCATTCATTCAATATACTGCCCCTTACTATGATGTCTTGGGGCAGTGCACGTGGAACAGTGGGAATGAGAAGCTAAGCTGAAATATTTGCAATGATTTGAAAGGAAAAACACAAACCATCTTAATCCCTCAACATCAATCGTAGCCCAAAAGAACGGGTAACAGAAGCCTTGGGCCAGGGACATGTTGGGTGTCAGAGATACCTGGCAATAGGACCAGGTTGTGGGGAAGCCCCTGTCGTTGGCCTAGCTCAAAAGCCTGGTGGAAGAGTTTTGCTTTGCAGGCTCTTTGGAACAGTTTGAGTTTCAACAGGGCCCTAATCTTGTTGGGGAGCTAGTTCCACCAAGTTGGGGCCACAGACAAAAAGTATCTGGCTCTGGTTGAGACCAGGCAGATTTCTCTGGGGTCAGAGTTCACCAGCTTGTTGAAGTGCGTTGCTCTTTGGAGAGTATAGGTAAGTAGACTCTCCTTGAGATACGCAGGACCCTGACCGCATATGGTTGTCCCCTTTCCTTGATTTGGATAGGGGGGACTTGTAGAGTCAATCTACAATGAGCCCCTCCCAAATTTGAGAGGACATCAAGTGAGCACACAATGTGGTCAAGTGAATGCTTTTCTCTACAGCTTTGCAGGTTTAGCTCATGTTGCTGCCTAGCCCGTCTCTGCTTACGATAGTATCAGGCGTTTTCCTTCCTCACCCAAGCCTGGTTTATTTTTATTTTAGGAATGGAGAAATTGCTTGACTTGCAAGGCTGGCAAACATTAAAATGCACAAAATGGGCTGGGAAAGACAAATCGGAGCAACGGCCTTATCTAGAGCAGAGGAAACATTGTATTGATTATATATACTTTTGGAGATCTCTCAGCAGTTTCTGGTGGCTTTTTCCTATGCCGTTTACTGCCCTTGTGCAATATGTAATTCAGGAAAGGTACGCAAGTCCACCCTGACGGTCCTTTCTTCTCCTGCTCCTTTTTCTTCTGCCACTTCTTCGTTTCTTTGGTCAGGATTCAAAAGGGCTGTACGCATTCTCTGCATGGACCTGTTTCCCAACCCCCCCTCTCTCTCTTCAGTTAAATGTCCTTCCAGGACCCCCAACTGCTCTTTGTACATTACAGTGGAGGAAGGGGAAGGGGAGAAGCAGCACTGTGGGTGCCGGCTGAAGGGAGGGAGCCGTTTGAAAACTAATCCCCAAACCTCTTTGACAGTGAAAAGCAGTTCAAAGAGAAGCTTGGAGGTTGCGGGGAGCATATTGGAAAAGGGAGGCGGGATGTACGAGAAAACGCTCTTGTTGCATCCTGGGTTTTGTGTTCACAGCCCACCCCCAATTCTGAAAGCGCTGAAAGCTATGGTTGGGTTCTGTGACCCAAAGAATAGTAACCACAAGACTTGCTTCAAAGGCATGAATTGGGCTTGGGAGCCGCTGTCTCAAAACCTGGCCAAAAGTCATAGCCAAGAATTATCTGGGGGATATGCTTGCACCAGAGAGCAATTTCTAGAATACACGTAAGTCTTGGCCACCGTGTGTGTTTCTTTCTGTGTCCCAGGAACAGAAATCCTGTACTGCTTTTGATTGTGCCTCCGCATCAGTTGGGGTAGGGTTGGGGGTGAAAGCTCAGGAAGCAATTGCAAGCAAGTGCTTTGGTCAGGTTTCCTTGCATTTGCCAGTGGGCAGTGGGGCTGGGAGGGGAGCTGTTCTCTGGAGAACTACTTTGCCAGTGCCTGTGACGTTTGTGGCCCTCCTTGGAGACAGCAAACAGAGCATCTGGCAGCACAATGGCTGCAGAGTCTTGCACTTGACCTGCCAATCCAAATAACTCTGTCTAGGGCAGGTTTACTTTTGAGGCCAAGGGGGGAGAACGTCAAGTAGGCAAGATTTGTAGCTGTAACCATGCTGTACCCCGACATGATCTGTCTTCAGCTCCATCTTCCCGTTTCTCGCTGCAAAGGAAGCCATTGTCCCTTTAATGACCATTGAAGTCCGTTTTCTCCAGAGGAACAGTGGCAGTTCACCTTGGTACTATAGTACGCAATATACAAAGCCTTGTAGGGTATGAGTTCCTTTGTGGGTTTGGAAGAAGAGCGCCACCTGGAGGTTGCAGGTTCAGAATGCCAGGGCTCAGCCTGGAGGACTCGTCCGCCATACGTCCCTCTTTAGTGCTTAGGTGGCAGCAGCGATGGTTGAGACGTTGAGAGCAGATAATCTGAGGTCCCAGAAGCTCTTGAGATAGATAGGCTAGCTCATTAGAAATGATCTGGGAAGTTTGATGAAGACTGTGAGTGACACAAGGCATCGGGGGAAAGCATCCAGTTCTGCGTGAAAGAACAACAAAAAAAGATGGGTTATTTTTTTCATATGCTCAAGCAGCCGTCAAGAGGCAGGCTTGCTTTGTGAGTCCTGATGTTCGACTTCCTCCAACTGAACCATGGCTAAACAAACCTCAACGGGCTCTCAATCGATTCTTCTCCCTCCTCAGCCGTTTCACGTGAATCCGTTCGAGAGGGCTGTTGCTGGTCACAGGTCTTTCTCATGTTTGCCCGTGAAAATTTTTCTATCCTACACACCAAGTGTTGTTTGAAGTGGTGTACAACAACAGACAAATCACACCCTATGATTAAGGTCCAACAGCGGCAGAACACAATGGTTGTTCCCTCATGCTACTAAGTGAGAGGGGCCAATGCCTTCTCTCCCTACTTTTCTGCGAGATGAACAGTCCATGATTACGGGGTTTTCTGCATTATAATTTTCCTCTCTTGAGTGTTCCTGTCGGTTCAGGGTCCCCCCCCCCCCCCCCGCCGCCATTCTGCATGTTTTTTGTTCCCTCTTGGGAAACCTTTATAAGCAGGGCCCATATGGCCCCCTGGGGGTCCTGTCACATTGGAAGGGGGACAGGGGCTGAAAATACGTGAGAAGGGGAGCCCAGAGGGTTTGGTGGGAAGCTGGTAACGGAACCGATGAAATACCCCTTTTAGTCACGTATGACGTCCTTAATTGCTAGAAAGCTTGACCTTTGTCAAGGGAAAGAAGAAATCCTGTCATCCATTCTTTTGTGTGTGCTTGAATTAATGCATTCAAGAGAAAAAAAACCATGAATGCACATGCCTCCCTTGGTCAAATGTTCTGGGAACCTGTCTCGCGTGTATGTAAGAAATTCTACTGTGTCATGTGCAATTAAAAGAAAGGCAAACAATCGTTGACTAAGTTATTTTTCTTGTAGCAGTTTCATCTTGAAATAAAACAACAAATGCTTCATTGACAATAAGAACAAAATACTCAGTCGAGAATTATTTGCCTTCCTTTTGTATTTCACTTAGTAGATTTTTTTTTCCTTATATGAGCTTTCTACACTGTGTTTTCAAGAACCTCTTGTGGTGCAGAGTGGTAAGGCAGCCGTCTGAAAGCTTTGCCCATGAGGCTGGGAGTTCGATCCCAGCAGCCGGCTCAAGGTTGACTCAGCCTTCCATCCTTCCGAGGTCGGTCAAATGAGTACCCAGCTTGCTGGGGGGTAAACGGTAATGACTGGGGAAGGCACTGGCAAACCACCCCGTATTGAGTCTGCCATGAAAACGCTGGAGGGCGTCACCCCAAGGGTCAGACATGACTCGGTGCTTGCACAGGGGATACCTTTACCTTTACCTTTACACTGTGTTTTCCTACATCTTTTGTTATCACACACATATATATATGAATGAGCTAGGCTAAAAAAAGGTCTAAGCTAAGGGAGAACTAACTGTCCTTGATGTATCTTGTCACACACACACACACACACATAAATAACAAGGTACTTCGAGGATAGTTAGTTCTCTCTCCGCTTAGACCTTTTTTAGCCTAGCTCATTGTGCAAGAGGACAGCCTACTGCAGGGGTCCCAGAAGCTGAGAAGAGCTCCTAGAGGGCCATGACCAATAAAGGTTGAGGATGGCTTCTCTAGTGGTCAGTTTGATATTACATCATGCTCTGTCCAGCATGTCTCCCTGCAGATTAAAAATGCAGAAATGTAATGCATAAAGCAGTCATTTTCACCCTCAAATTTTGGTGCTTCAAATCAGAGAAGGCAAGCTGCACAGGTGAGAATGGTAGGGATTTCATTTGTGGGATTGGTAGCTCCGAGTGAAGAACAGCAGAAGGTCTGGAGAAATGGGGAGAATCATGGCATTCGCTGGCAGGGGCTCGTGGGAATTGTGGTCCATGGACATCTGGAGGGCCGCAGTTTGACTTCCCCTGCCTTAGAGCTTCACTTGGTGCTTATTCTGCTCTTTTAGGTATATATTTATTTGTTGTATGGGTTAATTATTTTTTTACAGTTGTTAAACATGTATCAGCCAATAGGACCACATATGGTCATGTCGACCTACCCACCCCCTTCCAGAATGGCCAATCATAGGCCTGGAGGGGGTGGGAAGGGGAGGAGCCCCAAGTGGGCAAGTACACAGCTCTGCTTCCCAACCATATCCTCATGGATGTGACACTTCTGAGATTTCTTGAAGCCTGAAGAATATTTCAGGTGTTTCTCAACAGTGGGAAAATGTTTTTGAAAAAGCTGAGCTAGCTGTTGTCTGCAGCCATGTTTTTTAATCAGCAACACTTCTGGAGAGAAGCAGTGTGCTTAAAAATCAGGAGGTCTCCTGTTGAGCCAGTCACAACACTGGCAGAGATCCTTTGAAAGCCATAAGGAAGTTCTGATCCTATGCTAAATACCCACCTCCTCCAATGCCCCCAACGGGGCACCCTTAATGTTCTGCTCAATTCTGCACACTGCAGATCTTGATTATTCAAATAAGCCCCACCCTTGGGCTCCATCCCTAACACCATCAGGTTTCCCCCCAATTTTAGAGGTGGCAACCCTACTCGGTCCAGATCATCTTCTGCTTTTGGGCATCAGGATGTACAGATTAGGGATATCAGAGCTTTCTAAATCCGCTGGTTTTGACAAACCCCACCCCCCAACATTGGTCCCCTATGGGCTCAAATAGCATGGGTTGTTGCCACATTTCTTGCCAGGCGGATGTTCAGAGCTCTGCATCAAGGCCAGAGGCCAGGTGGAGATATGCACCGCGGTTGCATTAATACCTCCTGCTCTGATCCATATTCCGAAGCATCTTTGAGAACTCTGTCCGCATCCTGGAGGAAATGCAAGGAGCATTGCCTGCAAATGTATCCTCTGCCCGGGCCAGGCCTATTGATGCCAGGGGGCAAGAGGGGAAAGCAGCGTCTCCGTGTCCCTGCAACCCAAGAGCCTTTCATTGATTTCCCATGAATGGAGACACAGCGGTGGTGCATTAGCTGACAAATGTAGCCTCTGTGCAGCCAACACAAAGGCCAAGGTTGCTTCCTTGCTCACTTAAGCCTCCTCCACTGCTGCAGCTTCCTTTTCATCTCTTGCCCCTTTCCAGCTGGGGGCACAACTCATGAAGCTGGGAGAGATGGGCAGAGTGAGCTGAATGCAGAGAGAAAGATGAGAAATGACGACTGAACAAACGCCATGTGCCTTGTCTCAGTTCATTTGGGGCCCTTTATTTGGTTTAGTCAGTTTAGATTTCTCTGCGGAGTTGTTTAATAGCAAAGCACATGTGTCAGAGGAGTATCAACCTTTGTGTTTGGGAATCCCCCTTGCTATTGATACTTTGAGATCAAGTGCTCTTGTAGTAATGACCAGGTGTGCAGACTATAACTGTTGGGGGACATACTCCATTGCCAGTTGTTTGGTGCATTGGTGCAAGAGGCCTCATGGCCGGCGTCTGAAGCAACAAGCTCCAAATGACACATCATGTACGCATGCCACAACAAAGACAGCTTGGAATGCGTTCAGAGGAGGGCAACAGAGATGGCTAAGGGAAGGTGTGGAAAACATGTCCTACAAAGAATGGTTGAAGGAACTAAGCATGTTGAGCCTAGAGAAGAAAAGGCTGTAGGTAGACTCCCTGGTCTGCAGAGACCTGAAGGTCCACTGTGGAAAAGAGGATAAATACATGTTCTATGCTGCTCCAGATGTGGAGGACATTTAGGATGGAAGTGTTCAAAAGAACATCAGGAGAAAATTCTAAACAGTGAGAACAGTCAACCAGGGGTTTATGGGATTTATTGGTGTTCCCTTAAGAGTTTCCCAAATGGGTGAGAGTTAATTAATTTTAAATATATTTTTAAAATTTATTAAATATTCATTGGGTGAAATGACCATATATAGCAACGGTGGCAAACTGTGACTCTCCAGGTGTCCATGGAATACAATTCCCATGAGCTCTTGCCAGCATACTGATGGGCTCATGAGAATTGTAGTCCATGAACATCTGGAGAGCCACAGTTTGCCACCACTGCCATATATGGCCACATTGACCCCTTCTCCCAAATTGATGGGCCTGTAGGGGGTGGGCCTCAGGTGGGCGTGTCCACAGCTCTGCTTCCCAACTTTATTCTGCACGGTCACATCACATCTGGGGTTTCTCAAAGCCCGAAGAATGTTCCGGGGGTTTCTCAATGATAAAAAAGTTGAGAAAGGTTTCTCTAGCTTATGGTTTTCTCATCGGGTTAGACCAGCTGGCCTAGGAGGCCTCCTCCAACTCCTTGATTAACCGCTAGCACCAATCCTGCGGAAAGGGGAAAAAATATTCCAGCAGTGATCTCAAAACCCGTGTGTGTTAAGTGCCACAAGGTTGCTTCCAACTTACAGCAATACTATAAATTAGTCCTCCAACCCCCCTATCATTGATAACTTTGCTCTGCTCTTGCAGACTGAGGGCCACGGCTTCCTTGATTAAGTCCCTAAATCTTGTGTTGGCTCTTCCTTACTTCCTCCCATTAAGACCAGCTCTTGAATGTGTTGAAGTCTGAATTGCAATCCTTACCTTTGGTATATTGCCAAGTTGTCCCCCCATTATCTTCCACACTTTGTAATAGCAACTAAGATAAGAACTTCTGGGGAATAATCAGCGTTTCTGAAATAGCTCACCATTGCAGTCCCGAGAGACCACGGGGAGGGATTTGCTTGAGATTGCTATTCTTCAGTTTGAGCAAGGCTCGGAAGCACAACGCCGGGTATTTGCAGCTAGGCGTCCGAAGCGATTTCCTGTGTGTTCACACATGCACTTTTAAAAACAAAATAGAAAACCGGCTCTCTTTAGATTAAATGGGCTTAACTGAACGGACTGAGCGTTGGTTAGCTGACCCAGAGAGGTCCACACTGGGGTAGCCTGTAAACTGATTTCATTATTAAAATTCTGTTCTCAGGCATTTTATATCTGCTCCCAGAAATTGCCCACGCGCCTTCAATCATATCTCCGGAACCAGAAGGACTGCCAAGTTGCATTCAATTTTTTTTAAAGGAAGCTGATGGTCTCAGGAAGCTGCATCCATCACCCAAGACTCCTTCACGTACTCCCCCCCCCCACATTCCTTTGAATCCTCCCCCCTCCTCTAATTTTGGTGTGTGCGTAGCCTTGAATATATTCTCCCGTCTCCTGGCGATTCAGGACAGGTGACTTTGAAAGAGACCAGGCATAAAATAACGCCTCTAAATTGCCTGCCAAAAGGAAAAGATTTTACACTGTTTATGAAATACATTCACATTATGACACTCCCTGTAGACCTGGGTCAGCTGTCTTCCTACATGAGCTTAGAGTTCGGACTCATATCATGTGAGATCACTCTGCGCTAGAGCAATGTTTCTCAACCTGGGGATCAGGACCCCTTTGGGGGTCGAACAACCCTTTCACAGGGGTCATGGCAGAGCCCTTCTCTCCAAGGGGGTCCCAAAGTGGTCAACCTCGCTCCTTTTCCATTTCATCCACACAACAGCCTTGCAGGGTAGATCAAGATAAGAGTGTCCATCTGTCTGGAGCAGCGGAAAAGAGTGAGATTGGCATGGTGGGGCAAGAGGTAGAACTGAACTGAGAAACCCCAGAAAAAAACAATTTATATACAGTCATAAACAATGGACCTTCTAGCCATTGGTCAATTTCGGTTTAATTTTTGTGAAAGAACCCTGGCATCATTTTAGGGTTGGGGGTCACCACAACAGGAGGAACTGTATTAAACGGTCGTGGCATTAGGAAGGTTGAGAACCACTGCTCTAGAGCAGGGATTTCCTACCAGGAGTCTGCAGACTCCCAGGGGCTTGAAGGAGCTTGGGAGGGGGGTCCTTGGCCACAAACAAGGGAACTGGCTGCTTCTGTTGCCCCCCCCTCCATCTGAAGTGTGAGTTCTCTCATGGTTTCTGCACCTTGGAGAGGGTGGAGCCTGCATGGCTACTCCCAACCTAAACCACATTATGTCTCCCTCCCTCGGCCCGTCTTCCTTGAGCCTGCCTGTTAATGTGGGTGGCGTGTCACTTTTGGGTGTGTGGCCGGGGGGGTGTGACCAGTTGGCATTACTTCCAGGGCTCCACCAAGCCTGAAAAATTATTTCAGGGTCTCCTCCATAGTCCAAAGGTTGTTAAAGGTTGCTCTAGAGCAGGGGTAGTCAAACTGCGGCCCTCCAGATGTCCATGGACTACAATTCCCAGGAGCCCCCTGCCAGCATTCGCGAATGCTGGCAGGGGGCTCCTGGGAATTGTAGTCCATGGACATCTGGAGGGCCGCAGTTTGACTACCCCTGCTCTAGAGTGACCTTCAGGGCTGAGAGAAGACCTTGGAAGCCAAACGATCTCCAGCAATACAGAGGGCTCATGCTATCGAGGGCTTTCTGAGTCCCAGCCAGTGCCTGAATTGAATCCAGAGGTCCCCGGATAACCGGGAGACATTGCCTGCATGCAGATTGTTATTTCGGGTCATCTTAAGTGAATGTCGTTGGATGAATTAAGGGCGGCAGTCTTTTTTGAAATATCACCACTGCAGCCCAAGGATTCAGGAAGTCCGACGCTCAGAGCAATGTGATTTATTTCCAAAGCCAAAGGCAAGTGACCAGAGAAAAAAATGAAGCAGGTGGGCAGAGAGAAGAAATTGCCAGGGGCAGATGCTTAGAGCCCTGTGAGTGGCCTGAGCAATTGTATACCACCACACTGTGCCAAAAGTGCCATGGGAAGAGCAGCCTTGTAAGGAGGCCAAAATCTTCCCACCATTCTGGCCTGCTGCTCCAGTTTAACCATCTGACCTCCCTTCTGTTGCCCCACTGATTTAACTTGGTCCGGTAGATTTCTGTCCTATCTCCAGGAATAGGGGATGGGGCTGAGGAGGGAAGGGGTGGGAGAGAGCTCTGCCAACCTGAATTCTGTACTTAGGTTTGGGATTTGTCCCATCCCCCCCCCCCCCCCCAGGCATTAAAAAATGTGAAGTCCTACATGCCGGCTATTTTTTTCTTCGCAGAGTGCTGATAGCATGGCCAAGCCTACCTGGTCGGCAGCCTGTGTGTTATACCCAATGCTGATGGTCTGACCAGGACAAAAGAGAGGGTCAACTAAACCCATTCATGTGACTAGCCCATGGGAAATGCTTAGTAGCCCAACTACTCCCAACTACATACGCCATTTATTAGTGTTTAAGTGGTAGCCCTGTTGGTCTGAAGTATGGGGACAATGTTTGAGTCAGAAAGGATGTGGACAAAATTGAGAGGGTGCAGAGGAGAGCAATGAAAGGGCTCACGGGAATTGTAGTCCATGGACATCTGGAGGACCACCAGTTGACTACCCCTGCCCTAACCCATGGCCCACTCTCTGCTTATAAGTGGAGTGATTTCCGATTCATAGTGTCTGACCAAGTGTGCTGTGCGCCCGAAAATGTACGCCTTGAATAAAGCCTTGTTGCTCTTAAAGGTGCCGTTGGCCATATTAGTGCTTCACCGCCGGCTTTTCTTGGAAGCCTTCCATGTCAATTTGGGAGGCAATCAGCTTCTTTGCTTAGGTCCGCAGAGGCTGGGGTGACCTCCAGCCCAAGCTGTAAGTGGATGCTGAAAGGTTTAATGACTGGGAATGGCAAGGTGAGCCAGGATTGTGTTCTGTTCTCACCAGGCAGATCCTCTTGCCTCATTGGTAGTGGGGGGATGTGTGCAGACCCTGGCAGCTGCTTTCGAAACACAAGCCTGACAAATATCTACACCAGGGGTAGGCAAACTGCGGCCCTCCAGATGTCCATGGACCACAATTCCCAGAAGCCCCTGCCAGCGAATGCTGGCAGGGGCTTCTGGGAATTGTAATCCATGGACATCTGGAGGGCCGCAGTTTGACTACCCCTGATCTACACAGTTAGGGTAGAAGACGGACTACCATATATGAGCCTCAAGCATGCTCCTGTTTGGTTCTTCTTGTTGTTATTGTTGTTTTAAAATATTTTTCTGAGTGTTGTGAAGGTTGCGGAAGTCCCCATCGATTGCGTGGATAATCAATGGGCATTCAGCGTCCATCCTGAGTTACCTTTTTCTAGACTGACAGGAGGCAAGAGCATGGGAGTGATGAGGATATCTCCTGTGCAAAATGTTGGCTACCATTATAATCTGCAGAATTTCTGCTGTAGAAATGCAACTCATTACTTGTGGCTCTTGGATATGGAGGAGAATTGGGGCCTGCGGATTTCTAGAGCTGGCACTCTGAGGACAACAGCTGCAGTCGAATCTATCAGGCAGAGTGCATCATGGAATCCTAGAGTTGGAAGTGCCTTAGAGGCCATCTAGTCCAACCCCCTGATCCAGGCAGGCTCAGCCTCAAGAATCCAGGATAAGTGTCTGTCCAGTTGTTGCTTGAAGGCTCACCACTTCCTTAGACAGTCGATTCCAGTGCTGGACTACAATGACTTTGGGTCCAGTATCATTCTACAAGTAGTTTAAACCCAAGACTGTGGGTCGTCTCCTCTGCTCCCAAAAGGAACCACTCTCTACCTTCCTCTGACAACCTTTCAGATATTTAAAGAGCAATCATATCACCTCTCAACCTCCTCAGTGTTAGTACTAAATATCAGGAAAAAAAATCACAGAGTGGTTCAGCAGAGGAATGGGCTGCCTAAGAAAGTGGGGAGTTCCCCCTCACTGGTGGTCTTTAAGCAGTGGCTGGACAGAGACTTATCAAGGGTGCTTTAGGCCAGTGGTTCTCAACCTTCCTAATGCTGCGACCGATTAATACTGTTCCTCATGTTGTGGTGACCCCCAACCATAAAATAATGCAAGTGTTTTTTCACAGAAATTGATCCAAAACTGACAAATGGTGTGAAGACCCATTGTTCATGATTGTATATAAATTGGATTTTTTCAAGGTTTTGCAGTTTAGTTGTGCCTCTGGTCCCACTATGCCGATCTTGCTTTTTTCCACTGCTCCAGGCAGACAAACACTCTATCTCGATCTACCCCGCAAGGCTGTTGTGTGTATGAAATGGAAGAGGAACAATGCTGGCCACTTTGGGACCCCCTTGGAGAAAAGGGCTGCTTGCCCTGCCACAACTCCTGTGAAAGGGCCGTTCAACCCCCAAAGGGGTCCGGACCCCCAAGTTGAGAACCACTACTTTAGGCAGTTCCTGCATCAAGCAGGGGGTTGGACTAGATATCCTGTATGGCCCCTTCCAACTCGATGAGTCTGTTCAAATCAAGCTTCGGGAGGAGGGGGAGGGAGGCTGCAGGGTTCATGCTTGATTGCTTTCCTGATTGGTATATAAGGAGGAAAATGCATTAGACAGAGAATGTTTGATTTAAAGAGCGCCTGAATGCCGACACCGTCTCTCTGTTTGTTTTCCCTTTTTTCCCCCGACAAAGCCTTGTAAAAATTTTATGAACCATTAATGGTTCAGAGATCTTTCCCCCTTCTTCCCTCTCAAGCAAATTTTAAGAGGCAAACGCAACCCCACCCCCCTCACCAATCTGACCCAATTTAGCACTCTCCAGAAGCCAAGGACACTGGGCACGTTGAGATGGGTTCTCGAGCCGTTCCCACCGGACAGCAGACAGAGAACGACAGAAGGAAGAAGAGCGTGCTTTCCCCTCCGCAGCATCAAGCAAAGTTAAATTAGATTGGATCCACGAGCATATTGAAGGGACGGGAAATGCAGCAGAATGGTGGCAAACAAGGATATTAACGCTGCATTTCATCAACTAAGTCCTGACCCGCCCCCCCCCGTGCTGCCACCACCTTTTTCGTTTCCTCTCATGGTGAAAACCCAATTAAAATTCTGTGGAAAGACCGTGTAAGAGAGAACGTTTAGTGTCGATCTCTCTCTCTCTCTCGTAATGCCAATTGCATCAAGGTGACAAGTTGACCACTTATGAATAACGCAGTGGGGCAACTGCCTACCCTAGTACACTGCAGCAGTTGACGCATCTCATGGAAGGGGAGGTCAAGGAAGCAGTCATAGGAGGCCAGCCATTAGTCAGCACGTCTTGCCCCGTCATTTAAGGGAGGTGGTGCACTGGATTGGCAGCTGAGTCAGGATATGCATTGTGTGGGCCAAGCAGGAATGGCGAGGGGGACAGGAGACTTGGAGGCTGGCAGGGTGGAGGGCAGACTGGGCTAGAACAAACAAGTCAGAAGACAGTCTCGGGTTCTCAGACTCCATGTGGAACTTGGAGATCTCCCAGTATTACAACCGCTCATTACACAGTGCAACAGGGGTCAAGTGGAGAAAATGGCCACTTCAGAAGCTTGGCCAATGTTCTACAAGGCACTTTGTGAGCTGAATTCGTGGTTTGCAATGTTCTTTCTGGAGCATGTCCAGAGGAGGGCAACAAAGATGGTGAGGGGTTTGGAGACAAAGACATATGAAGAAAGGTTGGGGGAGCTTGGTCTGTTTAGCCTGGAGAGGAGAGGACTGAGAGGGGATCTGATAACCATCTTCAAGTATTTAAAAGGCTGCCATATGGAGGGTGGAGTAGAGTGGCTCTCTCTTGCCCCGGAGGGACGGACCAGAACCAATGCAATGAAATTAATTCAAAAGAAATTCCGTCTAAACATCAGGAAGAGGTTCCTGGTAGTTAGAGCGGTTTCCCAGTGGAACAGGCTTCCTCGGGAGGTGGTGGGTTCTCCACCTCTGGACATTTTAAAACAGAGGCTGGATAGCCATCTGACGGAGAGGCTGATTCTGGGAAGATTCAAGGGGGTGGCAGGTGACAGTGGATGAGCGAGAGGGTTGTGAGTGTCCTGCATAGTGCAGGGGGTCGGACTAGATGACCCAGGAGGTCCCTTCCAACTCTATGATTCTATGATTCTTTCCTTCGAGGAGTACTTTTTACATCACACCGTCTGTAGAAGGACCCCGGAGTCTGCTCTCAGGGTTTGGGACCACTGCTTGTAGTCATTTGACACGGGGGATTAACGGGGCTGGTTGAATCTCGTTGTTGTTCCACCTGAACTGAGAGTGTGACTGGGAACATCAATCACAGTGGCGCAGCTGTGCATTGCAGGGGAAGGTGGGGGGGCGTCAAGCAAGCTGTCTTTCAGGGAACGCCGTTTGTTATTACTGAAGTTTTTGTGGCTGAACCCCCAGGATAGCGAAGTTTGAAAATCACTGTGCTAGGGAAAAAGTGCCCCTTGCATCTCAGCACCCCAGAGAGTGAATATGTCTTTATTAAAATGGGTATATTGGATGTGAACAAGCTGATTTTGCTTCTTTTACTTTGGCTTTTTTTTTTTTGTTAAAAAGCACCGCACCAAAAAATGTAGAAGAAGAAGAAAGAGAAAGGGGACAGGTTTCCCTTTGCATGTGATGTGAAAATCCTGCTTCTCGGCTTGGGCCGCAATGCATCGTGGGAGTGAAGAACAAGGGCTGCGTTCCGGCATGTAGTCTGGGTTGAACGAGGCTCCAAAGAGCCAAGGCGTTATTGAAACAACTCGCGGGGATTGAGAGGTTGCCTGTTTTGCCTGAAACGAGACGATTTAATTTATTTCGACAAACTCAATGATACCGCGGATTGAAATGTTTAATTCCCTGGGATGTTTCAGCATCGGGCTTCTCGGCTGAAGAGTAGGTTGTTTTTTTTTTTAAGCGCATTGTTGAAGGGGTGTCGCGGTTCTTGAACTTGAGTTTGGGAAGTTGTGTGTGGTGGTTCCCAGGGCCACAGTAAAAGAACAGGAGAAGGAAACATGAAGAGCTGGAGGCTTCTTTGACGTTTCTACCACATGAGAAAGTTTCTGCTATATTGCAGTGTAAATGTTTGACCGTATTCCTGTTCAGTGTTGCTACCGACTACTGCAGAAGACTCAGAAGTATTCCACACAGTTCTCCCCTGTGTGCCCATGTTGATTTGTTGGGGCATGGCCACAGAGGACAGACACAGGTGTCAAATTTTGTGTCCAGTTCTGGCACTGCAGTTCAATGAAGATATGGACAGGTTGGGACGTGGTCAGAGAAGGGTGACAAGGGTGGTTCATAAAAGGTAGACTCATTGAAGAGGGGGCCAACTTGTTCCCTGCAGCTTTAGAGCCAAGGACTAGGAGCTATGGAATCAAATGATAGGAAAGGAGGTTCCACTTAAATATTAAAAAGCATTCCCTGATGGCGAAGCTATTAATACAGGGGTAGTCAAACTGCAGCCCTCCAGATGTCTATGGACTACAATTCCCATGAGCCCCTGCTAGCGCAGGGGCTCATGGGAATTGTAGTCCATGGACATCTGGAAGGCCGCAGTTTGACTAACCTTGTATTAAGAGATTGGATGAGCGCCTGTCAGGAAGGTGTGATTTTAATGTCCCTGAAAGGTTTGGAGGGGTGGCGCTGGGCTGGATGGTCCTCTGTGGTCTTTGTGTGATGCTGATTGTGCTTCAGAAGACTGTCCAGCTTCCTCTTGTTTTACCAACTTGGGGTTGAAGAGTCCGGCCATGCCATCCTATATGGGTCTACTCAGAATCCTGCTCAGGCACAGTGATTACGGAGGCCTGGGCAAAATTCAAGGATGGGGCCCCAGGATCATTGGGTTTGGCTGACAAGCCAGTGCGTGTCCATCCTTGCTGGCAATTTGGGTCAAACGGGACATGACATCTCCTGCATGGCAGGCAGAAGAGGCACCAGCGGACAAGCGCTGGGTCTGATTTGGCCTGGCAGTGGGGTGGGAAAAGGCTTCTGCCTTCCCTCCCATGCCATTTTCCCAAGGTGAAACAGCTGCAGGGAGGGCGGATACCTGTTTGCCCTGCTGGGGGGGTCTCACAAAAGAGGGCTCATGCTACAGATTTAATTATATAGGATCAATATGGATAGCAAGGCGTATCTGATAAGCATACAGCCTCAGGAAAGCACACACCAACCTACACATCTTCTCCAACTGAGGTCGTCGAAAGAAGTGGAGCCCAACGGGCGATGCATCAGATCTGCCCAGAGACGCACGTGGCATTCGTCATCCCTGATTTAGCCTAATCCCGCATGGCTAAAGTTATTTGAAATGTCCCTATCAGTAAAACAACTGGAAACGTTGGGCCGTGGGACTGAATACCTGCAGCACTATTAGAAAGCATGCTACGAATTGCAACGCTCCCATACCGCCGGTGATGCTCGCCTCATTTGCAAAAACATGATAATTTGGTGGTGGGACAAACTACAAATTATGTTGTTGCTTCTCTCTCCCCCCCCCTCCTATGTAGGCTTTGGTTCTCCAGGGAGGCTTCAGGCTTTTGAGGGTCTCTCCATCTTGGCTATGTTTGCAAAAGATGCTTGAATTATTTAATGGTATAGGAAGACACAAGAGCCTCTTGTGGCACAGGGTCCAGCCGTGACTAAATGGAACCTCTCCATTCAGAGGCAGCAAGCTTTGAATACCCATGCTGGGAGACACAACCTTCTGTGTGCTTCTCTGGCCTCCATGCCCTGCTGGAAGCCTTTAACCCGAATGGTCACTGCATAAAATGGGATGCTTAGCTAGAAGTCTACCCAGGTCTGAAGCCAAATTATTTCCATGAGTCCCAAATTATTTCCACGAACAGCAACAAGCTCCAAACTCTTTTGAGAGCGGCATTTCTCTGCAAGGCCTGTAGTCTTAACACAACTGGGAAGTTAACTCAGTGGGACTTTTTCTGAGTTGACCCGCATGGAACACAGTGGGAAGCGGCCTCTTCTGTTCCATCCATGCTGCAGGATGCTTTATCGGTTAATAGCATGTCCTGTAGCCTTTGGATTTTGGTTTATAGCCTCGGAAGAAATTGAAGGCACTGCACGAAAATCTCCAAAGCCCAAATTCTTTTACAAAATGGGTCGAAATGGTTTCTTGGATGAAGCTTTCAGAAATAGGAAGCCGGTCTTGTTTCCACTTTAACCCTATTCATTGATCAAATAGATAACTCTGTCTTTTTATAAGGCACTTGATTCATTCTAAGTGAATTCCTTTTAATTTTGCTTTTAACCCGCATTGACTGGGTATAGGAGAGGCACATGAAATCTAAGAAGTCAGGGTTTTTTTCCCCCCTCCCTCCCCTTAACTGTTCATTTCTTCAGTATCCATTAAAACAAGATGAATGCAGCATGATGTATTTCCTCCAAGGACCGAACCTCTATTTGTGCAGCTGTATATCTCATATTAGAACCGCACTGCACATTCAGGAATAGTGGCCAGTTCTCAGGGTCCTTTGCATATCCCTAAAGTACCTTCGAGTGTGCAAAAAGAGACCGAAGATCTTCCCTTTGGATTGTGGTGGGGGGTAGAAGCCTGTGATGCACACGTATTTGTGATGCACACATTTAGAACCTGGCCATCTAAGGGTACAGCTACTCTTGGACCATGCCCATTTATACATTGGGGGCATTGCGTGACATAACCCTTCCCTATGTTCTGATTCCATTCTGCTTTATGGGTTTGTTTTTTTAGATTTCTGGTTGATTCTACAACCCAAATCCTTCCTTCCTTCCTTCCTTCCTTCCTTCCTTCCTTCCTTCCTTCCTTCCTTCCTTCCTTCCTTCCTTCCTTCCTTCCTTCCTTCCTTCCTTCCTTCCTTCCTTCCTTCCTTCTTCCTTCCGGTTGTATACCACCCCTCTCTGCAAACATAAAACAGTATAAAATTACTAAAGTTAGCAATTATATACCAGCAGCTAATAAAGCCCCGCCCCCTTCCCCCACCATCTTCCATCTCTGCCCTCCGGGGAGGGCAGTATATAAATAAATAAATAAATTTATAAATAAATAAATATAAATCTGGCCTGCCGGGTTGCTGGTTTGTGCCAACTGTGGAAGGAAAGGCGGGAGGGCCAATATTGGTGTTTTACCACCTTGGCGTCAACCGCAGAAGAGTGCCACCTTACAGGCCCTATGTTTCTGTCCAGTTCCTTCAGGGCTCTGCTCTCGGATGGCAGCTCATTCCACCAGCCCCTCTGCTGCCCAGCCGACCTGTTGGTGACATGAGCTCAGCTTTCATTTAACTTGCGAGTTACTCCAGACTAGTGAAAGCCAGCTCTCTGATGAGCAGTCTTGGAGTTTGGAATTTGTGCTCAGAGTTTCCTTCCTGTGCAAACTGCTGCAAGGTTTCCCCAGACGGAACAGGTGGTGCCATAGGGTTTATAGCCTACGGATCAAAAGACAGTCGCTGTACATTTTATGACCCGTGAAGGAAGCTGCTACATAGGACGAAAAGCTGACTGGCGTGATTTCGTCGTGTTGCGGGACGCACGATGCACACAAATAACAAGAGGCCATTGTGGCACAGATGAGCAAGCTTATTAATTAACAAAAACACCCATACCACTGTCAGGAAAGGCTGGCTGTTCCTCTTTTCGTGAATGGAGCTACATGAATAAAATCAATCCAGTGTTATTTATATCACCTCTGGTCTCAATGGTGCTACCAGTCGGCATCCTTAGTCTTCTACAAGGAGGGAATGAGATGCAATATGGGGCAGACCTAGGTCCTAGAGTGAGATCTCTCAACCAGGGTTTCATGACACCCTGGGGTTTCTGGACAGCCCTGGAAGGGTTTCCCAAATGGGTGGGAGTTAATGACTTTTAAACATTTTTTTTTAAAGGAATTGTTAAAAAATGTATCAGGTGATATGACCTGCCCCCCAAATGGCCAATGATGGGCCTGGAGGGTGTGGTGAGGGGAGGGGCCCCAGGTGGGCGTGTCCACAGCTCTGCTTCCCAACCAGATTCTGCATGATTGTCCCACTTCTGGGGGTTCTTAAAGCCTGAAGAATTTTTCAGGGGCTTCTCAGTGGTACAAAAGTTGAGAAAGACTGTCCAAGAGTATTCCCCTGTATATTTGCCTGAACTCTTTCTACTCCAGACAGTCCAGTGTACTGTTCCATTGGCAGGGTTGCCAGCTGTGGGTTGAGTAACACCCACCTGGGAGGGCAGAGTTGGGTGAGGCTGGGAATCTCCACAGCATACAGTGTCATAGAGCCCCTCCCCTCCAAAGCAGCCACTTTCTGAACTAAAACAGACCCCTGGTACTTGGAAATCAATTATAATACCGAGAGAGTCCTGGGCCCCATCTGTAGGTTTGTAACCCTCTTCATTTGAGATGTTTGGTTTGGACGAAATGGGCCACACCAAGTCCGACAAAGAAAACGGGGGGGGGGGGGGTTAGTGCTTCTAGGGCTTCCAACTCGTACACATATCCCCTCCCCTAGCCCTGTTTTCTTGAAGTCGGTTTTCGCAAGCTGGCACTCTGCCCACGAGGTGTCCACGTTTCAGCATTGGATAGGCAGTGATTCATTTGTGCCAGAGCTCGGCACGTGCTGGGGGACCCTTTAAGAATGAAAAGTGGTATGTAAGTGGAAGATGACTTTAATTGCAGCCTTAACAGGAATTAGAGCATTCTTTGTCAGAACAACGCTCCAATTACGGCGTTTGTTGTCAGAACAATGCACCGGAGGGAACTACTGGAGCTGGCCATGGAGGCAAGCAATAGGCAGGGTGAGGAGAAAAGGTCGGTCCCCATCCAGGGGAATCCACTCCCAACACACAGCAAGTGCTGCTTGATTTATTACAATAGCAAGCAGCCGGTAGTATCACGAAACACTGGGCGAATTAAAATAACGTGTGGCACACGTACAGTGCACTGCCAGGCAATCCCTCCAGATATCTGCTGTCAATCATTGGAAGAGGGGAAGATAACAAAAGACATCCCAGACTCCCACATGCATGCACACTCCCTGCTTCCACGGAGAGAGGGAGAGAGCTCACACGGGGCCCTTGAAATTAATATCGTCCACTCAGATGGGCAGAAGCTTTCTTGGGTCTCCGGCAGAGACCATTCTTATCAGCTACATCTCATGCTTTCCACTGGAGATGCTGGGGATGGGACCTGGGACCTTCTGTATGCCAAGGACCGTTTATGCACTGGGAACTTCACGGACCCACCCCCCTGCCAGGCGCACAGATCGTGGGTGGATGAGGTGCACCAGGCCACATGCTCCCCCATGTGGGTGCAGGAAGTGGTGGGGCAACCTGCCTTGACCAAAACTCCAGCCTGCAGCCCAGCATGAAACCTCCAGTGCATAAACGGTCAAGGAGAGGCTCTGCTGTTGAGCCACAGGCCCTTCCCCTGATAAACGCCAGGCGTCAAAGTCAGCAGCAAAAAGTTAATGTTTCCATCATATCATGGGAATTGTAGTCCATGAACATCTGGAGGGCTGCAGTTTGACTACCCCTGCTGTAGAAGAAGAGAGTCTCATGATGTGGAGGAGGAGGGAATCAACCCTGGTTCTTGAGATTAGAAGCTTCTGGTCTTAACCACTATATCACGCTGAGTCTATGTTAGCCCTGTATTCTCCGGGCCATTTCCGGGCCAAGGGAAAGAACAGTCCAATACCCTGATCTGTAATTGAGTTACTTAGGAATGCCTTAGGGATATGTGGCTCCCCTGGTATGGAAACATGGACAGCATGTGGGCATTATGGGGATGGACTCTGAAGAATGAATGGCATCCCATCAGCCTGGAGAAAAGGAGGTTGAGAGGGGACATGATAGCCTTCTTTAAGTATTTGAAAGGTTGTCACTTGGAGGAAGGCAGGATGCTGTTTCCGTTGGCTGCAGAGGAGAGGACACGCAGAAATGGGTTTAAACTTCAAGTACAACGATATAGGCTAGATATCAGGAAAAGAATTTTCACAGTTAGAGTCGTTCAGCAGTGGAATAGGCTGCCTAAGGAGGTGGTGAGCTCCCCCTCACTGGCAGTCTTCAAGCAAAGATTGGATACACACTTTTCTTGGATGCTTTAGGATGCTTAGGGCTAATCCTGCGTTGAGCAGGGGGTTGGACTAGATGGCCTGTATGGCCCCTTCCAACTCTATGATTCTATGATGCAGGTTTGCAGTGATTTTTTTGGGGGGGGGTCTTTCCAGGATGAATGTGAGAGAAATAACATTCTATCCAGTGCAAAAGAAGGCCCAGTTATTGTTGTGTATAAATTTGCAAGTATCCCCCCCCCACACCCCATTTTGATTTAATTTTGCAGAACATTTAGGGTCAGACCCTATTCAGAGCCAGGTTTGGCTGAAGCATTGCCAGTTGGCCAACCTTGGAATAGATCCTGACACCGCTGATTCCTTGAGCGAATCGATTCCTCTGCGTTCCTTGAGCTTAATTCATTTAGAGCAGACATGAAATCACCAAAGACTGCCTTAGAGAAACGAGTGTTGCGAGCCTTTAATTAATGTTTATAAAACACTTGATGATCCTTTGATAATAGATGTTGTAGAGGAGCAAAGAAGCACCATTATTAATAGCATCGTAAAAAAATAATATTTACACAGGCTCCATCACTTGGCATGCCCCATGCTGACTTTAGGAAAGAAAAATCCCCAGTCCTTGCTAAAGGACAGCAAGATTTTTATGGAGGGGATATGCTGGGAGGGATCGGGGAGTGACTCAAAGCCAATTTCCTTGTCGCGGTGGATGACGTCTGTTCACAGCTTCTCTTCCACCGTAGCTTTGCTTGCATTTTACACATGCAGAGATGGGTCAAGTGAAGTTCCTACCACCGGCTTAGATCATGTTTTGATGCATTGCGGATATTCACAATGATGCACCCACCTGCGGCGTGGGTTGAAGATGGACATTTCACATGACCGTATGGCTGCAGACCAGAGAAATCAGTGGCCATCTGTCCTTGGCACACACAAAAAATGTGGAGATTCAAGTTTCGTTACAAAACATTCCTTCTTGTCTTCGAATGATCTCTCTTGCTATGTATATATAAATACACACTCACATAAAAAGTACAAAGCTTCACACTCTAGCAATGGGATCCCCAACCTTTTGGAGCTTGCAGGAACCTTTGGAATTCTAACACCAGGCTTGGCTCAGCCACAAAATGGCTGCCAAAGGAGGCGGGGCCAGCCCTAAAATGGCTGTTGCCTGTTACTTGCAGTAGCACAGTGAAGAGCCTTGCACTTGGGTATCGGTGACTGCCAAAGCAACATTTTACAAAACTTGCAGAACCAACCAACTCTCCAGTGTCCAATCAGAAGGCTTGGTGGACAAAAGCTGCAACTGGCCCCTCCCACTTCCTAAGATTACTGGGCGAGTGCCAGGAAAGGAGTTGTCTGGTCCTGTGGAGCACATGGGCATATCACCCGATAAATGTTTACCAATTTTTAAAAATATATTGCAAATTAATTAGCTCCCGCCCATTTAGTTATCCCTTCCAAGGCCATCAAGAAACCCCAGGGTTTCAAGATACCCTGGTTGAGAAATCCTGCTGTAGAAGCTCAACAAGCAGCCAGAAGAGGGTGGGGTTTGAGGAGGGGGAGGACATCAATAGGCTATATTACCAGACTCCACCTTCCCAAGTGGCCATTTTCTCCAGTAGAACTGATCTCTGTCACCTGGAGATCCGTTGTAATACCAGGAGATCTCCAGCCGCCACCTGGAGGTTGGCAAGCCCAACTAGAAGCACTCTTGACTGCTTGACCTGGTGGGAGTTGGAGCTGAGACAGGGTGATATCAACATTGATGGCCCCAGAAGCACATGGAGTATGATTCCAAGACCCTCGCAGTACTGTACGGCTAGGGGTCCTTCACACTTGTTGGGGGCCTTAATACTTGCATGGCTTGTGGACCACAAGAAGGATAAAAAGACGATATGCGTACTCTTTTAGTAAAGGAGCATGCAGATCCCTCTAGCATGCCTGTGGACCACATGCCCCATAAGTGTGAAGGTCCCCTTAGATTTTGGAGCATTGCACCTGCATGTCCCACTGAGGTTCGAGAAATGTTTCCAGCAAAATGTAGCTGTCAGTTGCTGCCAAAGTTCCAGCCACCCCTGGGTGGGGGGTCCCTGCAGTGACTTGTGCAGTGCAAGGCATCGTGCCAGTTGTGCTATGCAAAGGCCCCGCAAATCCTTAAACTGGCTCTGGTGTGACAAGACCCTCAAATCTTGAAACCAGGCCTTGGATGGCCACGTCCTACAGCCCTTGCTTTCAGTTGCACCACTCGGATTAAAGCACCATTAGGAGGCTGGGAAACATAAAAGGAGAATAAAGAAAGGAGTAGAGTGAAATAATTCCAATTTGCAGACAGCTGACATTTAAAAACAACAGTGGTTTGGGTTTTTTCCTTCTTAATTCATTCCAATCCATTAAAAAACCTCTGCAAACTGTGTTGCCAGGAGCATTAAAACTGAGGCCCTTATTAAAATCTTTTCTTGCTAGTAACCCCGATGCTTGGAGACGGGTGCAGAGAAATAGTGGGAGAATTAGAAGCAGGGAGTATTGGGGGGGGGGACAAAATTAATCAAGGCGAGTCTTAAGGGAAGCTGTGCAGCTGATCTTCCCTTTCAACAAGGAAAACTCTCTGGATCAAACAGCTTAGACTGACTGTTTGCTCAACGAATCCCTGCGGAATTGGTTCCAACTTACAGGGAACCCCCCACCCCCACCCCACCCTCTGTTCCAACTTTCAGTTCCTCCAAAGAAGGGGGCCAGGGCCTTGTTTTCTGTGCTGTTAAGTGGAGGGGCATTTACTCCTGCTGTTTGCAAAACCCTTCCGTGTGGGGAGGGGCTGCGGCTGGAATGAGGGATAAAAGAAGAGGAGAGTAGATCAGCCGATAAGCATAATGGATAAAACCAGCCCGGTGACGAAGGGAGACGGAAGAAATGCTTTGGATTAAGTTCCCTAATGATAAATAGCAGCCATGTTCCTTATCATTTGGGCAGCGGGGAATGCTCGGTGGTACCTTGCCAGGACTAAGGTCAGGTACTTTTCAAGGACGAACGGCTCAATCATTAATCTTCCATAACTATGCCTTCCTTTCCCCAAGGGAGCCGTTTTCAGAGTTTTCTAACTCTGAGTGGAGACAGCTCTGTGCCAAAGAGGCGCAGAGGTTTTAATTTATTGTCTGCTGAAAATAACAGTGTCGAGTGGTCAGAATTATTTAATGAAAAGCACTTTAATTGTGCTTACATTCACCCTTTTTTATTGGTTCCATCCCCCCCCCTGCCCCCCGGGCAGTGATTTCACTCCAGGTTCCAATCCTCTTTCTCATTTATGTGTTCTTTCCTGAATTATTTGCAGGAGAGTAAAAAGCCGTTCAGGGATCGCCCAGTGAGCGGAATGGTGTCACCGCGACAGAACTCCTCCGGGATGATGTCCAATGAGGGTAGCTGAAAGAGAGGATGGTGCTCCCTGCAGTAGTCATGTGGGTGACCTCAGCCAATCTCAGACAGGCATCATGGTGTATTGTTTAAGAGTGGCAGCGTCTAATCGGGTGGGCCGGGTTTGATTGCCCGCTCCTCCACATGCAACCATGCTGGGAGACCTTGGGCTTGTCACAGCCCTGATAGTGCGGTTCTGACTGAGCGGTCCTGTCAGAGCTCTCTCAGCCTCACCTAGTTCACAGGGTGTCTGTTGTGGGGAGAAGAAGGAGAGGCAATTGTAAGAGGTTTTGAGACTCTCCTACAGCAGGGGTAGTCAAACTGCGGCCCTCCAGATGTCCATGGACAGCTTTCGCTGGCAGGGGCTCATGGGAATTGTAGTCCATGGACATCTGGAGGGCCGCAGTTTGACTACCCCTGTTCTGCAGTCAAGGTACATCGGGTGAATGGGGTGATAGCTTCGCTGAATGGACAGCCATTCAGATTTGAATCTGTACTGATGTCACCGAAGGCAACTGAAGTCAGTGTGGGAAGTGAAGGCAGTGGGGGGGGGGAAGTGAAGTCAGTGAGCAGGTGCATATTTCCTCAGGCAGTTATAAAAAGGGGCCTGTTTCTCAACACACGTGAAGAAACACAAATCCTCAGAAGCGTATAAGGGTTTCTTTTGCAAGCGTTCAGGAGTATCTGAAAGACCATCTTCCCCCATGTATTCCTGCCCAAGGATTAAGATCCCATAGAAAGTCCCTCCTGACTGTCCCATCAATCAAAGAAGCTTATTTGATGGGTACACGAGAGGGGGCCTTTTCAGTGGCAGCCCCACAATTCCGGAATAGCCGCCCCAGGGAGGTGTACCTTCTGGTCCTTATCGGTTTTTAAAAACTTTGGGGGTAGTTTAAAAATGTATCTATTTGTTCTATACATCGTGTCTGCCTCAACCTCCATAAGGAAGAAAGGAGATTAATAAATAGTTTGTTTATTTATTTATTACATTTATTTATTACAATTTCCCAGCAGATAATTTACTGACCATTGGTAATTTGCCCTTGCAATATGCAGCCACAAAGGAGGGTTGTGGATTCTCTAAAGTGCTTAGATCAGGGGTAGTCAAACTGCGGCCCTCCAGATGTCCATGGACTACAATTCCCACGAGCCCCTGCCAGCATTCGCTGGCAGGGGCTCATGGGAATTGTAGTCCATGGACATCTGGAGGGCCGCAGTTTGACTACCCCTGGCTTAGATGATATGATGGACGACACTGTAGTCTTCGAAGGTATCCCACCTGCAGGTATTAAGAAGAGTTATTTTTTATACTCTGCTTTTCACTGCCGGAAGGAGTCTCGCAGGTAGGCGAGGCTGAGAGAGTTCTGAGAGAACTGCAACTGGCCCAGGGTCACCCAGCTGTCTACCTGAGGAGGAGTGGGGAATCAAAGCTGGCTGTCCAGGAGAGAGGCAGCTGCTCTTAACCACCACATTGATACGCCCCAGTATATGCTGCACTTGCTTAAGCAGGGTGATGGGGAAAGGGTTCCATGCAAGCCAACATGTTTCTGGCCTGTGCTTTTTGATGATGCCTTAAAATCTCTGGGCCCATGCTAGAATATTAGGAAAAAGAAATACTTGATTTATAAGCAGTCACCTGGTGGCAGCAGTGATGTAGATCACTGCTCACAGCTCCAACATCGGCAAGATGGAGATAAGCATTGTGCGCACAGTGCCTTTGGCAAAAGAGGGCTCTGAATCCTGGCTGGAGGTTATTGTTTTTTTTTGTGTGTTTTTTTTTTAAGACAGACAGGCAGGCAGGCAGGCAGACAGACAGATATAGCAATGCAGATAGGCGAACAATTTATTTCCATTTTGGATGACGCTGTTATACTTTCCGCATTGGACTCGGTTCTGCTAATTGCAGAATTCTGTCAGCTTCATTTTGGCTTCGCGTCACTTTTCCGGAATGGCTTGGAATTAGACGCGTAATGCCGTGTCATCTTGTCAATTTGGGGCTGCTCTGGCGGCTATTATGGAAATGATCGCACGGGGCGTGCAAATAGGGACTCAATGGATAAGGTGTCGCTGGTTGACACTTGGGGGGGGGGGGGGCTGGTAATGTTGTTTCTACCTTAGCCAGGGGTAACGCAAAGCCCGGCCTCAGGGTCTTATGCAGATGGTGGTTGGGCACACCGGTCTTGGCCACGTGATCTTCTGAGCCCATTGAGAAGGGCCAGTTTCATGTTCATATCCTAGGGTTGGGAAATACCTGGAGACTTCGAGGGTAGAGCCAGGAGTAGGAGGGATTTGGGATGGGGAGTACAATGCTATGTAGTCCAACCTCCGTAGCAGACGTTTTCTGCAAGGGAACTATAATTCCAGAAGAGCTATAATTCCAGGTTCCACGTGGGGACTGGCATCCCTGTGTCCAGACCTGGTTGACACACACAAAAAGGAATAACTCCATACTTTTCACGTTCTCCCACCGCTAAAAGAGCCTCTTGTGGCGCAGAGAAATGTTGTCTGAAAGCTCTGCCCATGAGGCTGGGAGTTCAATCCTAGCAGCCAGCTCAAGGTTGACTCATCCTTCCGAGGTCGGTAAAACGAGTACCCAGCTTGCTGGGGGGTAAACGGTAATGACTGGGGAAGGCACTGGCAAACCACCCCGTATTGAGTCTGCCATGAAAACGCTAGAGGGCGTCACCCCAAGGGTCAGACATGACCCGGTGTTTGCACAGGGGATACCTTTACCTTTACACCCCTAAAACCGTCCTTGTGTGAATCCATATTTCAGACAGCAGACAGCCGACTCCATCAAAGTCTGTATCTGAGTGATGCCTGACCTACAGGTGCACATGAAGACAGCTTCATTTGGGTAGCTGTGTTAGTCAGCGATGGAACAGCCAGAATCCTGTCCTGCTGCAGCTTAAAGACCAGCAAGCTCTTCGAGGTATAAGCTTTCGAGAGCTGAAGCTCTCTTTGTCAAAGACCTGTTTGAGGAACGGTCTCTTTTTGTATGTCTGGAAGGGATGGCACAGCTCATGTTTGAGTTACTGGTACTGACCCCTTTGAGCAGTGAGCATTATCAAAAGATCCGAGCGTTGTTCTATGCAGATGTGTGAGGACTGGTTTGTTTTTTTTACGTGAGGCAGCGCGCTGTCCTTGAGCAGTGCTATTGAAAGTGCTGGAGAATTTAAGAAAGGTAGGCAGAGGATCGGGATGGTAACGTGGCAACATGGGGCTTGGTGGAGATGCGATGCACATCCGGTGTGTCAAGGAAACCATGGCTGACTGTGTGGAACCTCTGCACCAAGCACAAATGGAACAACAATCACACCAGCAATAGGGCCTCCATCCCTCCCTCCCAAATCTCTTTGCTCGGAATCAGCCCTGGTACGAGCCAGCAAATCAGACTTATCTTCCCAGTTTCCCAGTTTCTTTCTCGTTGGAAATAGCATCTGTGCTGGGAATCTACAAACATTCAGTACACCTGAATATTAGGGATCCCTGCAGTGCTTGGGGAAATGCTGGGAAATGGGGTGGGTGGGCAGAATGGTGTTGTGGGGGGGGGGCTGATGTAACTTCTGGGTGGCACTCTAGGCCGCTTAGTCTCTGTGGTCTTCACCATAAATGTACGGAAATGTGGAACTGTGTGTATTATTTATCCAAGTTATACTCTGCCACTCCTTCGACAAGCGATGCTCAGGATGGCTTACAACCAAGTAAAATGCAATTTTACAGTAAGACAATACTGAAAGTGTTCATTGACAGAGCATGCCGCCAGGACAGGGCCACCACAGAGAAGGCCGCTGCCACATGGTATCTTTTGCGTGCAACTGATGTGCTTTGCCACAGGCCCTCCCATGCTTACCTGATGAATGCATCTTGCAATCGTTTGTACATAATTGTATGAAACTTATTTCTCCTTTCTCGGAACTCATAAACTTTTGTCCGTATGGAAAGTGTGGCAACGGCATGATTGTTTTGGGCTACCGTTTTCTGCCCCTGAATCTAGCATCTTTTCAGCAGCTAGTGCCAGGGGTAGTCAAACTGCGGCCCTCCAGATGCCCATGGACTACAATTCCCAGAAGCCCCTGCCAGCATTCGCTGCCAGGGGCTTCTGGGCATTGTAGTCCATGGACATCTGGAGGGCTGCAGTTTGACTACCCCTGAGCTAGAGAGTTTACAATATAACTAGCATCAAGTGGAAACAAGCACACACACCCCTCTCCCAAAAAAGAAACTTTCCCTGAATGTGTGTATGTGTGCATTTGTCCCTGGAAACGCCTAGGAAATATTTACACAAACCGGGCCTCTGTGTGCGTCCTGTGTTAGGGCCAAACTCCACATTGCATGCAAAGTGGTACATTATGCACTCCGTACCTCTCCTGTTGCTTCTCTGCTGAAAAGTAACCTCTTTGGAATCATCCGCCAGGGTTTTCATGTATTTGTTTTGCATGTAACAGGTAGCTTGGCTGGGCTGCGGCTGTGTAATTACTCCGTGGCCTGCTTTGCGTTTCTTCCTTTGTTGTTCTCATTGTTGAGTAATGCCAAGATAGTTGTAGACCGAGGAAAAAGGCCTCAATTCTTAAGGAGCTCTTCTTTTCTTATGCCTTTTGAACTTGTTCCTCTTGTAAATCATAAATGTAGGGACCTTTTTTCTCTCTCTTCTTTCTCAGACATACACAGCGCCCAAGCTCTTTACTTGCAGAAGGCAAAGGGGCGGCAGGTGACAGTAGATGAGCGATTGGGATGTGAGTGTCCTGCATAGTGCAGGGGGTTGGACTAGATGACCCATGAGGTCCCTTCCAACTCTATGATTCTAGAAGAAAACTCAGCATGGCCTGTCACTTGTGGGGATGCCTCCATGCTTGGGTGCAGACAGGGCTATCTGCTCTACAGTTGGGACTGCATCTGCCATTACTCACTAACCTTGACGTTTTTACTCCCTCGACTATGTTTGCGAACTGGAGTTGAACCCAAAGGGCTGATAACTTGATCACCTTATACATCCGGCTAGCTATTCTAGCAAGGCTCTTGAATTGTCTGAACATCTCCATTGTACTGCATATATGTTGGACATTTTCATGATGCTGTTTACTAACTTTCTGCTGATTTACTCTCTCCTTATATGTGTCGTCCAGTGATTTCCATTTCATTGTCTGAAGAAGGGTGCGTGCACACGAAAGCTCACACCTTGACTCAAACTTGGTTGCTCTTCAAGGTTCCCCTGGACAAATATTTTGTTCTGTTGCTTCGGAGCAACAGAGAGACCCACCTGAATTGATGGGCTTGCAATCACAGCTTTTTTGGCCTCTGTCTATCTGATGCTTTATCACCTGCCCTGTTTCTGGATCTGCTTCCTCAGACTGTTTGTAGCCACAGCTTGCTGCTAACTACATTTTGCTGTTAACTGGAACTTGCCTAGTCGGGTTTCTGCTGAGTATCTGGATTGCTGATGCTTGGGGAATGGCAGTTTGCTTTTTTAGAGGCAAAGAGCACATTATAGCTCAAGTGTACATCCAAGGTACATAAAAGTAATGTGTGAATGCAGATGCTCCAACTGTTCTTGTTTACTGGGCATGGTCTGTGCTTTTCTGGCAACGATCCCCGGAACATCAGCGTCCCTATTCTGTCTTTTTCGTCCTCTTGGCGATGCCTTGTTGAATATTTTACGGCGCAATCCCATGCAGAGGTATTCCAGTCTAAACAAGGTATGCACGGTTAGCGTGCTACATTTTTTGTTCTTTGTGGGGTTGGTTTCCTCCCTGTGTTCTCCAGAAGCAGGGAGTAGATGCATCTTCTTCTGCGTCAGGTTCGTGCATAAACATTAAGGTGCCTTGGAATAGCAAGCCTGCCAACACCCCCCAGGCCTCAGTAAAATTGTCAAGCATTGACAGGTCCCCAGTGATAAAAAGGTTGGGGACCACTGCTCTAGATAAAGACTGTGTTTGTGTGTGTGTACGCACATGTGTGAGGGGGTTAACCCTTGCTTTTTTCTCGAGGGAGGCTTTAGGGAACAGATTCTGAGAATGTGCAGAGCTTTAAAAAAACACCACCTCATGGTAGTAACTTAGTTTGGTTAAGAGGAAAAGATCAGTGGAGAGTACTGAAAGGGAGATAAACAGAATACGGATTAGCACTAAGGGCGTTGGATTAGAAGTTAAAGTAATTATCATGCACATTCTACCAAAGGCCGCACGGAAAGAATGCTTAAGCCATCTAATTAAAAATATTCTCCTCGCTATCTACCTGAATCTCTGGGGTTCCTCTTGAGGGCCTTAACTTCCCTAAAGCAAAGTTCAAGCCCGTAACTGAACAGAATAAAGAAGATGGCTAACACAGAGAATGCTCTTGATTTTTTTTGTTATATATCAAGATCATGATATAAGATCTTGAGCAGTGTGCGGGGTCAAATCAGAGAAAACCACACTAATCTGCAAGGAAGGGCAGTCAACTGGTGTTACTATGCAGCTATGTTGAGGCATGGGTGAAAATACCCTCCCTTTTTTCCATTTAGTGCAGGGGTAGTCAAACTACGGCCCTCCAGATGTCCATGGACTACAATTCCCAGGAGCCCCCTGCCAGCATTCGCTGGCAGGGGGCTCCTGGGAATTGTAGTCCATGGACATCTGGAGGGCCGCAGTTTGACTACCCCTGATTTAGTGTCACAAACCTTAAAAAGCTTCTGCCAGACCAGTGGCTCTCAACCTTCCTACCGTTCCTCCTGTTGTGGTGACCCCCAACCATAAAACTGTGCCAGTGTTCTTTCACAGAAATTAAACCGAAACTGACCAATGGCGTGAAGATCCCTTGTTCATGATTGTATACAAATTGGTTTTTTTCCGGGGTTTCTCAGTTCAGTTCTGCCTCTTGTCCCACCATGCCGATCTTGCTGTTTTCCACTGCTCCAGACAAACGCTGTGTCTCAGTCTACCCCGCAAGGCTGTTGTGTGGATGGTGACCTCCCAGCCAAGCTGCTTGCCCTGCTGCGACCCCTGTGAAAGGTTGTTCGACCCCCAAAGGGGTCCTGACCCCCCAGGTTAAGAACCACTGTGCCAGAAGAACTGTGTCCCATACAAACTGGAGGCCTGGGGAAAGTGTGGCAGAACGGCAGCTGACTTTACACAGGCACACACATTGCCAGTGATCATGGCTTGCAATGCCAGGGTCAGTGGGTTCTACACATATTGCACATATTAGGAGACTGTGTGAGTCCTGTTTCCCACAGTGGCCAGTAACACAGCAGAGAATCCCTCAGGGTTTGGCAATTTGGAAACTGGGGCTTTTACGCTCCTTGTCAGTTTCCAAAGAAGTCTTGTCAATTTCGGCAGTGGATTTTTTTCCTTTTTGAGTTGCTTCATTTCTGTTCCCTTTCGTTCAGCACACGAAGGGGGAAATGTATGTGCATAACCACTTTGGACACCTCACACATCACAAGTGACATCCCCCCCCCATTCACACTTTTGAAAAGCATGCTCTTCAAAATTGTAGCTGCGGAATAAATACACCGGAGGAAAAAACAAATGGTGCGTAAGGTGGGCACAGAATCAGAAGTCAATATTAAAGGCTTACTGCTCTGCAAATCTGCAGTAAGATGTGTGTGAGTAATGAGCCTATATCCTCTAGCAACAAATTCCACATTTTAATTTCTGTGTAAAAAAAAAATAAAAGTGTTTCCTTTTGTCCGCCTTGAATTTACTGCCCATCAGCTTGGCAGGATGCCCTTCAGTTTTAGTACTTAGGGAGAGGGAGAGAAAGTTCTCTTTGTCATCAACTCTACGCTAATAATTATCACGGCTTTCCCTGGCAGTAATTTTCATAATTCAGGAGCAAAATTGGAGTCCTGTCGCCCTTTAAAAACCAGCAAGATTTCCAGGGGATAAGCTGTTGAGAACCAATAGCTCCCTTTGTCAGAGATGACTCTTAAAAGATTATCCCAGCCTTTTCCAACTTTTTCTACCATTGAGAATCCCCTGAAATGTTCTTCAGGCTTTGAGGAGCTCCGGAAGTGGTACAATTGTGCAGAAAATGGTTGGGAAGCAGAGCTATGTGCATGCCCACCCAGTGCCCCTCGCCTTCGCACGCACTCCAGGCCCACCATTGGCCGTTTGGGAGGGGGTAGTTGCATTGAGAAGAGCCTCTTGTGGCTCAGGGTGGTAATGCAGCAGAAATGCTGTCTGAAGCTGTCTGCCCATGAGGCTGGGAGTTCAATCCCAGCAGCCGGCTCAAGGTTGATTCAGCTTTCCATCCTTCCGAGGTCGGTAAAATGAGTACACAGCTTGCTGCGGGGTAAACGGTAATGACTGGGGGAGGCACTGGCAAACCACCCCATATTAAGTCTGCCATGAAAACACTAGAGGGCGTCACCCCAAGGGTCAGACATGACCCGGTGCTTGCACAGGGGATACCTTTGCCTTTACCTTTTAGTTGCGTTTAAATATGTGGTCATATCACCCAATAAATATTTTTAAATCATATATTAACACACACACACACACACACACATGTAAATTTTCACAGTTTTATTATGGTTGAGTAAAAAGTGAGGACTCACAAGCCACGGTTTGTTTCTGAAGACTGGGTGAAATGGCCATTACCAATGAGTCTCACAAAATCCCAGGTCTTTAGCGCTTCAAAAGAGAATACCCCACCCCCATTGGTTAATTGCTTTATCCACCTAGAATGGGTTAGCCAAGGTTATGCTTTTCTCCCCCTTTTGATGTCCAGGGTTGCCAAGTGGGGGTTGGGAAATTCTTTGAGATTTGGGGGAACAGCCTGGGGGAGCAATAGAGCTCAGTGAGATATAATGCCACGAAGCTGATCTTCCAGAGTCACCATTTTCTCCCAGCGAATGCCTCTCTGAAGATCACCAGTCCCCAACTGGAGGTTGGTAACCCTGAATGATGCTCCTTGCCTCGCCCTGAACAGGAAGCCGATCTTGAGAATGCTAAAACTGGAGGGGGAAAGACGTGGCAATGGGGAGAGAAATCAGGACGGCAGAGCAAAGGACAGCCCCCCTCCCCTTTTCCGCGTTATGAAGATTTTAGATATACAGTTTTGATAAAAGCTTGCAAGTGCTGAATTTGCTATCAAGGCTAATGTAGCATGACAGATTTTTCTTCTTTTTTTTGCCTGAGCTTGCAAAGGATCACAGTTGCAGTGCCTGCGAGGCGGGGAACTGAGCTCAATAGGCTATTTTCCACATCCATGCTCCGTTCGGGAACAAAAAAAAAATAAAGGAAAGAGAGACAATTGTCGTGTTTCATTTTTAACAAAATCTAAATTTTGAAACTGCTTAACCGACCCTTTCCTTTGAAAACTCAGGCAATGCTTTGGAAATAGAGTCACCTCCCCGGAAAAATGGAGGAGAGTTAGGGTTGCCAGCTCCGGGTTAGGAAGTTCCCGGAGATTTTAGGGGTGGAGTTTCAGGAGGGTGGAGCTTTGGGAGGGGAGAAGCTTAAACATAGAATCATAGAATCATAGAGTTGGATGGGGCCACACAGGCCATCTAGTACAACCCCCTGTTCAACGCAGGAGCAGCCTAAAGCATCCAAGAAAAGTGTGTATCCAACCTTTGCTTGAAGACTGCCAGTGAGGGGGAGCTGAACTACCACCTCCTTAGGCAGCCTATTCCACTGCTGAACTACAGGTTATTATGACTTGGAGCTCACTTTCCAAAGCAGGCTCTTTCTTTGGGGAACTTGAGCCAGGTTTGTGTGGAGAGCAGTGATAATCCCAGGAGATCTCAAACCGCCACATGGAGTTTTGCAACCTTAAAGGTGGCTGGATTCATTCTGTGCATGGTTACATGTGTGGGTGGGTGTATCCCCTCGACAGAAAGCCCCACTTGGTGGCCTTTCTGTATCTGTTACTGCTGCTTCCTTCTTCCTTTCCCTCTGAGAAAGGCTGTGTCTTGTAAGCAATTACATAAATCACATTAAATGTTTTGTAAAACAACCGATAAAAGAACAGTCTGCAAAACGTTTGAGACATGGCTCACCCATGGTGATCAACTTGCAATTATCCCAAATGCCTTTCAGGACATCTTTCCCCCTCCTAGAATCCTAGAGTTGGAAGGGACCTCCTGGGTCATCTAGTCCAACCCCCTGCACTTTGCAGGACACTCACAACCCTCTCGCTCCTCCACTGTGACCTGCCTGACTGCCTGACTTCCCTGACTGGTGAAAGGTAAGCACAGAGGGAGCCAAGTGGTGACTGTGTCCGAAATGCGGATTCTGTATTAAGGTCTGCCATACGTGCCCATTTTAGGGCTTCCGGCCTCCAGGTGACAGAGGGAGCACTCCAGGGATTGCGATTCATCTCCAGGAGAACTGAAGTCAGCTATTTTGGAAGGTGGTGATTGTAACCCAAAAAGATTGGAAGAAAGCAAAAGAAAGTAAAATATAACTACGTCTATAGTGCATACGTATACCATATTGTATGTGATTCAGTATTGCTTGCAGAAGAGTTAAAATGTTTAAAAACTGTGCAATCCCATGGTTCAGCATAACACCTAATCCTAAAATCTGAGGGACGGTTGGAGGCCAGGTCTTGACCGTTCAAGAAAAAAACCCTCTTCTCCGGAAGCGAATTGCAAGGAACGCTGTGAAGACCCCTTTCAGAAATGCTGGCTTCCCATTTCTTCCCCCCCCCCCAGTACATTTGTGTACCGTTCACTTAAAAACCTTGTTTTGATAATGGCACCACAGAACCGCTCAGGGATCATTTTCTTCGTGCTGACTTCAGTCGTAAGGTTACCTGCCATAAGGAAGAATGATTATGTTGCCTACAGATCTGATCTCAGATTTCCGAGATGTCTGGTGAGATTTTGAGTCTCTGCAGTTCGTGTTTTATTAATAATGCTGTGAAGCAGGTAGTGATTTACTCCATCGGAAAATTCAGATTTATTGGTACAAGGAAGACAGCTCTGGTTGTCGTTTCTCTCCGAACTAATTTGCACAAGTTGGCGCTTTCTTGGGAGTAAGGTTAGGGGTTTCTCTTCTTGCTGGGGGGGGGGTGCCTCTGGAGGGTGGAATTTAGGGAGGGGTGTGTGGCCCCATAGAGTCACCATCCAAAGCTGCCATTTCTTCCAAGGGAACTGATCTCTTAAGCCCACAGTTGAGTTCTAATTCTGAGATAATTCAAGATCCATATAAGTCCCATTGAGTCTACTTCAGGAGGATTCTTCAATAGACCTCTTTAGGGATAACTGGAGAGCCGGGTTTGATTCCCCAGTCCACATATGCAGCCAGCTGGGTGACCTTGGGCTAGTCCCAGTCCTGAGACAGCTGTTCTCATACAGCAGTTCTGTCAGGACTCTCTCAGGCTCATGTACCTCACAGTATAACTTGTTGTGAGGAGGGCCCTTAGGGCCTGGGGCCAATACTAGACTGTCCTCGAATCCGCAGGGTGATCTACTCCTTGGTGACATCTACTCAACTGTTACATCTGCCCATTCATGGACCAGCCAGTGGGCTTGCTGTGTGGGATGCATTTTATTTTACTAAATTATATACTGCCATCAACTGTATTGTGCTTTTTAGAATGTTGTTTTAATAGGGTGTTATTGGGGGCTTATTTTAATGACTATCATGTTGTTGGATCTGCATTATAAAATTGTAAACCACCATGAGCCAGTTTTCTGAGAGCGGCGGTTATATAAATCCAAAAATGAATGAATGAATGAATGAATGAATGAATGAATGAATGAATGAATGAATGAATGAATGAATGTTTCTGGAAGCCACTTTGAAACACCTTCGGGTAGTGAAAAATGGCATCTAAGAACCAACTTTTCTTCTTATCATCCCTGAAATGTTTTAGCGCAGGTTGGACAAATATTGTTCACGGATGTTGTGTTTTCAGTTTTCTACCTTGAGCAAGGAGTTGGGGGAGATGGCCCCTAAGACCCTTTGTAACTTTGATTCTGCCACAGATCCAGCTTCTTGCATTGCTTGATGCCAGGTCTGCTGGAGGTAGTCCACACGTTGTGCTGATAGGGCCACTGAAATATTGATGCCTGCATATATGTAGTTTAAACCACCTCTAACCGGGCATCTCACACATGCACAGGAACCCACAAAAGACCGATTTTCCCATGCAAAATGTTCTGAACTTGCTGTTCAGAATCCTGGCTGTTTCTAAAATGACTTTATTTCGGTATAGGATTCCTTGTCCCCTAATTATTTCCCTCTCTCCGCCATTTCCCTCCCCATCAAATCTTTGCTCGGTGGGTTTCAGTAGGGCCTTGGTTAGCATAGTACAGTTAGCTTCTGTTGCAGATTGGCAATGTGTCATTTGTCACTGTTAATGGTAGCAATACTCACAACTCTGCATTAAAAAATATCATTTCCATGGTATTTGCCTAAAATTAGCTGCTTCCGTGAAGATTTCCTGCCAACGAACTCATTCATTAAAATATTAATGGAAAGCAAACACACACACAAAGGAGGCAGAAACACAGCTGATGCAAATTTGTTTTAAAAGAGGAAACAAATATTCCATATATATTTGAGGGGAGGGGGGCTTGTCCCTGACTTTTCACTCAGGTTCAGGAAAAAACAATCAAACTTTATCTTAACAGGGATTAGCTCAGACAGTGACCAATCAGGGAAAGTGTTTCATTTTCCTCCCCTTATGAGACTCCTTGAAGGTGTTTGAATGGCACTCCTCAAGCTCAAATATTGCTTTCATTTGCCCCATTTGGCCTGAGCTTGCTAGGCCTTAGGGACTAAGCAGGGGCAGCTGGATGGGTGACTGTCAGGATGGGTGACTGTCAAGGAAGACTGGGGTGGCCAAACAGTGAGAGGCAATAGAAAACCACCACTGCTCATCTCTTGCTTGAAGAAGGGAGCCAGTCCCCAGGCTCTGTGACATACCCCACTGAAGTCCCTGAGCCATCTTGGTGTAGTGGTTAGGAGTGTGGACTTCTAATCTGGCGAGCCAGGTTCGATTCTGCACTCCCCCACGTGCAGCCAGATGGGTGACCTTAGGCTTGCCACAGCACTGATAAAGCTCTTCTGACTTAGCAGTAATATCAGGGCTGTCTCAGCCTCACCCACCCCACAGGGTGTCTGTTGTGGGGAGAGGAAAGGGAAGGCGATTGGAAGCCGCTTTGAGACTCCTTCAGGTGGAGAAAAGCAACATATGAGAACCAACTCTTCTTTTTGGACTAGATGACCTATGAGGTCCCTTCCAACTCTATGATTCTTCAATCCCCTTCTTCCTCAGGCTTCACTTCCCAAATCTCCTGTTCTAGGGTTGCCAGCTCTGGGTTCCAAAATACATGGAAATTTCGGGATGTGGACCTTGGAGATGGCAGGGTTTGGGGGAGGGAAGGGACCTCCGCATGGTACAGAGTCATACAGACCATTCTGCAAAGCAACCCCTTTCTCCAGGGGAACTCATCTGTGCAGTCAAGAGGTCAGCTGTAAAAGCAGGAGATTTTCAGGCCCTGCCTGGAGACGAGCAGCCCCAGGCATTTCACAAACCAGGGTAAGTTCTGTTCTAGAAGATCCTCTCTACCCGCTTGTCTCTCCTCTTCCTGCTGCCTCTTCCAGGCCTTGGAAGCCTAAAACCATAGATCATAAAAATCCATACGGAGCAGTAAAGCTCCCAGCAAGCGATAGCTTTTATTTTTTTATTATTTAGGAAATGATTAAAAGAATATGGATGAATAAAAGCGTCTATCTGCCTGTAACTTTTAAGCACACCGGAATTGTTCTTGTGTTGGAGGGTTTGAATCCTGCGGACCGGTGCCAGACTTGTAAATCATTGCTTATCTGTCATACCCGCTACTCAACGTAACCTCCCCCCTCCCCAACCGGGCCCAGCCCCAATAAAGATGAATGACACGACGAGTTCTTGGAGGGGTGGGGGGTGGGCTGGAGGTTGACCGCATTGTTACGCCGGGCCTGTAAATGTACAAGACCGTTTAGTCCTGACGATGGACCAGGTCGCTCCTGCTGCTCCGTTTTTTTTTTCTTCCACCGTAGACCAGGCTGCGGCACAGTTTTACAGGGTCATAAACGCCCTGACAGGAGCCATAAAAGCCTCCAATTGCACCGTGCCGTAGCCGTGGAGTATATTTTAAGGGCCCCTGAGTTTTCATTTTGCTGCTTTTATGGGGACTCGTAAAAACCTCAGCAGAGCCCAGCTTCTGATTGGCTTCTCAGCACGAAGGTAGTTAAAATTACAGCCGCAGACAAATTGCTCCAGTCCGAATATATCAGCAGCTTTTGCATGTGATGAGGAGGAGAGGGTCTTCTCCTCGGTGGCGTCCTTCCCACCCACCCGATCTCTGGGTGCCTGAGTTTAGAAGCAGTAGCGCCGGAGAGGAGTAGAAGGGTGGGCTTGACCGCCAGGTGAAACCTGAGATCACCTCCAGTTACGATTGATTCCAGGGCTGCCAAGCAGACCCTGGCTGCTGGTCAGCAATGAGGGTTGCCAACTCCAGGCTGAGAAACCCCTGGAGATTTGAGGGTAGAGCCTAGGGGAGGACAGGGACCTTGGTGGGGTGCAATGTCAGTCCACCCTGCAAAGCATCCCTTTTCTCCAGGGGAACTGCTCTCTGTAGTCTGTAGAGGAGCTGCAGTTCGGGGGGATCCCCAGGTCATTTTGCCGGTTTTATGGGGACTTGTAAAAATCTCAGCACAGCATGGCTTCTAATTGGCTTCTCGGCGCAAAGGTCGTTAAAATAACAGCTACAGACAAGCCATTTGAGCCTGAAAATATCAGGAGCTATTGCACGTAATGAGAAGGAGGTATCTATCGGTGTATTTGGACTTGTGGCCCACCATACTGAAAAGATTGGGGACTTCTGATCTAATCGACCATCCTGTTTCCCACAGTGGCCAACCTCGTGGGTCCAGAATGCCTCAATCCATGGGGAGGCTTCCCGGTCTGCCCGCTCATTGAACAATTGCTCATGAAGAGCCAGGAAGAGAATTTTGAAATAAATGGTGCTGCACCGGTGGTACATCATCCCCGGAATTGACATCGCACTGCCGACATGGCATCAGTATGATGCTCCAGGTTCCATCATAAAGCCTTCTCAGATCGTAGAGCATCTCATCAGTATCAGTGGTGTGATGTCACTTCCAGTATTTGCTAGAGATGACATCACAGCTCTGGTGTGGAACCTTTTTCTCTGTCCCGGAAGCCTTCCTGGCACTGGTTGAAGGGTTGCCAACCTCCAGTTGGGGACTGGAGGTCTTCCAGAATTACAACTGATCTCCAGACTATATATTTATCCTCTATTGTTATTTATTTAAAACATTTTCCCACTTCCCCCATTGGAAGGTGGACTGCATGGCTCTGTATGCTATTGAGCCCCCCCCCTTCCCTAACCCCACTCTCCCAGGCTCCACCTTCAAATCCCCAGGGAATCTGGAAACCAGAGTTGGCATCCCTACTTGCCAGCTCCTGGGCTGGGAACCCTGGCAAGCCAGCATGAAGGCCTCATGTCCATCCTTCCATCTGCTGAACCCACCAGTGACGGATACCTGGGATGGCCCACCAGTTAGGGATGGCCAACTGCATTCTCAGCCAAAGATCCTTCCACTGCCTTGAACTACCCAGCCGCCCACATGGTTAGTCAGGACTTCTAATGCAGCTGGCAAAGCCAGACCACAGCGTCTTCTCCCATATGGAGAAGGAACATTTGGGAAGTATGAGGTCATCACTTGGGAGAGGGGGCTGAAGAACAAATGTCCTTCTGGATAGATCTCAAGAGGCAGATGAGCAGTTGCATTTTGCTCTCTCTCTCTCTCTCTCTCTCTCTCTCTCTCTCTCTCTCGACTTTCTTCTTAGGTCCCGAGATCTGATAATCTTGTGCTAGCTTGAGCTATGCAGCTCAGGATGTGTCCTTCCATCTGCCTTGCTCTCTTTCTGTACATATCATTTATTGGGGCAGATTGCCCTGCTTAGAAGCTTTCCCTGGGCATCTCTGAGACGGTAGGGGCTCTTGGAGAGCCACAGTTTCAACACCCCTGTACTATAGGAATCCAGAAGCAGGGCTGCCAGCCCTCCAAGTGGCACTGGGAGGTCTCCCACCAGGTGACCAAGATCAGTTCCCTTGAAGAACATGGTGTCTTGGTTTCTGGAAAATCCCGCCTTGTAGCATCTTTTCCGCCCCCGTTTACTGCGGAAAAAACCTCAGCCCAAAGGTTGCCCCCAGGAAAAACAGGCAAGTCTTTTTAGTGGCACTGCAGCTATACAGGCAAAGAGAGAAAAATAGTTTCTTGTGTAATCCCTTTGCTTGATTCTTGTTGTTTTGAATCGGCTTATCACAACTGGCAACATATATATGGAAGATGTTGTGAATGTTTTTATTGTGCACAGATATATTTATCTTATTGCTGTCTACCTGTAGCTTTATATGGTAATTATATCAAGTGCAGCTGATCAAAGCATTTGTTAAAGAGAAAGCTGTCTTTCTTTTGCTTTTGTTCATGCCAGCTACCGATTTTAAGGCTTCCCCCCCTCCCTCTTTTATTTTATCCGACTGCATTTCCTTTTATTGTCCATGCTTGACTTCTCATTTCCCCCCCTTTCTTCCCACTGGGTGCACCTGGCATGTAGATACATCTTTCACTCTCTATCTGTCTGCTTCCCCATCTGGCTTAATTTTATTTATTTATTTTGCTTGTTCGTTTTAAATCAATAACCCGAGAGAAGTAGCAGAGCCAGGATGTATGCATTTGTCTTTCTCTCCTACCTCCTGCGTGTGGCTTAATCTGAGTTCATGCTCACAAAGCATTAGCCCCAGATCCTGTTTTGAGCGCATGAATTCAGCTGTGCAACATAGAAAATGCTTTTTTAAAAATGTCTCCAAACGAGTACAGAATTCCAAAGCATACACAGCTCTAACACAGCTCAGGGTTGTCAGCCTCCAGGTGGGGCCTGGAGAGCCCCCAGAATTACAACTGATCACTAGATTACCAAGATTAGTTCCTTGGAGAAAATGCCTGTTTTGGAGAGTAAGCTATATGGCAGGGTTGGCCAAACTGTGACTCTCCAGATGTCCATGGACTACAGTTCCCATAAGTCCCTTTTAATTCGTATCATCCCATTTGGGTTTCCGGCATCAGAGCTTTCCAGTCAGTTAACACAATGTGACTTTGCATTAATAATCAGTAATATCCATGGCTCATTCTTCACATTCCCATGGACAATCCTTTATACTCCCTAAACTGAGGGGGATCATTTGCTCCAGGGTCTCACAAGAACCACGGGGGAGAGGAGCTTTCTCTGCACAGCAGGTTCAATCATGAACTGAAAAGAACATGTACTTAGCGCAGTTCCCCTTAGCGCAAACAATAGTGCAAAGGCTGCCACCACGTGAGTGCGATTGTCCGCAGAACAACAGGTTGCACATGGAGTGATGAAACGCACAACAGATGGTTTGCATAATTTCATTTAATTTGCTGTTTGAAATTGGATCAGAAGACATGCCTTGTGCTACCTTGTACACATGTGGAAAAGATGTGGGGTACAGGGCACTCATGCACGGAGCAAAGAGGGTGTTTCACACTTTCGCTCGTGCAACTAGTTTTGCGTACCATACTCATGAGAGAAAGACAGACAGGAGTTGTAGGAAGGTGAAGAAGCAAAAGAGTTGGTTTTTATACCCCGCTATTCTCTACCAGAGAGCCTCTTGTGGCGCAGAGTGGTAAGGCAGCAGACATGCAGTCTGAAAGCTCTGCCCATGAGGCTAGGAGTTCGATCCCAGTAGCCGGCTCAAGGTTGACTCAGCCTTCCATCCTTCCGAGGTCGGTAAAATGAGTACCCAGCTTGCTGGGTAATGACTGAGGAAGGCACTGGCAAACCACCCCGTATTGAGTCTGCCATGAAAACGCTTGAGGGCGTCACCCCAAGGGTCAGACATGACTCGGTGCTTGCACAGGGGATGCCTTTACCTTTATTCTCTACCAGAAGGAGTCTCAAAGTGGCTGACAATCACCTTCCCTTCCTTTACGCACAACAGACACCCTGTGAGGTAGGTAAGGCTGAGATGTCTCTGACAGAGCTGTTCTGTGAGAACAGCTCTGATATGACGAGGACTAGCCCAAGGTGCCCCAGCTGGCTGCATGTGGAGGAATGGGGAATCAAACTCAACTTGCCAGATTAGAAGCTGCTGCTCTTAACCACGACCCCAAGTGGATCTCATGAAAATCAGCTAGAATAGAGATGTGATGCAAATATGACAAAAGCACTCTTCTGCTTGAACATGCACAAGCAACCGAGAGTGTGTTTGACGGTACTTTCTTCATGCTAAAGTGAATAAACCAAGCTTCAAGCTGAGAAGGCACATGGAAGGATTTCTTTTGCATTCCTTCCCACATGGCCACATCATGCCCCCCTAAGACCCAAAGGGTGCCCTGAGTGTGTCTTATGCTTCTTCTTTTCCTCTTTGTGTTAAGGTTGCAGGAGGGTTTTTTTTAAAGCTTTCATTTAAATTAAATATCTCTGAAAATGGATGATGCTGAGGGAGGGAAGAAAAGAGAAATGAGGACCCGGTACAAATGAAGAGATATAACAAAGGCTTTTTTTTTTTTTTTGAGAACTCACAATTAGTTCTGCTATGTCAAGACTTGCACATGGTCTATAAAAAGACCAAGTCCATTCAGATAGATTTATATTTCAAAGAAGGCCCAAAGACAATATATCCTTTTTATGTAAGCAGTTAATAAGAGTGGCACAGACATGCATCTCCCGTGGCAAGGCCAGTTTTAAATGACCAGTTCATTCTTCCACGAGGACTTCTCCGACAGGCTTGGATGAAGAATTTCAACCAAATGAACCTGCAGGTTTCCATTGTTAGGTAGTTTCTAGTCGAGCTGCAATAATAAATGAAGATGATTGTATATCGTTATGCAATCTGTTTTTCGGCTTGCCAGAAAACAATCCTAAGAAGGAGAGGCATAAGAAAACAAATTGACAAGTAATCTTCCTAATCTCGACATGAACCTTTGACACCCGGTTGAGTACCACTGCACAAGTCCATGCATATGATGAAACAATCTTTGTGCTTTATAACCTTGCCAACAGCATGGCCGTTCGTTCTTTTTAGAGGGAGAGACAGTATATGCTTTGTAAGATGGGTATTAGTTCAACAATGAATAAGCTTTAAGCTATGGACCATTTTATTTCCCCCCACCCTGCCTCTTCTACCTAAAAATCCTCCTTTTCATTCTGCTTCTCCCTTCTTGTCATGTGCCGTGGCAAATCTCCCCAAAAGGGCAAACTCAATGTTCTGGCTAGAAACTTAGTAGTTTATTCAGGAAAGTACGAACGGCATCACAAGACTTCTTTGTTGCTGAAGGCAAAGGCCAAGGAAAACATAGAGCAATTATAGAGGCAAAATCCTTCCTCCCCCTTCTGTACGCCATTCAGTTTCACACAAAACAGTTCTTATCATCAAAGGGTAGTACAGTTTACTGCTGACACATCCAGGCGGGAAGAAACGGTGCAAACAACTGAGCCCAGGGTAGGGAGCCAGATGGCCCAGAGCATGGGAACAGAAGTGGGGGATGGGCAAGGCAACCTCAGAAGCAGGCCCCATTGGGAGTTCTAGGACTTTGGCCCAGCAAATCACGGCAGGAGCCGGTGGCTACCTGACACTTGTACAAATCAAACCTGGGATTATTTCTTCTTGTGCCATTTTCTGTCTCCTGGGGATCTCCTGGAATTACATCTGATCTCCAGACTACAGAGAAATAAGAATCTTCAAAGGGTGAACTGTATTGCATGATACTGTGCTGATAGGGTTGACAGGTCCATTGGCTTTTCTGGGAGTGACCCGGAAGTGATGTCGGCTCCTTGGAGATGACGCTCTGACTTTTGGGCAAAACTCCCAAGGCAGATTTTCCTCCATAAGTGGACCGTGATGCAACTTGGCAGAGTGTTCCTCTACCACGTTTTGTGCCTGCAGAAGGTCGAGGCTAGTGAAGATGATGTTAGCCATTCAGTTGAGTCCAACTCTTGGCGCTCTTATGGCACAACTGCCGCCACGCTTTCCGATCTTGCACCGCTGCTTTTAGTTGTGTGATGTTCTGGCTGGTGTCCTGTTTGGTTGTATCTAACCATTGTGTTCTTTGTCCACTGACCACTTTTTCCACTGACCAATCGTAGCATACTTGCTCTCTCCCTTGAGTTGGATCACAGAAAGTGAACTGGAGTGTCGTGATTTTGCCTCCCAATGATAGATCAGGCATGATGCACTGTAGTATTTACTTGTCTGAGAGGCTGGCACAGTGTCCTAATCACACAAAATGGCAACCTCGTGTATTGAGAAGGGCACATGTAACTAATGAACTCTCCCAGTATGGATGGCGGGAGCACCCAAATCACACGATCTGAAAGAGGTTGTCCGGTGCTGCAGATAGTCCAAAACGTTTCCCAGGTTGGTATCAAGTGAGCTCATTCAGCTCCTTTCTCTTGTGGCACAGTGACAACTTTGTTAATGACAGATGATGGCGAAGTCTGGTTCTAAGACTAATAGTCCAGGCCCTTTACCCCCCTTTCTTTTTTAACTGCGAGGAACAAAAAGACAATTTAAGCCATCTATATGCAATTAGTGAGGAGGCCCAAAGCATTGAGGGCAATTTTGGCACAGGGAAGCAGATTCAAATATGCTGTTTAATAATGTCGAATGGTTCTTCCCGGATGGTATGACTTCATACATATTTATTCCGGAAGGGCTCTGGTATGGAATGAGTTATGGATCGGTATTGCTACTCTTAATTATTGATTGTACGTCTGCTACTGTTATTTAATTTTTTTTTACCTCTCATGATTTATCTGTGCTGCTTCTATCTTTTGAGCTTTTGCTGTTACCTTTTTTCTTTTTTCTTGGTTTATAACGGCTGGTTAATGACGCCTTATTGTTTGGTTTTTAAGTAAGTTTTATTGCAAATCATCTATTCTATATAGTCCGTCGGCTGTGGGTTTATCGTTTTGGATTGAGATAGTTGTGATGTAGCCCTGATCTGGACTGCACAGGCTGGCCCAATCTCATCAGATTTTGGGAGCTATCCACCAATCAGCCCTGAGAAGCACTGGGATGGGAGGCCATGGTGGAAGGCAATTTAACTAATACCCACGTGGCAGAGGGAGACAGTGGAAATCCACCAGTCTTGATCTCTTTCCTTGAAAGCCTTATGGGCTCATCAGAAGGCAGATGGGACTTGATGGGACTTCTCATCACCACTTGTTGAGATTTCTGATCGATAAAAGGAAGTCCTTCTTCACCCAAAGAGTAAATACCATATGGAACTGAGTGCTGCAGGAAATGGCAGCAGCTACAAGCACAGACAGCTTCAAGAGGGGATTGGATAAACATCTGGAGCAGAGGTCCATCTTAGCTGCAAGGTACAGATGGAACACTATGTGATGCTCAGTATTCATGCACAGTGGGAAGGGCTTCTGGAGTACTGACTCAGCTGGTGGACCTCCTGATGTAACCTGGAGTCTAGCCACTGTGTGGCACAGAGTGTTGGACTGGACGGGTCATTAGCCTGATCCAGCATGGTGGTTCTTTTTATGTCTGGGGCAGTGATGCTCTGCATACTTGGTACTTGGGGAAGCAACATTAGGAGGACTTCTGGAGTTCTGGCTCCACTGATGGACCTCTTGATGGCACCTGGGTTTTGGCCACAGTGTCACACAGAGTGTTGGCTTGGATGGGCCATTGGTCTGATCCAAAATGGCTTCTCTTATGTTCTTATTTAAGTTGCCTTTGGTATTTTCCTACCAAAAGGTGTGAGATAAATAGCCTGAATAGTAAAATATTGAGGCGTGGGATCATAGGATCCACCTAGGTGGACCTCCAACCCTGCAGCCCCCAACACACAAACATGAGGAAAAAAGAACCTTAACATGTTTAGGAACACTAGTGTTGAAGCTTCCTGACATGTAAGGAGCTGGACCTTATGTTCAAAACTGCAATTCCCCATCTGTATTCCAAAGCAGAAAAATTCAGCAAGAGATCCACTGTGCAGACACACACTGAGAAGAAGCAGAAGAGCTGGTTCTTATATGCCGCTTTTCCTATCAAAAGGAGTCTCAAAGCAGCTTACAACCTCCTTCCCTTTCCTCTCCCCACCACAGACACCCTGTGAGGTGGGTGAGGCTGAGAGAGCCTTGACATTCCTGCTTGGTCAGAATAGCTTTATCAGGCTGTGGCGAGCCCAAGGTCACCCAGTTGGTTGCATGTGGGGGAGCGGGGAATCAAACCCGGCATGACAGATCAGAAGTCCGCACTCCTAACCACGACACCAAGCTGGCTGTCACTTGGAACCTGAAAGAGTATCCCCTGGAAAGGACCACACCATATAACTAAGCAGTTGGCCACAACTGTGTCCCATGTTTTATCCTCAGAATTACAGGTTGACCCAAAGTAAATGAGATCAGCCCACTGAGCGCACGTAATCAAAGACTGCGGGCCTCAAGGGCGGAAATCATTTCTGCATGGGGAACTCACAAAGATCCATAGGAAGGCAGTGAAGCACAAAACGGAAGTGGAACCCCAGACTCTGCCTAAGCTGCATTGTCGCCAGCTCCCCATGCCCCTTCGACATGCATCTGCCCCCTCCGGTGCCAGCCAGCTGGGTGGCATCCAGTGATGGTTTCCTTGCGAAAGCCCCTCTTCAAAGGCATAATTGTATCGCAGCAGCGGGAACGTTGGTGAGAATATGGAGAGATCACAGCAGTTCAAGCCTTCTGAAGCTCTGCGTTTTTGTTTTTTTTTGGGTTTTTTGCTTTGCTGGGAAAGGATCTGAGGATGAAACAATTGCATTAACACTATTCAGCCTCTCCGGAGGGGGTGTTGTCGTCAAGAGGCACCCAGGGCTGTGGAAATTGGGCGAGCAGAGCTTAGAGTCATGCCTCCCTCCTGGAGCATCCAAGCAGCTGGCTCCTCTTGTCAGTTTTTGTAATTGCTTTAGGAAGGGGCCTATTGGCTTTCTCTTCCATAAAAGGCCTCTGCGTTTTTCACATGTTGCATAAATGATATAGTTTTTCCTGTTTGAAGCTGTGGGACACAGGAAGGGGAGGGCTTCTTCGGCAGAGGAGACAACCCCGGACCTAAAAACATCTGGTTTCTCTTTTTCGGTGCCGGGGCCAGAAAGATTTGTGAGGATGGTTCGCAAAGGGGCAACCTCCATGGGACACCAGGGGTCTCTTCGTAGAATTCCCCGGCATATAGTTTTGACCCTACAAAGCTGACTCCTTATCATAGGCTGTGTTGTTTTTGGGGAGGGGTTAACTCAATGGGGGGTGGGGTTAGCTATTTGTGGGTATGTTTGAATTGCTAGGAACTAAAAAGTTGAGCTATAATATAAAATATTAAGAATTTAAAATATTAAACACTATAAAATATTAAGAATTATTTATTAAAGTGCAGCAATATTAGGTTAAAAACAAAGTAAAAACTATATATATAAAAAAACTATACTCATCTAACTGCACACGAACAGACTAAACATGTTTTGACCCTACTGGGTCTTCTTCAGTGGTCAATAATAATATTAAATAATGCACTCTTATCTAAATCAATTATGAAGTATAGCTGGATGTCAAGGAAAATCTGTTAGGTGTAGCTCCAACAAATACTGGTCTAGTGATTCTTTCTGAAGCACCACCTTCTAAGATATGTACTATCTAGGAACACTACTCTCAGCTAGAGTCATAGAATCATAGAGTTGGAAGGGACCTCCTGGGTCATCTAGTCCAACCCCCTGCACTATGCAGGAGACTCACAACCTTATCTCACATCCCCTGCCACCCCCTTGAACCTTAACAGAATCAGCCTCTCTGTCAGATGGCTCTCCAGCCTTTGTTTAAAACTTTCCAAAGAAGGAGAACCCACCACCTCCTGAGGAAGCCTGTTCCACTGAGGAACCGCTCTTTCATAAACTTCTTCCAGATGTTTAGGTGGCATTTCTTTTGAGTTCATTTCATTCCATTGGTTCTGGTCTGTCCCTCTGGGGCAAGAGGGAACAACTCTGCTCCATCCTCTATATCAGTGGTAGTCAACCTGTGATCCTCCAGATGTCCATGGACTACAATTCCCATGAACCCCTGCCAGCGTTTGCTGGCAGGGGCTCATGGGGATTGTAGTCCATGGACATCTGGAGGACCACAGGTTGACTACCCCTGCTCTGTATGACACCCTTTTAAATACTTGAAGTTATTGTTTTACACTGCATAGAGAATGCATCTCATATGCGTCAAAAAGTATTTTAGATTTCTTTTTAGATATTACTTATCAGGTTTGGTTAGAACTTGGACCACCTGGGAATACCAGGAGCTGCAGGGTTAAAGGATGTTTGTGTGGCTAAGCCTGTAGCCCTGCCATCTAGAACTAACCCAGTCCTGGCCTGACCCACAGAGCTGAACTCAGCCTGGAAACCACGGCTCAGCAAGAGCTTGATAAACAGGGCGAGGCGAGTTGCAGTCACCACATGAGGCAAAATCAGTCCCAATCGTGCCTTTGGTGAGACCACTGGGTTATTTTGGATTGATTGGACCCCAGTAGTCCAGGCCTGATTAAAACAAACAGGAGGGAGCATAGAGGTTTGCTTTTGGCTGCTTCTTTTTAAAAAGTAATACAACCAAGCCCCGATTTGGATGGCCCAGAGCAGACCAGGTTGCAGAACCAAGAAGGGTTGGTCCAGGGAGTACCTGGACGGGTGTCAAACCCATGCATCCAAGCTTTAGACATATGCTTTTATCTGCCTTTCATTCTGTATTCTTGACTGCTTTAGGTGTGAAAGTAGCTGGATTAGGGCAGTCTGGTTTGTACCAGGGATTCCAGTTGTGAAGTTGATGTATAGGCATGTGTCCTCTCTTTCCATCCTTGGGGATCAGAGGCTCCAGTTGGGCTGGCTATGGGGGATGACCTCTGGAGTGTTTTATGCCGAAATGGGTGTGTTGGGGGATCAGGGGGGGGACTGGAGGCTAAGAAGGGCCAACAGGCGCTTGAATTTTAGCAACGATTTAGAGATGTTTGCATTGTTGTATCGTTAATAAAGAGATTTTTGTCAACAAAGTCTGCTTCTTGGGAGCAGTCAGCCAGACTCTCACTAGGGGAGACCATCCAGCAAGTCCAGGGTCATGATCCAGAGGCAAGCAATGGCAAACCACCACTGAACCTCTCTTGTCTTGAAGATCCCTTTGGGGGTCACCATAACTTGGCCGCAGCACGTAGGCAAGGTTCAAGGAAAGAGATGTGGATTGCAGTGAGCCCCTGATGCAGAGAAAGGGCGAGAGAAGCCATGCCTTCGGGCTCACTTTCCTCTCTGCCCCCCCCCATCCTCTCCTGTTCCATTGCAGCAGCTGAGTGTCTTCTGAAGGGGAGCTTGTTAATTTGGTAACCATTAGCATTTGTGCTTGTTCAACCAGTGTTCATGAATAATCTCATGCTTCAGGGCATTAGCTCAGCCTGCAGGGGGACAGGGATAATTCTTCCTTGCTTTGGTGCTAATGTTCCTGGCTGGCGCACTTCATCCTTTCTTCCCCTTCCGTACAATCAATAACCTGTAAGTAACTGCCACTAATCTGCTCCGGTACAGAGCAATCCTCGGATTGGAATAATTCCGAACCGTTCCAAGGAACGGGGTGGAGACTGTTTTAAGACAGCTTTAAATGTAAGCCACACGGCGATCGGCCAGGGAGGCTCAGACAAGCGGGAATATAGAGCAAAGGGAAGCAACTGAGCCAGTGTTCTTAATGCTCTTTATTAGAGCACCTCTGATATACACCTGCCCAGATATCGCCCCGTAAATGCCATTCTTTTTCGTGGCTCTAAGCCTCAGCATCACAGTGCTTCACGTGCTTTAAGCAAGGGGTTGTCAACCGGTGGTCCTCCAGTTGTCAATGGACTACAATTCCCATGAGGATCATGGGAATTGTAGTCCATGGACATCTGGAGGACCACAGGTTGACTACCCCTGCTCTAAGCTCTGTCCACATCCATTAAAAGGCTCAATTCTATTCATCTTTGCTCAGCCAGCATGGTTAGCGAGTAGGGGACTCTAATCTAGAGAACTTGACTCCCTGCTCCTCCTCCACATGCAGTCAGCTGGGTAACCTTGGGTGAGTCACAGATCTCTTAGAGCTGTTCTCACAGATCAGTTCTCTTAGAGCTCTCTCTCCTCTCAGAGCTGTTCTCTTAGAGCTGTCTCAGACCCACCTACCTCCCAGGCCGTCTGTTGTGGGGAGAGGAATGGAAGGTGTTTGTAAGCTGCTTTGGATTCCTTCACGTAAAGAAAAGTGGGATATAAGAAAAGAGTTCCTTTTCTTCATTTGGTCGGAGAAGTTGCCTGAGAAGTCGGGCTGATTGCCTCACAGAGGATAAAAGTTACGCTCTTATCTTCATTCGCCTGATTCCGTCTCAGCGTTCTTGTGGGGTGGGAGAGGCCGAGCTGGCTCAGGACTTCACAGGCCCAGCGGGAATTTCGACCCAAATCTTCACAGCCCGGGTCTGATGCTCCAACCAATGCCCCCCACTGATTCCCTTGTACTGGTAGATTTCTCCCACCCCCTGGCAAAATGGCGGTCATTATGGCTGCCCTCCTTGCGTTTCTGCCTCCCGGCTACTCTTTCGATTTGAGCTCCGGGAAGCCTCCGTGTGCCCTGGCCTCCTTCCGGAGCCTGAGCCCCAATCCCCCCCCTCCCCGCCTCCCTCGGAGCCTCCGAAGCTGTCTGTTTCCATAGGGATGAGACTGAAAGTGAGTGACAGCCATCCGCAGTGCTGTTAGGGTCTCCTGTAAATTGCAGGCGCTGCCGGCTGAGGCTGACAGGTGCCCCCCCTCTTCTCGGCCGAGCTGTCAGTCTCGGAGTCCTTTCTGATCTTCCTGGGGATTCAAAGCGACCCGCCACAGCCCCGTCCTGTCACCGGGTTGGTGGCTTCACCGAATGAAGAGTGGGATTCAGAAACTCTCCCCCAACCCCAATCTGGAAACTGAAAGATCTGGAGTCACCCCCGGGGCACGGATATGACGTGACGATCACTGTGCCGGAAAAAACCGTCACTGTCTGTCCTGTGCACTACGCAATGTTGTGGTAGTGCCATTGGGAGGGGGGCGGGATGGAAAATGCCCCTTTTTGCTCCTGTTGTATAGGCCACCGACTCCCTAGCTCAGGGGTGGGCAAACTGGGAACCTCCAGATGTCCATGGACTACAATTCCCATAAGCCCCTGCCAGCATTCCCCGGTTCCTAACCACAACACCGCACTGGTTCTTTTAAGGATCTGAATTATACGTTGCTGAAGAAGCTTGAACTTACCTTGTGGCAAAGCAGCAGAAAGAAGGGGATTAGTTGGCAGGGCACACATTTTGGAAGATTCCCAGCAATCACTAGCAAGTGCCTTGCCTGGGATGGCCCATCGCTTCAGGTTGGGAAGCGAAGCAGGGCCAGCCCTGGTTCGGACTTGGCTGGGAGAGGCTGTGCAGAGGCGGACAATCCATTTGGGGAACCAAAACAGATCGTATCCTCATTCTCGCTTCCTTTGTTTTCATCTCATAACAACCACCCTGCGAGGTAGGTTCAGCTGAGAGCGTGAGAATAGCTCTGTGTTCCCTAGCAAGCTTCAGTGGCAGAGCAGGGCTTTGGACGTGGGTCTCTCAGATCTTAGCCCTATGCCCTGGCCACGACATGGCACCTCTGCCACGGAATGACCTCACTGCACCTTCCGTCTGTCTTCTCTCAGCCGGCAAGAGGTTGGACTTGTTCATTCTGTCACCTGCAGTCCTGAGCCGGTGATGTCGGACGATGGAGGCTCAGCCCAGGTATCGGAGCCTTTTGCTCTCTGTGCCTCAAATATGAATTTCAGATCCAGTCCTTTTTTTTTTTTTTTTTTTAATCTTTTGAAATTCAGCCCATTAAAGCCCCAGCAAACGTCTCCTTTGCACCGAAGACGAAGCCAGCAGGATCCGGGGAATGTGCGGCTCAGGTCTTTCAAGCTTTCCAAAGTTGCGATGCAAGTGCTCCCCAGACCTTTGGCGGGTGATAATTGGATTTGTGAGACAGTGCAACATGTGATAAAAGTCCCCCTGCTGGACTGGATCCCAGCTTTCTTCTACCGTTTCCATTAATGTGATAAATGTCTCTGTCTCGGATGATCGGAACATGTCGGATAATCAGATTGGAGCTGGCTTTGACTTCTGCCGCTCTGTCTGTGCATGTGTGTGCGCTTAAGTTCAGCCCAGCGGAAAGTTGGTGGCAGAAGTCCTTGAGTGCGTGCACGCGCATGCGTGTGTGTGTGCATGCAGGTGTACATTGGCCAAAAGATAGAGGTTCCATTCCCAAGGAAGACAAACAACCACTGCAAATGTTCTGCTTTGGCTAAGTGTCCAAAACATGTGGTGTGCTTGCAGAGTTTACTGTCAGAAGCACGAAAAGGAAATGTGATTGCTGGATTGGCCCAGGAGCTTGCTCAGTTGCACACGCTATGTGCAGTGAAGTTTTAGAACAGAGTTAAGGTGCCATCTGGACTTCTAAACCGGGAGACTGCATGACACTGCCTTATTTACTTCATCTCTACCCCTACTTCCTCCCCAATGGGGCCTCGTTGTTCTCTCCACTTCCGTTGTGTGCTCACAACAACCCTGCAAGGCAGGTTAGGCTGTGACTGTGACTGGCCCAAAGTCACCCAACAAGCTTCTATGGCGGAGTAGGGATTTTAACCTGGGCCATCCAGATCTTAGTCTTACACTCTAACCCAGGGGTAGTCAAACTGCGGCCCTCCAGATGTCCATGGACTACAATTCCCAGAAGCCCCTGCCAGCATTCGCTGGCAGGGGCTCCTGGAAATTGTAGTCCATGGGCATCTGGAGGGCCACAGTTTGACTACCACTAACCATTCAGCTTCCCATGCCACAGAGACTGTTTTCCATTTGCATTGTTCCCTCATTCTTGTAGCTCTAGTCTTTTGTCTTGTGATTGCACCATTTTTGATCACCTGCTTTGCACCTCGGCAAGAATCAATCCACAAACATTGTGCCTAAAGACTGGCATGGAACAATCATTCAAGACCCACCTTGGAAAACCACACATCGCTGCTATTGTGGATATGTTGCCGGTGTGAAAGCATGCAGAAATATCCATGGAAACGGAGAGAATTAACTGCCTGAATTAAGGGGACCCTACTGCGGGATCTTCCACACCGGCACTCTCTTCTGAAGCGCGGTATCCGAGGGCACTGGAAATTGTTTACGAAACTCGAGATTCTCTAACTGGGGTTTCAAGGTTGTTAATCTCCAGATGGCAACACAAAGAAGGGCGTCCTTAAAGACCCAATATATTTTTGGTTATAAGCTTCTGAGAGTCAAACCTCCCTTCGTCAGATACCTAATATCTGCCAAAGGGAGCTTGGAGTTTCAAAAGCTTAAAGGTAAAGGTATCCCTTGTGCAAGCACCGAGTCATGTCTGACCCTTGGGGTGACGCCCTCTAGCGTTTTCATGGCAGACTCAATACAGGGTGGTTTGCCAGTGCCTTCCCTAATCATTACCGTTTACCCCCCAGCAAGCTGGGTACTCATTTTACTGACCTCGGAAGGATGGAAGGCTGAGTCAATCTTGAGCCGGCTGCTGGGATTGAACTCCCAGCCTCATGGGCAAAGCTTTCAGATGGCTGCCTTACCACTCTGCACCACAAGAGGCTCCTCAAAAGCTTACACCCCAAATAATCTTTGTTGGTCTCTAAGGTGCTACTGGACTTTAAACTGTTCTACTGCATATAGATTCAAGTGGGTAGCCGTGTTGACCTGAAGTAGCACAGCAAAAATTGAGTCCAGTGGCACCTTTAAGACCAACAAAGATTTATTCAAAGTGTGAGTTTTCGTGTGCAGGCACTTTTCCTCAGTCAAAATTGAACAAGAGTCATGACAGTACCAATATATAGAAAAAGTAAATCAGTGGCAAATAAGTAAACTGTGACCAAGTATCCAAATTATGCCATATGATGCCACATGATAATGCTTTGCTAAAATCTCCATTTTCAAGGTTGATTGAGCAGAGCAACCAGCAAGCTCTCTTTCAGTTTTGCTCTATGGGAAATCTGGTGACAACTGAGGAATGTTCAAAGGAAAGCCTTGGGCAATTCCGCAGGTCCTGTCAAAATTGTTTGGGTTTTCTTTGAAATCTGCCTGTGCTTTGCCTGAAGAGGAACCCCCCGCAATTTTTAAACGATGCAGTTCCACTATCTGGGGAAGGGCCGTGGCTCAGTGGCAGAGCATCTGCTTGGCAGGCAGAAGAGTTCAGGCATCTCCAGGTAAAAGGATCAGGTAACACATTATGGGAAAAACCTCTGCCTGAGACCCCCAGGGAGCTGCTGCCAGTCTCACTAGCCCAGCCTTTCTCAGTGTTTTTACCATTGAGAACCCCCTAAAACATGCCTCAGGCTCTGAGGAATCCCCAAAGTGGTGCAATCATGCACAATATTTTTGGGAAGCAGAGCTGTGTTCATGCCCACCTGGGGCCCCTCCCCTTCCCACCCCCTGCAGGCCCATGATTGGCCATTTTGGGAGGGAGGGGGGATTCAACATGAGCATTTATGGCCATATTGCCCACCAAACGATTAACAAACTTAAAATTACATATTAAGAATTAATTTACTCCCACTCCCACTTTCCAGGGCTGTCAAGAAACTCCAGGGTTTCATGAAAGCCTGGACTAGACAGTGAAGCATGGTTAGGTGTGTGGCCTTCCAAAATCTGTGTTCATCCCTTGAAGTAGGAAATGCGGGGGGGGGGGGGGTAGAGGTGTACCGAGGAGATACAAAGCTGTGCCCCTTTAAATCCATTGCAGTCAATAGGGTGCTATGACTCCATTTGTTTAATTAAGCCTTGCTGTCTGTGAATTTAGGCAGATTATAAGTGGGTGGGCAGAAGGGGCTGTGCTCATGCTTGGTTCTTGCGGCCCGCCCTTGCATGCCCAGGGAAATGCCGATTGGCACCTTGGGATCAGAAGGCAAATTTCTTCCAGGCCAAACTTGCCAGGGATTCTGGGTTGTTGTTTTTGTTGGGGGGGGGGGCGGGCATCACCTGGCCATGGAATTGGAGTCAGTGTGGATGAGCAGATAGTTGTGAGTTCCTGCATTCTGCAGGGGTTTGGACTAGATCAGTGGTAGTCAACCTGTTGTCCTCCAGATGTCCATGGACTACAATTCCCATGAGCCCATGGACATCTGGAGGACAACAGGTTGACTACCCCTGGACTAGATGACCCTGGAGGTCCCTTCTCTGATTCTTTTGTCTCTTCAAATGCTAGTTGAGAAGAGGTTTTGAGTGCCAAACAGCTAGACACAAGTCCATCGCGACCACTTCTGAAAACGCTGGCCCTCAAGGAGGCCTGTGGGCAAAGCACGGCGACTTCTCGTGTGTAGTGCTGCAGCCCCAAAGTCCCGTTCGTTCTGCAGCAGCCACTTTGGAAACTAAGACAAAAAGAAACAACCCGGGAGGGGGCCAGGGGTGTTGTGGTTGTGCCAACTAATGAAACCTCTCTTAATTAAAGCTGATCGCAAACAAATATGGCCTATTCAAACTACAGCTGGGAAACACAAGTACAATTTGGAACTGAGCAGCTGTGAAATTGGACCTTTCAGGCACAGCTGGGGCTGGAAGAGCAAGAGTGGATGGGTGAGGCAGGAAGGGCCCTGGAGGAAAAGCCTCCAGCTGGGAGTCATCGTGTGGCTCAACATATCCATATATGTGGAATTTCTCAATGTACAAATACCTATTCTGTTTTGGCAAACTTTGGCCCTTCCTTCTCAAAAGGCCACCAGACGATGGGTCCCGTCTGTGGCACCCAGGTTCAAACTATGTCCTGAGTCGCTAAGTCTCCAGTTCTCTTTCTTTGATCTGTTCCAAGGTGCTGACTTCTGGCATTTTTGCAAAACCCTAACTAGGAGTATATTGTATGCTTTCTCCTCTGCTTTGTCTGAGAGCCAACTTGGTGTACTGTGGAGTGGCAGCCTCTAATCTGGCAAGCCGGGTTTGATTCCCCGCTCCTCCACATGCAGCCAACGGGGTGACCTTGGGCTAGTCACAGTCCTGTTAGAGCTGTTCTCACAGAGCAGTTCTGCCAAAGCTCTCTCAGCCCCACCTCCTTCTCAGGGTGTCTGTTGTGGGCAGTGGAAGGGAAGGTGATTGTAAGCCGCTTTGAGACGCCTTCAAGCAGTGAAAAGCAGGGTATAAAAACCAATTTGTCTTCTTCAAATTTAAAAAGCAGAAAGATAAGGGGGCATCATTACAAAAGGATTACGCCAATGATTTCTGTCTTCTTGCCTCTTAAGAAATCCCATTAGTCTTCTCCAGATTCTTCGGGCTTCCTTGAGAATTCATCAAATGATTAGCCTCAGCAGGAGCCTCCAGGTTTGCTTGAAAATCAGCCTGAAGCAAAATCCAGTGTCAATTCTGGTGGAGCAAGTATTAAGTGAGGGAATCACTAGCAGCAGCGGTTTGGCCACGTGGAAGGGTGACCGGGAGAGCCACTTGCTGCCTGTGTTTGCCATTAACTGGGTGCCACTGAAGTCTGCCTGAAGCACAGTTTGGAGACACATGCAGAGGTCATCGTAGGGAGAAGCGCTCAAGAACTTTTCTGCAGAAAGGAAACAAAGCTCCAAACTTTTCATCGAAACTCACTGCACTTTCTGTCCGTAGCTCTGTTGTTGTGATGTTTCCATTGACCAGGAACAGTGTTGTCTGGGGTAGCTACAATCTGGGGAATGTCCTTCGCCAATGGATTCCAGATACTGTCGGGTGGAATGTTTGTACAGGACTTCTTCTTTCCCGTACACACTCTTTGGTCGAGTGTTTTGTTCAGTATGAGTTCAGGAGTTGTGCTAACACGACGGATGTCCACCTAGACTCTTTGGGACAATGATGATGACGTGAGCCGTTCAGTTGCGTCCGACTCCTGCCGATCCTATGGCTCAACTGTCGCTCCAGTTTTCCATCTCATGCTGCTTCTTTTAGCCGTATAATGTTCTGGCTCTTCGTGGGGGATATTAAAACACTCTGCTGTGGTCCAGAGGTCTCCGGCCTTCTTGAGTCTGCAGACATCTGTGGAATTCTGGCACAGGCTGGAAGCACAGAAACAAATTGGCTGCCACAGGAGGTGAAGCCAGGTATAAAATAGTTGATGTAGCTTACTTTCACTCACACAGCAAAGATCCCTGTGGTGGTGGTGTTGTTTTGGGGGGGGGGGGATTTCAACTCCTGCCAAGGCAATTGCATTAAAAATGTGAACAGCCAATCAAATATCCACTAGCCAGCCAGAACCCTTACTGGGGAAAAGCCCTGCCTGTTCCCACCCACTTTCTAAAAAGACTTGGTGGCCACCAGGAAAGGTTTCAGAGGGTGTTGGGACACCCGTGGGAGGTCCCTGCTCTAGTGAAACAGCTGCCATGGGAATGATTGCATGTTTGGATGTATTTACTCAAGACTCTTGGGCTGGTTGATAATCTTTACATCTCTAAGGAACCTTGGGAACTGTAGTTTGAGGAGGTGGCCTACAAATCTATCAGAGAATTCATGATGGCAAATTCCTTTGCAACAGTTCAAGAAAACAGCATTTATGACTATTGGGCTGTGCCAGGGGTAGTCAAACTTTGGTCCTCCAGATGTCCATAGACTACAATTCCCACGAGCCCAGGTATAGCCCAGTCTCTGAAGTGAAGCAGGATAGCTACTTGGATATGGGGGGGAGGGGACACCAAGGAAGTCTCTGCAGAGGAAAGCCATGGCCAACCACCTCTGATTCTCCCTTGCCTTGAAAGCCCCTTGCCAGGATTGCCATAAGTTGGGTGTGACTTCATGGCACTTAGATATGCAAGTACAAGCTCCACCAAGGGAAGGCAGATACATCTCTAGTTCCCATGGTCCCGGGTGTGGAAGCCAGAATGGTTGCACTGGTAGAAAACCCATCCAGGTTCCATAGCACAGTTCTGCCCTTGGAGTTTCTTCCTTCAAGATCCCTTTAGCACAATTTTTGTACATGTGTGTGTGTGTGTGTGTGTGTGTGTGTGTGTGTGTGTGGATGTGGGGGAAGTGCTTGAGAACCCATCTGAAAGGGAGGCAGTATATAAACGAGGGGTGGTTATTTCCTATTATCGTCATCAGCATTATTATCATTAGACCCCCTCCGATACGGGCCAGCTGTTTACTTGGCTGCAAGGAAGTTCCTTCCAGAAGAGAACAGTGCCCGCTGTTAGGGACGGCAGCCAAAGCACCCCGTCACGCCGAGACCCAGTTCTGTAAATGTTATTTCTATTCTTCATTGACTTCCTGGTGTGTCCTTTCCAATCGCTTTGATTGCCTGCCTGTTTCATTTGGGGGAAGTCAGGGGTTTGTGCTCCTCTCTGATTGCTTTGATCTACACAAAAGGGGGAACCCCGCCAGCACCGACCAAGAGAGTAATAATAACAATAATAATAATTCGGGGGGAAAAGGCCCGCAGGTCTCGGCGGCCACAGCTCTGAATGCAAGGCTAAACTCTCGGGGCTTGAACCGGAGATGGACGAGGTTAAGAGAAGCGGCAGAGAGTGAAAATTGCCATTAGCCTTCTTCTCGCAGTTGGGAGGGAGGCAGAGAGGAGAGGGAGGGGAGCAGCGAACTGCTTCCCAATGACGGGTTGCTTATAAAGTCCAGGAAGAGTTTATCTCCCTTTTAAAAAGGGTCCCGCTTTTCACGCAGTGCAGAAACTTCCTGCTGAAGTTCCGTAATCCCGCTCGGATTATAGCAGGTTAAGCATAGCCCAGTTAACTGAAGAACACTTTAACTAACTCCTGGCTAATAGAGGCCTCCAGTTTTCTGGATTGTGGCACTTTTATGGACTCTTTTGCTGTTGATCTCCACGACTCAGCTGGGGACTGGCATCTCTCAATTCAGCAGAAATGGTTTGTAGTTGGCGGACTCTGCATAGCAACCCTGCCTTTCCTTGCTGATCCCCCATCCGACAACTGACCCCGCTTAGCTTCCAATATCTGGCTTTACTCTGCCACTCTCCACACTCCTGTGAATTGTAGCCAGTCCCTGTAATCACACCCATAACCAAGCAGTCTCCCACTGGCACATTCTGCTCAATTAAGGCTACGTGACAACACAGAAGGCTATTCTGAGTGACCCTCAGGAATGGGCCAATAATGTTCCTGTTACTTTGCAACTCCCTTTACACGGGGGAGCAGAGACAGAACCTGAACTTTTAACTCTTCAATAAACATCTAGGGTTTCGGCAGCCCAAAAGGCAAGGCTGTCTTGTGCCTCGTTTTTCTGCCCCCTTTTATACACTTTTGCAAAAATGGACCGAGATCAGTAGCCAGAATGCCCGCCCCCCTTTATCACCTACAGAAAGTTGAGGGGGGATTGTGCCCACCCTTTAGCCCCGGCACCCCTTGGACCTTCGATTCCGGCTTTTGTACCTCCTGCCTCTTGATTGGTGCGATTCTCTTGTGCTCCAGCCTTGCTGCTCGGCCCCTTGGCGGGTTTTCAGTGTCCTTGTGAGGGTTGCAGGTGGCTGCCTTTCTCATGCCATGGCCTAGATAAACGCTTCAATCATTACTGCTTACGGTGACGACTTATAGTTACTCAGGGCATTGCGTTTAACACTGTGCTTGACCAGGCTTTAAACGACTGATTAGGACACTAAATGTCTTCATCGGAGAGGAGGGGGGAGAGTGGCCACATGTTTCCTTTTCTCTCTCGGTCTCTCACCCCTAGGAAGCTCAAGTCTTTTTTAGGAGATTCCAGAAGGCATTATGTGAGGGAATCAAACTGATTTCAGTGGGACTATCTCTGTCTCTCCATACTGGCGGGGGGGGGGGGGGGGAGAGGAGCTGTATGTCCCCACTCTGTAGTGGCTGTAGTAGGACAGTGGAGGTGGTGCTAAAGAGTGCCTTCAAGTCATGCACAGGCTACAATCCTCCCCATTCTTACCCTTACTCTGGAAATCTGGAAATCTGAAGCAAAACTGCAAACAAGATCCCCAAGTTCTTGTCCCTACCTCCCACAGTCATCTGACATGTATTCCAACATTCATTCATTCATTCATTCATTCATTCATTCATTCATTCATTCATTCAAGGCGGGTTAAAAAAAATAAAATTCCCCATATTCTTTGTAACTCGTCTTGAGTCCAAGGAGGAAGGTGAGATATAAATTGAACGAATGAGTGAATGAATGAACGAATGAATGAATGTTGGAACAAGAACTGGGGGATCTTGTTTGCAGTTTTTGCTCTTTCATAGTTGTATCATCTGGATTTGGGCAAGCGGCCTATGAAATAAAAAAACAGACATCTAGAGGGTCATGTGCAAGATTTCAGACACAAATAGATGTTAAAAGCATTAGAGAAACTGTTAATAACGTCAGTAATTGTCTGTTTGCAGCTCGTTCTTTGGAGTCAGATGCTGTTAAATGCTTCCGCCGGCTGATTTATGAGTAGTCCTTTCTTCAGCTCTTTATGTGATACACTGAGGTCCTTTTGATTACTTGTAGGCCCCCCTTTACATTTCTGAGAACTGATATTTATAATTTACCACCCAGGGCTTTGTAATTAATATTTGTATGAAGCTTTGAGAGACGTTTGGGATGTGAAAACATGCCATATAAATACTGTCTAGCTAACTGGGGTGGGGAGGGGGGAGTTTTTTCCCCCAGTTTCATTAGGCTGATTACCCCCCCTCCCATTTTTGGCAATAGCTGAATGCCACAATTACCTTGCAGTGTGAGAATGGGAAATGAACCTGTGGCTTATTTCATGGCTATTTGGAGTCCAAACTACCCCTTTTCTCTAGAGAGCACTGTAGTCTTGTTTTTATGCCATTAAAAAAAATCCTGGAGTCATGTTTCCCTAGTCCAAAAACAAAACAAACCTTGCCAGTTCATAGTTCTGTGTCCTACAATGTTGGGTTTTAATGCTTACAAGTCTGTAAGTATTCTCTAGCCGTGAGTTTACACCAGGGGTTGCCGACCTATGGTTGCCTGCGGGCAGCTTTGGAATCTGGAATTCTGTCAGGATGGCCCAACCACAAAATGGCTGCCACAGGAGCAGAACCCACCTCAAAATGGCTGCCACAGAAGGCAAAGCGCCCTACAAAAAATGTCAAATTTAGGATTCCCAAGTCTGGGTTGGGAAATACCTGGAAATCTTTTTTTTTTGGGGGGGGGGAGGCTGGGGTTGGGGGAAGGGAGAGACCTCAACAGAGCATAATACTATGGAACAGGGGTGGCCACTCTCCAGTTTGGTGTAGTGGTTAGGAGTACTGTCATGCTGGGTTCGATTCTGCACTCTCCCACATGCAGCCAGCTGGGTGACCTTGGGCTCACCACAGCACTGATAAAGCTGTTCTGACCAGGCAGTAATATCAGGGCTCCCTCAGCCTCACCCACCCCACAGGGTGTCTGTTGTGGGGAGAGGAATGGGAAGGCGACTGTAAGCCGCTTTGAGCCTCCTTCGAGGTAGGGAAAAGCGGCATATAAGAACCAACTCTTCTTCTTCTTCTTCTTCTTCTTCTTCTTCTTCTTCTTCTTCTTCTTCTTCTTCTTCTTCTTCTTCTTCTTCTTCTTCTTCTTCTTCTTCTTCTTCTTCTTCCAAAGGTGCCCCTGTTTCCAGGTGTACTGATCCCTGTTGTTTGGAGATCAGTTGTAATAGCGGGAGGTCTCCAAATGGCACCTGGAGGGTGGCAACTCTACTCGGTGTTGGGTTATGTCCAATTCTAACAGTAGCTTCTCAATATTACAGGCAGAAGCACTGCTCATCAAGATGCCCTTGAAAATGAACATGCTGCTTAAATGTAATTTCTACCTCACCTTCAGGCACACAGTGGTGGCCGCTACTGCCGGAGCGACGCATTTTGGGTCTACACAGTCAATCATGTCTCCAGTGGCCAATTAGCAGCCCTGGTGGGACAACCCAGCATGGGCCCGCCTACTTGAGAAAAAGACACTTGGCAGGGTCCAAGAAAGGTGTCGGCTGGCACCCGCCCAGGGGCGCCCATGTCAGGGACCCCTGTTTTACACGCCCTGTGCATGATGCGTAGTGTGTGCATGGGGAAAGCAGAGGCAGTGAATATCTGGGATTTCCATTTCCAGGCCCCTGAATTGCATATTCTGAGCTCCAGGGGCTCGTCGTGAGTAGAGCGAGCGTCTGACCTGTTATTGTCGATCTGCACAAGAAAAAGAAAGCGGAAGATACGGCACATTAATCACATTTCTCAGAATGGGGAAAGAGGCACAATAGCTGGCAGAACAGCTCCTTGCTTTCATGTCATCTGAACGCAATGGAACTTTAACCCCTTTGTGCTTGACGTTGCTGATCTTCCTTTCCAGAGCCCCGAATGCTGCGTCTCGCTGGAACCCTGCCTTGCCATTGTCTCGGTATTTTCAAGTGACAGATGAGGAGTCATCTATTGCATTCTAATTGACTTTGCTTGGTAGGATATTGCATGATTTTTGAGCATGCCTCCAAGCCAATAATTTTTGTCCCCTGCAGTCTTGACTGATCATTGGAAGAAGGGCAGGGAGGCATGAGCCATTGCTTGGCTCTTGTGGCCTGTTCTTCTGTGCCCAGGGAATTGTGGGTCATCACCTTGGGGTGAGGAAGGAATTCTCCTCCAGGCCAGTTGAGCCCAGGGATCCTGGAGGTTTTTTGTCTTCCTCTGGGCATAGAATCATAGAGTTGGAAGAAGCCAAACAGGTCATCTAGTCCAGCCCCCTGCTCAATGCAGGGTCTGCCTAAAGCAGTCCTGTTAGAGCTGTTCTCACACAGCAGTTCTGTCAGAGTTCCTTCAGCCTCACCTACCTCACAGATATCTGCTGTGTGGAGAGGAAGGGAAGGGGATTTTAAAACACTTTGAGACTTCATCAAGTAGTGAAAAGTGAGGTATAAAAATAAACTCTTCTTCTAAATGACCAACAAGATTTCTAGGGATTAAGCTTTTGGGTGTAAAACTCTCTTTGTGTTGACTTATCTGATGAAGAGTACTTTGACTCTCAAAAACATATACTCTGGAAATCTGGCTAGTCTTTAAGTAGCTCCTGGACTTCAGTTTTGGTCTTCTACTGCTGACTGACACAGTTATTCAACTTAGTGTGAGACACAGCAATAGTAGCGCAGATAGAGAGCCAGTTTGGTGTAGTGGTTAGGAGTGTGGACTCGATTCTGCACTCCCCCACATGCAGCCAGCTGGGTGACCTTGGGCTCGCCACGGCACTGATAAAACTGTTCTGACCAAGCAGTGATATCAGGGCTCTCTCAGCCTCACCCACCCCACAGGGTGTCTGTTGTGGGGAGAGGAAGGGAAGGTGATTGTAAGCCGCTTTGAGCCTCCTTCGGGTAGGGAAAAGCGGCATATAAGTACCAATTCTTCTTCTTCATCAGTAATATCAGGGCTCTCTCAGCCTCATCCACCCACAGGGTGTCTGTTGTGGGGAGAGGAAGGGAAGGCAACCGTAAGCCGCTTTGAGCCTCCTTCGGGTAGGGAAAAGTGGCATATAAGAACCAACTCTTCTTCTGCTTCTAGATCCATGACTTCCCGAGCTGTGACTCATTAGCGCAGCCCGAGTCTTGTTGAATTATGTTCTCGTACCTTCATAAATCCCCTTCCAGTGGTTTCCTCTCCTTTTGTTCCTTTTCTCACTTCTGCTTTCAACTCCCCCCTCCCAGCATTCTAATTATAAGGTAGCTCTTATGTAACTAATATGTACAGGTAATATTGCGATTATACATGTAGAGCCATATGGTCGCTGGCAGTCGCCTTCGATGCTGTTAAGCGCACCGGAGCGGATCAACTCCGGGTCCGTGCGGGAAATAATTGCACAAAACTAATTTGTGCTTGCAAATGGTATTGAAATTAACTAGGTAAATAAGCACAGCCTTAGGTAAAATGTTGTAGCTGGTGAGAGGGCAAGGAACAGGGTCCGGCCACAACTTCATGACCACAAAGGGCACTCGGTTGAAATTGAAAGCGTTAATAATGCGTGAGAGACCTGCTGTGGCAGGCAATGATTAGGGTATGTCTGGCTATAAATCTCCCCTATAATTCCTATCTTCATACGGTACCCAGGTATGGCTGAAGAGCAACATGATTGCCTCATTGGCAGTCTTCAAGCAAAGGTTGGATGCACACTTTTCTTGGATGCTTTAGGATGCTCTGGGCAGATCCTGCGTTGAGCAGGGGGTTGGACTAGATGGCCTGTGTGGCCCCTTCCAACTCTATGATTCTATGATTCTATGATCCTGCGTTGAGCAGGGGGTTGGACTAGATGGCCTGTGTGGCCCCTTCCAACTCTATGATTCTATGATCCTGCGTTGAGCAGGGGGTTGGACTAGATGGCCTGTGTGGCCCCTTCGAACTCTATGATTCTATGATTCTTCTATGATTCTAATGCAGTGAGGTTTGCTAGGAAAGACATGAGCTTAACTTCCATGTCATTATTTTCAAGACTGTTCTTTTGTCATTCTTTTAAAAAGGTCACAGAAAAAAAAAGTTTTCTTTGAGTCCTCAGTTGTTTTCTCTCCGCCTGGGAATTCCTGTTTCACAGCAGGGACATATTTGCATGAGCATAACTTGCTCCTGCAGTACATATTCTATGGCTTTGACTTTACCCCGGTGAGATTATCGTGATTGACACTGGAATGACGTAATCTTAATTCTCTGTTTAATCACACCAATAACTCCCTATAAAAAGGGAGATAACATCACAAATCATTCTTTTACAACCGGCCGTTCATTGACGGCTTTACAGGTAGCATCTCGGTGTCCGGCTGAGCATCAGTGATGTGTGAATCTTGTTTGCTAGGGACATCTTCACAGTTGACCTTAATTTGTTAATAAAAAGAGATGTACTACTCTGTTTGCTCATTGGCTCAGTCAATTGACCAGTCAAATTGTGTTAAATCACGACGGAATATTGTCATCATCAGTTGATTAGAACTGTAATAAATAAAGCAATGCATGCTAATTGACCAGGGTGGGGGGGGGAGAGGGGGGAGACTGGCTAGTTATCAAACAATTACATGAAATTCTAAAGTGTTGTAATTATTTATCGCTAACCATGTAATGCATATATGCTTGGCAACAAACAGTTCTCCTTGGCTACCACGGAGCTAACTGAGAGTCCTGTTTAAATTTAAATCAATGAAGGCAAAGGCACACAGGAGTGAGAAAAGGCAGATCTCATTTTGTGTTTAGAGGTGCTTGGGGTCAGATATGACCCTAGGAATCTCCCAGGATTACAACTGATCTTCACATGACAGAGATCCATTCCCCTGGAGATAATGACTACTTTCGGAGGGCAGAGTCTGTCATTATACCCTGCTGAGTTTCCTCCCTGGACTCTACCGCTAAATCTCCAGGAATTTCCCAACCTGGAGGTGGCAACCCCAGTTAGTATGCAAGCAGGAGGTGCCTGCATCTGTAAGACTAGGATGCTAGCTGCAATTCTGCAAGTTTCATAGTAAGGAAGCACCAGTGATTGCTTTACATCTGGTCCTGTTCTTCATCCGTGTCCTTATAGGCAAAGTCTTGGCTGTTGAATAATAATAATAATAATAGTAATAATAATAATAATTATATATTTGTAGCCCGCCCTTCCAAACACTCAGGGAGGATAACAATATGAATATACAATTTAAAAACTTTAAAACAGTTGACTTACACAATCAGTCCCTCTAAAACAGGGGTAATCAAACTGCGGCCCTCCAGATGTCCATGGACTACAATTCCCATGAGCCCCTGCCAGCATTCGCTGGCAGGGGCTCATGAGAACTGTAGTCCATGGACATCTGGAGGGCTGCAGTTTGACTACCCCTGCTCTAAAATATCCAGACAGGGGTGTTCTCTAGGAGGGAGCCGATCGGCTGATTCTTCCTTCTCCTCCTGGCGGTGAGACCAGCTGTTTGGTGGATGCTGTTCTGGGCCTTGACCCTAAGCCTGGTGGAACAGCTACGTCTGTTTCCAGCCCCTCAGCTGCATCATTAAAGAAGAAAATGTGGAACTGTTTGAAGTCCCTGATCTCCCTCGGCAGTTTGTTCCACCATTCTGGGGCCATGGTTGAAAAGGCCCTGGCTCTGGTCGAGGCTAGTCTCACCTCTCTAGGGCCGGGGACCCTGAGCAGACCCTGATCTGAGGATCGTAACATTCCTGAGGGATTATAAGGAAAAGATTATAAGGGACGCTGGTCCCAGACTGTTTAGGGCAGTGGTCCCCAACCTTTTTCAGGCCGGGGACCAGGGGGTGGGGAGAGGGAGGCCCGGGGACCGGGGGGAAAGCTCTCCCTCTTCTCCCCCCTGTTCCCGGGCGTCCCCCTCCCCTAGGCTTGAGCGATTCACCCACCAAAGTGGCAAATCGCTCCTGGCACAGTGAGCACCGCACCGGTGGTGCACCGGCGCAGGTGCCTCCCTCCCCCCCCCCCCATGGGCTGGTACCGAGGGCTTCATGGCCCGGTACCAGGCCATGGCCCGGGGGTTGGGGAACACTCTTTTAGGGCTTTTGTGCAATGCTTTTTTGAATTGCATACTTTCGTGGATGCTTTAGGCAGATCCTGCGGTGAGCAGGGGGTTGGAATATTTGGTCCGTGTGGCCCCTTCCAACTCTATGGTTCTGTACTTTGCTGTTCATCAATGTGAGGGTTAGCTCTTTGGCAAAATGAAATAAATAAATCAATAATCACAAATTAACGAATGAAGTGATCTTTAAAAAAAATAATAAAAACCCCAATAATTATGTTGGAACTGCATAAAAGGTACTTTAGTCAACAGCAAATTAGATCTTAAATGCTAATTACGGATTATTGTGAAATAACACACTAATTATTTGTAACTAACGCTGTTGTGCAAATTAGCATAGAATCTGACAATTATATATACCGACGCCACATGTTTGTTTTGAGATGCACAAGACCTCAGGAGACGGCTTGTCACTTCTTGAAGGAGACCGTGGATCACCAGCCAAGATGGCTCCGCAGCTTCCAAGATCTGATGAGATCACTGCCTGGGGCTCTCCAGGACATGGGGTGCAGTCTTCCAAACATGATCAGATACCCTGCAAAGACTTGTCTAAGTGTGTCTTTTAGAGTAGCATTGCACGAAAACCCTTAACGGTCTGGGACCAGCATCCCTGTGGAACTGCCTGATCCTTATAATCCTTACTGTCTCCCTAAAACGATTACACCACATGGACCGTCTAACCCAGGGGTAGTCAAACTGCGGCCCTCCAGATGTCCATGGACTACAATTCCCAGGAGCCCCTGCCAGCGAATGCTGGCAGGGGGCTCCTGGGAATTGTAGTCCATGGACATCTGGAGGGCCGCAGTTTGACTACCCCTGGTCTAACCTTAGGCCCTTTACAGAAGTCTGGATGGGGAGGCAGCACAGTATAGCTAGACCTTGCCAGATCTCAGATGCTATGCAGGGAGACCAACAAGAAAGTGTGCAGAGAAAAGCAGTAGCAAATCACCTCTTCTTACTTCCTTTCCAAGCCCCTTTCAGGGTTGTCATGAGTCAGTTGTGACTGGATGGCACATACCTACCTAAATTTTGTATATATGTGTACACACACACACACATACACACACCATATGTTGGGCTGAAAAGACCCATGGCTTGAACACTGATTCTTTGCAGTCTCTGCCAATGCTTACTCTTTTTTTTTTTTTTTACCCCAATTTACTTTCCTATTAGGCTGGAGTTTATCTTTGTGAATATATCCGTAAAACACTTTAGATGTTCACAGATGGAGGAGCGCCGTGCAAGTGTAGCTATTATTGTGATTATTAATTATGTCCATGCGATGAAGCGGCAGATTTCATCTCTTTTTGAAAACACAAGAGTTTTAAGGAGAATAACAAAGCCCTTGCTGATGTTGGGGAGGAAACAGATGGGGAATTGGGCCAGGCGGTTGAAGGATACCACTTTCCTTTCAAGGCTTTATGGAATCAGCCTAAGAAAGATACATTAATTGATGAAATAGATGCCGCGTAGAGAAACAGATGGGGCCGATATTGCTCCAAATTACACTGCTTTGTGTGCATTTTTACAACTTGCTCCTTAGGAGAATATCACAAGGGGCCTGCCTAATTCTCCAGAGTGCATTTCTTCCGCACGGTTTATAGATAGCGATTCGGAACGCGCCCGAGCAAAAGTGTTGGCCCCCAGGTTAGACGGCTGATGCGGTGTAATGGTTTTGTGGAGACAGTCTTGGCTCTAGAGCGCCGTGTCTTGGAGCAAGATCTTGGGGAAGTTGATAGGCTGTTTCTCTCCTGGCTCGTCATGTCTACATCTCTGAACGTCTGTGTCTATATTCACTATGGAAGGCTGTTCCCATTTGCCCATTTGGGTTAAAAGCAATGCTGTGATATTTCGGAGGCCTCTTTCTTTCTGTGAGGATGGACTAGAATCTACCGGACAGAGGAGTAGTAGAGTCAGCTATGAACTCTGCAAATGCTCCTACAACAATTGTATCAACCGCCTGTTTAAAATGGCAAATGTAGGCCCTTTTCTGTTTTGGAATTCTGGCAAGCACGAACAGTAAAATCGTCAATAATGGACACATGCAGCTTTTCATTTCTGTGCTTTGTTGTTGACTTCTTCTCGGGTGGGGTCTTGCACAGCTGGGGTCTCTCCTTCTGCCTCTTTCTTTGATTCTGCTTCTGGTTGCTTTAGCTAAGACATGCAGTGGTTGGGGGACGGGGACGGGATGGAAGCTGGGTGGGTGATGAAACTCTGCTTGATAGGCAAGCATTAGAAGCTAAAATCTCTTGAAATGCCTTCTGAATCGCCCTGAGCATATTTATATGGAGCACTATTTCATCGCAGGGTATTAACGTACTGGCTCAGGGTTTGGTTTGGATTTCTCGTCACCCTGTACAAATATTTCCTGCCACACAAAGAACAATAATCAGAAGGCCAATGTCTTCGAGGCTGTTTTGCCCACGGTCAGCAGCTAGTGAGAATGGAACAAGGGAAGTAGAATCGTTTCGGCCGGGAAATTCCAGGGTTTGATCGTAATCAGGAAAGATTGTGGATGTGTGGATGTGTTGTCGAGTTGCAACTGATAGCAACCCTGGCAAGGGAAGAGGAAGAAGAATTGGTTTCAATGCCCTAAGGTAGGGATAGTCAACCTGTGGTCCTCCAGATGTTCATGTACTACAATTCCCATGAGCCCCTGCCAGCTAATGCTGGCAGGGGCTCATGGGAATTGTAGTCCATGAACATCTGAAGGATCACAGGTTGACTACCCCTACCCTAAAGAATCTCAGAACATCACACAATCTCCTTCTCTTCCTCTCCTCGCAACAGGCACCTTGGGAGAGAGTTCTGGGAGAACTGTGACGGGCCCAAGGTCACCCAGCAGACTTCATGTAGAGAATCATACTTGGTTCTCTGGAGTCGATTCTGCCACGCTTACCCACCACACCATGCCGGCTCCCTGCTGGAGAAGCAGAGGTCGTTTGCCATTGGCTTCCTCTGCAGAGTCTCCCTTGGCAGTCTTTCTTCCAAGTAGTGGTCATGCTTAGGTCTCGAGATTGAATGAGCTCAGGGTATATCGTGTCACCTTCCCTCCATGGGAGAACTAAGGCAATGCAGATGCTCATGGGCTCTGAGGTGAAATTGTGGAGCAAATTTGGTGGCCCATGGTTTGGGCAAAACATTCAAGGGAATTATAAGGGGCGGAAAAGAGATTCAATATGGTCAGGATGATTCCTTGTCTGTACATGTCCTGTATATTTTTACCTACAGGGGAGTCAAGTTGGATCCTGTGGGAGACCCTGGGCTAGTCACAGTCCTGTTGAAGTGGATGTCACAGAGCAGTTCTCTCAGAGCTCTCTCAGCCCTACCTACCTCACAGGGGGTCTGTTGTGGGGAGAGGATGGGAAGGTGATTTGTAAGTCACTTTGAGACTCTTTTGGGTAGTGACAAACAGGGGATTATAAAAATAACTCATCTTCTTCCACGTAGGATTCCCAACCTCCAGATGCGGTCTGGAGAACTCCCAGAATGACAACAACATGAATTGTTTATTTATTTATTTATTTTCGAATCATTCCACCTCCTCTGGCTGCTTTGGAAGGTGGGCTGTGTGGCTTTATATCCTACCAAGGTCCTTCCCCACCTTAAACTCTATCCTCCTAAGCTCCTCCCTGAAATCTCCAGGTACTTCTGTACCTGGAGTTGGCAACCAGATACTTGCATGACCTGAGACTGGGGTACTTTAAGGCAGGGGTAGTCAACCTGTGGTCCTCCAGATGTTCATGGACTACAATTCCCATGAGCCCCTGCCAGCAAACGCTCATGGGAACTGTAGTCCATGAACATCTGGAGGACCACAGGTTGACTATCCCTGCTTTAAGGAACGATCATATCCAGCCCAAGGATTCAGTTTCAGGGGGGTAATATCCTGGGTCTGCAGCAGAAGCTGCAGTAAGACCTGCAGAAGTCCAGTAAGATCTGGAGACCCACGAGATTTCCAGGATGTACACTTTCCCCCCTTCGGTATAAGCTTTCTCCCTTTGCCCCAATTAAGGCATTCTGCTTGCATGGTTAGAAAGTGGGGGATTTCTCTGCATTGCCCCCTGGTTGTGGCAGGAAGGGCATCCCTCATCCCCTTGGACCTCTAGACCCTCAAAATGGGACCTGTGTTTGGATGAGTCCCTTTGGGGTAGCTGTTCCCGGGCTGGCTGCCAAAAGATCCCAGGAGGCTCTCGGAGCAGCGGAGAGCGGAGGCATATGTCTCCCGGGTACATGGCGATGACTCAGCCGCCCACTGAGAAACGGCAGCCCTTTCGCAGGAAGTCATGATGAATGGCGCCGAAGCAAAGGCACATCCCAGCTTCTGCCGCTGAAGAAATGCAACGTGGGCTGTTGGCCACTTCCAGGAATTTGCATAGGCAAGTGGAGCCTTTGCTCTTTCTCTGCCTCGCCCTCTTTTCTACCCTCTCCTGTCCAGGCAGCCGAGTTACATCTTGCAAAGTCCATCCGTGGCCGGGGGCTTAGAAGGGCGTGACTTTGCTTTGGGTCCTTTCAACCCAGCAGGTGAAGCTTGGTCCGTAGATTAGCATGGCTTCATTAGCTGTGCAGCAAAACAAAATCAGAGTCCAATGGCAACTTTAAGACTAACAGAGATTTATTTAAGGCGTGAGCTTTGGAGTGCAAGCACTCTTCCTCAGACTAGGAGTCTATGAGACTATATCCTCCATTTTCTCCTCACAACAACCCTGTGAGGTAGATTAGGCTGAGCATGTGTAACTGGCCAGAATCACTCAGCACACTTCCATAGCATGAGTGAGGATCACCAGCTGGATGTTCCAGATCTTGCTCTAACCACTGCACCACACCGGGAGGGAACAAGTTTCCAAAATTCAGTACTATTTCTGTTCGGTCATTCCTCGTCCGGTGAACCAAAGACAGCTGCGAGAGGATGAAAGGAATTGTTCTGGGGGATCCAGTACCTCTTTTCTGTCATCACCAGATTTTTGTCTTAAGCTGAATTTGGAGGTGTCCCGAGCGTGCCATCCTGGAATCGTTGGGCAAAAGCCAAGAGCTTTTCGACAATATACTAGCTAAATGTCTCTGTGGGCTCATGCACGTTTTCTGCTCGACGACAATGGGAGTGTTAATAATTATTCCAAACAGAGCAGCCATCGTGCTTAATAAATTGTCTTCGGCGGTGTAATCCTCCTTTTCAAATTCTTCTCACCTTATACGATTGCTCGGGAATAGGAGCACGCGGATAAGATTAGTAAAGTGTTTTGGCATCTATTTTCGGTGCAGCATTATTCTTTTCGTGTTATTTATGAGACGGTTCTGTGATAATGGTACATAAAGAGAGACATTATATTGGGAGGGGGAAAAGGGGGGGGTTGGCGCAATTACGTTGTTTGGAAGGTGCATAACATGACATACTGTTTACTAGATGATTTTTTGAGTGTGTCTTGAAGTCAAAATGGAGTCTCATTTCAATTGATTATTGATTACGAGAGCAATGTTTGCATGAGAGAGAGGGGGTGGTTTAATAGATTATAGATTTCGAATGGCTTATGGGGGGAAACGCATTATTGAGGCCTGTTTTGTGCTCATCACACCCCTTCTGGGGTTTCTCAAAGCCTGAAGAAAGTTTCAGGGGGGTTCTCAAGGGTAAAAAAAAAATTGAGAAAGGCTGTACTAGAGGAAGTCGGAATATGTAGACTGTGAAATTTTTCACAGTCAGAGTAGTTCAGCAGTGGAATAGGCTGCCTAAGGAGGTGGTGAGCTCCCCCTCACTGGCAGTCTTCAAGCAAAGGTTGGATACACACTTTTCTTTAGGATGCTTTGGGCTGATCCTGCGTTGAGCAGGGGGTTGGACTAGATGGCCTGTATGGCCCCTTCCAACTCTATGATTCTATGATTCTATGATTCTACATGCAGGATGATGCTGGATATTCTGCTCACGTTGCAGAAGGGAAACTATTACAGTTGTCCTTGAGTCATTATATGGAGAGGTATTAGGGATGCCCCTCTGGGTTGGGCAATACCTGGACTCTTTGGGGGTGGAGCCAGATGTAGGCGGAGTTTGGGGCAGGGAGGGTCCTCAATAGAGTATCATGCTATGGAGTCACCCTCCAAAGCATCCATTTTCTCCAGGGGAACTGATCTCTTTAGTCTGGAGATGAGCTGTCATTCCAGGGGACTCCAGATCCCACCTGGAGGTGACGTCCCTAAATGGTATAGTATAGCCCGATCCCCTCCAGTCTCGGAAGAGAATCAGGGTTTGTACTTGGATGGAAGGCCCTCAAGGAAGACAATGGCAAATTGTTTCTAATTTGTCTTGGGATCCTTTCGCTGGGCTTCCCATAAGTCTGTTGCAATTTGGTGGCGCACACCGATGTATAAGAGTCTTTTCCATTTGACTGGGCTGAGCATCTTTCATAAGCCCTTCTTTTTCTTACACGGCTCTCATGTGTCACAACCGAGTGGCATGTACCTGGGCAGGCTGCCATATGGTCTGTGTGGGCAAGTCATTTCCGCCAACTTATTCGCACTGCCCAGCCGTTCCTCCCGGGCCTCTCCCAGCCTGGTACACTCCACTCTCAAAACCACTCTTGCGTGAAGAGTCCCTGCGAAAGGGGTTTAATTGATACAAATGACTTTGGAGACGGGCAATAGAAGTTTCTTGCATGGTGGAAAGTATTCTTGTGATACAACGTACCTTGGAAAAGCAAAGGAGGCTCCGTGACAGGATTGCTGGGGCTGTAAAATACAAAGGAAAATGAGATTAAAGGACCTGTAGGCTTCTTCAGAGCCAGTTTGGTGTAGTGGTTAGGAGTGCGGACTTCTAATCTGGCATGCCAGGTTCGATTCTGCACTCCCCCACATGCAGCCAGCTGGGTGACCTTGGGCTCGCCACGGCACTGATAAAACTGTTCTGACCGGGCAGTGATATCAGCGCTCTCTCAGCCTCACCCACCCCACAGGGTGTCTGTCGTGGGGAGAGGAATGGGAAGGCGACTGTAAGCCGCTTTGAGCCTCCTTCGTGTAGGGAAAAGCGGCATATAAGAACCAACTCTTCTTCTTCTTCTTCTTCTTCTTCTTCTTCTTCTTCTTCTTCTTCTTCTTCTTCTTCTTCTTCTTCTTCTTCTTCTTCTTCTTCTTCTTCTTCTTCTTCAGCACAGTGTCAAAGAGAGGATGTCCAGAAAGAAAATGAGAAGTGTAATTTTTTTTAAAATTAATAGAGAATGGTATGTGTTACCTACAACCACAGACCTATGACGTTTTGCAGGGTCCATTTTTTTTATTTTTATGTATTCATTTAGAGATTCTGATGCGGCCTTTTTCAGAGTTTATCGTCTCAGGGTGGTGTACAACCGGCTGGACACAACAACACGACGGATAAAATGCAGAAAAACAATTAATTCACAATAAAATCACAGCGAACCTATGTTAGCACCCACTTAAAATGCTGAGGTGAAATAAAGTGAATTCCAGGAACAAATTGGGAGGAGAAAAGAGAGGATGAAGGGGACGGGGGGACAGGAAGGAGCCTCGTCATCATAATATTGATGTTATCGTGGTTGGTCTCTACCATAGGCCTGGTGGAAGAGTTCCATCTTGCAGGCCTTGTGAAACTCAGCAAGCTCCTGCAGGGCCCTGATCCCTCTCCGGATCAAGCAGCCCAGCCCCAGGAAACAGTGGGAGAGAAATGAAAGAGGCCCTCTGACCCCCACGAGACCTAACAGATCCCAGCGTCATTACGGAGTCAAGGTATTAAATCTGGGGTGGAAGATCCCTGGCAAAATAGGGACGGAGGCAAGGAAGTTGGGGCTTGGGGAAGGGAGGTCCGGGAGCTAAGTGTCAAAGTGATGCCTCTTTCTCTGAGCAATGCCATTCTGAATCATTTCCGGCTGCTGCCAGTATTTGCATTCTTCAATGCTCCAGGTTTCTACCTGCCAGATATCAAATGCAGATGATCAGACGCTGCCTATCACAGATAATTTTGAGCGTCCCAATGACATGGTGCCCCAGGAATTGCGGGGGATAGGTTCTTAGGAAGGCGGTGTGTATGCATGAGTTGTCGTTCCGTCTCTCCTTGCTCTTCCTCCCCTATGCCCCGAGCAATCATAGAAGGAAGAAAGACAAGCCTTATCTCCCCACTTACTCCCGTGCAGCTGCATCGAGGCGACCAGATAGCGTCTCTCTTTAGAGATTTAGCAGAACAATTTGTTTCTGCCTCGGCTGAGGCTTCCTGAGCTTCCGAGTCAAAGCCAGAACACGATCCCGTAACCCAGGGATCAGCGCAGGAAGCCTGGGGAGCGGACCAGGCAACTGTCCCCAACTTTATAGACCGGGTTGGAAATAAAGACGGTCTTGCGAACTCAATAAAACTTAGATGGCAACCCCCATCCCCTCCCCGAGAGTCTAGTGTCCTTTATTCAGTGACCTTGGCGGCTATCAACACTGCTGGAGATCTTTATTGCTTCCTCCATGCACGCTTGAGATGAAATTTTTACCGATGTCATCGGAGTGACAGTTCATCAGAACGATTGGTCAGGGTGCCGGGGGGGTGGGGGGTGGCAATCTTGCTTTAGGTGAAGCTGTGCAGGGAAGAAATTGCATAATCCGGCATCTGATTGCGGTCTTGCTCGCCCCCGTCCCTGTGCCGCCTCGCTCTTGCCAAGGACAGTGGAACGAACATTGAGGGGACATGGGAACTCCAGACTCCCTGCATTCTTCTTGCCTCGCTCCCCATCTCTCTCCGTTCAAAACTGAAAAGATAAGAGGCTGCTTTTCATTGGAGAGACCTGGATTCCTTTACGGGAGGACGTGGCAAGCCTCCCGAAAGCAAGAGCACGTCCATTGTGTTCTTTGGGGACATCGTGCATTGGAACAATGCCCCCTTTAAAAAAAAAAAAAGGGAACTGACAACTGTTAGTTTTACTCCCTGCCTCTCTAGCAGCACGGCACCATCAGCTTAGAAAGCATTGGTTGTGTTTTTTCCTGGGAAGTGTTGGTTGTGTTTTTTCCTGGGAAGCCTCAAAGTCAGCCTGGAGAACCAGTTGCCATTAATTAGCCCACAGTCAGAACGCGGCGGGAGCTCCTCTCCGAAAATCTATTGCCTTCCACGTGGTGAGGAGGGTAAATGCAGAGATCAGGTGAGCGAGCGCAGGGCCGTCCAGCGGTGTGGCAGTTTAATGGTGCGCCGGGGGACCTGTCACTGTCAATCAGCCCAGCTTGAGTTGTCAGAGACGAGGCAAGATGCCGACTCTCTCGCGTGGGCAGTCTCACGCGTGCAAAACCCAGCAGGCGCCTGGATGAGCTTCAGGACCCAGGATCCTGGTGAAGGCTTCACATCCACGAGACCCCCAAGAGCCTGCCTGCCTGGGAGAGGAGGGGAAAAGGCCCCTCCCTCGGTAGCCAAAATAAGGGCTGAATCTGGACCAGTGTGGGATTTCAATCTAACATTCAGCTGTGCATGCCTTAGAATCATAGAATCATAGAATCATAGAGTTGAAAGGGACCTCCTGGGTCATCTAGTCCAACCCCCTGAACTATGCAGGACACTCACAACCCTATCACTCTTCCACTGTGGCCTGCCACCCCCTTGAGCCTTCACAGAATCAGCCTCTCCGTCAGATGGCTATCTAGCCTCTGTTTTAAAATCTCCAAAGATGGAGAACCCGCCACCACCCGAGGAAGCCTGTTCCACTGAGGAACTGCTCTAACTGTCAGGAACTTCTTCCTGATGTTTAGATGGAATTTCTTTTGAATTAATTTCATACCATTGGTTCTGGTCCGTCCCTCCAGGGCAAGAGAGAACAACTCTGCTCCATCCTCTATATGGCAACCTTTTAAATACTTGAAGATGGTTATCAGATCCCCTCTCAGTCGTCTCCTCTCCAGGTTAAACTGACCAATCACCCCCAACCTTTCTTCATATGTCTTGGTCTCCAAACCATCTTTGTTGCCCTCCTCTGGACACGCTCCATTTTGTCTACATCCCTCTTCAATTGGGGTGCCCAAAACTGAACACAGGACTCCAAGTGAGGCCAAACCAGAGCACAGTAAAACGGTACCATCACCTCCCATGATCTGGACACGGTACTCCATTTGATACAGGCCAAAATCCCATGAGGACACAGAGTGGACATACTGCATTTAACAGCAGAGATGCCTAGAGACTTGTGATCTGATGTCCTGAGTTAATCTTTCATGCAATTCCCTCCCTGCTGATTCCCACAGATACTTCCGCCTCCCTGAGCATTGACAATATGGGCTGGGGAGGCTTATCTGCATAAGCAGAAGTATTGTTTTCTCACCAGGAGCGTTTTTATTTTAATGGTTCCTAAATTGCCATTACGCATCCCTTATTTCACATTGATCTCGAAAAGGCGGATCATTACCCATTCAGAAGCATAGGCCGGGCGATTCCGCATGGCTGTCCATTCAGATGCACACCGAATGTTCCTTGTGCAGGCTTACTGGGCTGCCACTCAGACATTCCTCATTCAGAAGCGCCAATCCGGAAGCGTTTCTAATGCCTTGCTGCGCGGCTGGCTCAAGGGCATAGCATCTTCTGCATCTGGTTGCATCGTCTGTCCATCAAAGACCCTCGAGAAGTATTTCCAAATCTGGTGCTAGTTCAGAGCGTCTCTCGACCAGCAAACGGGCTCTTTTTGTTGTTGTTGTTTGTCTTGCTTTGCTTTGCTTGGCCAGTAGAATGTCATGGTTTTTTGACAGTGCCCCTTAACAAGGGCTGCGGCTCTCAAAGTTAGCTGTCACCACCGACTGCATTGTCGACGGTCTGCCTTGGGAGTTGAAGGGTCTTTATCCGGATTTCCATGGAAGGAGAAGGAGGAGGAGGAGAAGAAGGAGGAGAAGAAGAAGAAGAAGAAGAAGAAGAAGAAGTTGGTTCTTATATGCCACTTTTCCCTACCCAAAGGAGGCTCAAAGCAGCTTACAGTCACCTTCCCATTCCTTTCCCCACAACAAGGGTGGGTGAGGCTGAGAGAGCCCTGATATCACTGCTCGGTCAGAACAGTTTTATCAGTGCCGTGGAGAGCCCAAGGTCACCCAGCTGGCTGCATGTTGGGGTGTGCAGAATTGAACCTGGCATGCCAGAAATGTACATGGCAGGGAAGATGGCTCCCTTCCTGTCTCCCATGCAGGGGGAGGGAAAAGAATCTGGCGATTCTCCTGCCGAGGATGTGGGGAGGGGGTGGAGGCTACATGGGAAGGAAGCATCTTTGTCAAGAGAAGCAAAACGAGACATTATAAAACCAACTGGCACCCACGAAAGAACATCCATCTGGCCCAACGGAGCTCCTTGAACAACCTCGCAGAAGTCCAACGAGAGAGAAAGAAAACACTTAGAGTGCCAATTCAGCCTCTACTCCCCCCCCCCCAGTAGAACAGGAGAAATGTGATTGGCTGCCAACACAGCTTTGAGATTTCACCCACAGTTGGCGTGCCGGGCGTCCTAATCAGGACGGGCGCCTTAATGTTGCCTTTGTTCCCCCTCCCTTCCTTTTCTTTCGTGCTTTCTTGGCCTGATCTGAAAAGGCCAGGGTTCAAAACTCACCCTTTGATTTGATTCGTTTCAGATATGACGGGGGAAGCGCAGACCATTTCCCCTGCTCTCTCCCGCCCCGCCCGGCCCCCCCGCCTCCATCCCTGCCAGAGCTGATCGAAATGCGCGACACCAGCAACATGTAAATGGCATTTATGCGCCCTTGGAAATGTGAATCCCATCCCTGCTTCCCATGTTCTGTCATGCTTATCAGCAGTACGAGGGGAGCGCCCGGCCCTCTTCATGTCGGAAGAGTGATAGGTAATATCATTTTGGAGAGGGGGGGGGGAGAGCAACGGTGCTGGATTGGCAGGAATGGATGCTCCAAGTGGAGAATTCGATTACTATGCCGACTTGCTCCCGGTTCTTGCATTGGTGGCCAAATTCCGGTTGGCTTTGAGAGCTGGTTTCCCCACCTCTTCCTCCTCCTCCTCCTCTCTCTGAAGAGGCTCTCTGAGCAGAATTAATTCATCTGCTCCCTGCTTTCCCGCCACCCTATACACCTTCCTGGCATTGATGATACTTCAGTAGTCTCTTTATGTTAAGACCCCTGATAGTGGAGTGGTCATGATTCAGTGTTGCAGCAGCTGCTTAGCAGGTTGAAGGTCCCAGGGTGCATCCCCACCATCTCCAGACAAAAGGATAAGACAGGAGGTGATGGGAAAGATCTCTGCCTGAGGCCTTGGAGGGCTGCTGCCAGTCTGAGTAGGCAGTGCTGACCTCAATGGACTGATGGGCTGATACATTATAAGGGAATTTCATGTATGTGGTATGTGGAGGGGAGAGGTCAGGGCTCCACAGTGGTGCATCTGCTCCACACACACAAGGTCTCAAATTTCCTTCCTTCCTTCCTTCCTTCCTTCCTTCCTTCCTTCCTTCCTTCCTTCCTTCCTTCCTTCCTTCCTTCCTTCCTTCCTCCCTCCCTCCCTCCCTCCCTCCCTCCCTCCCTCTTCCTTCCTTCCTTCCTTCCTTCCTTCCTTCCTCCTTCCTTCCTTCCTTCCTTCCTCCCTTCCTCCTTCCTCCCTTCCTTCCTTCCTTCCTTCCTTCCTTCCTCCCTCCCTCCCTCCCTCTTCCTTCCTTCCTTCCTTCCTTCCTTCCTTCCTTCCTTCCTTCCTTCCTCCCTCCCTCCCTCCCTCCCTCCCTCCCTCTTCCTTCCTTCCTTCCTTCCTTCCTTCCTTCCTTCCTTCCTTCCTCCCTCCCTCCCTCCCTCCCTCCCTCCCTCCCTCCCTCCCTCCCTCTTTCCTTCCTTTTCCTGCAATCTACTTCTCCCCATCCTTCCTGGGGACATCTTGATCTTGACCAGTTTTCTGATTTCTGAAGAGCCTAACTACACCGTGTCTTTTCTCCAGGGGTGTCTGTGGGTTGGATCAAGAAGAGGCATATTCCGCTATGCCCTCTTTATTTGTGGGTCCAATTTGGATCATTCATTCATTCATTCATTCTATTTATATCCTTCCCTCCCCTAAGGTGGTATATAAGCACTGTGGTACACTGTGGTACACTGGAGGAGGGGGCTGACCATTTTCCTGATCCGAAAGGGCCCTCAAGAGCTACTGTTTGTCCCACGAGGATCTCCATGTGTATTAACGGTTGGGTTACCAGCCTCCAGGTGGTGGCTGGAGACACCCTGGATTACTACTGATCTCCAGACAACAAAAATCAGCTCACGTGGAGAAAATGGCCACGTGGGAAGGTGGACTCTCTAGCATTATACCATGTTAGCCCCTGACCTGGATAGCCCAGGCTAGCCTGATCTTATGTCTTGGAAGCTAAGCAAGGTCAACCCTGGTTAGTATTTGAATGGGAGACCTCCAAGGAACACCAAGGATCATGATGCGGAGTCAGGCAATGGCAAGCCAACATCTCTTGCCTGGCTTCCACAAAATTCTAGGATCACCAAGCTATCTACTGCCCACGCACCCTACAGTAAATGCATAAAGAAACCCAGCTGAGGTCTCCCTCCTCCCCAAACCCCATCCTCTTCAGGCTTCCCCCCTCCCCCCATTTACAGGTATTTTCCCTCCTGCATTGAGTAGGGGTCGGTCTAGATGGCCTGCATGGCCCCTTCCAACTCCAGGATTCTACAATCTTCAATTTGACGAGCTACACTCTGTGTTTCCCAAATTGGCCAGAACAGCAGTTCTTCAAGGGCCTTTTTCATGCCAGGAAAACAGTCAGGGAGAGCGTTGAAGTGCTCTCTCCCTGCGCACCGTGGTTCTAATCAAATCGACCTACATGTGTCCAAGATGTGCAGAACTCACAAACAGATCTCTTGACCTGATCCAAGGACATTCCCCAGGGGAAAACAATATGTCATATGGCCCTTCTTCTGTTTTGTCCCCACCTACTTGCCTTGACCTCTCCCTACCCCTGACTTTGATCAAATGTCTGGTTTGGGAACGGATTTTAATCAGTATTTTCCTGTTGGGTTTATTACTATCACTATTACTATTATTACTGTTAGACCAAATCTGAAGCAACTGCGATGTCAGCCAGGTGACGCTGGCAATTGTCCAACTTTAATTATCGTGTTTCAGGTTCTGAGTTGTGTTAAAGGTGCCCCTTGTGACTGTGGCATGCCTTGTTTGCAGCCAACTTTGATCCTCCTTCAGGGCTCACCCCCCCCCCCAGTGCCCCCACCCAGATGACATCTGCCAATATCCCTTGGACTTGGTATCATTTTGCACTGCGAAACGAGGCCGTTTCCAGGTGAGCGGGCATCTCCTCAGCGCTTTATGCATCGGCGGGTAGGAAGGCAAAGGTGCGGGCTCATTGCTCCAGAAACAAGAACTGCCCAAAATTGAATTTTTTCCTTTTTCTTTTTTTTTGCAAGTGGAAGGGGTGTTTGCAAGGGGAGGGGGGAATTTCCCTGCCCTTGTGCAACTCATTCTCATCAGGAGTAGCAAATGGGTTTGTTTTGTTTAATGGCGCCATACAAGCTTGAGCATTACCAGCTGCGGTGTGGGTGCAGAATACGTCTCTCTCTTTCAAATTAACGGGCCTGGATGGGAGAGCACCGTCCAACCCCCCGGGAGGAAGGGCAGACATCTCCTAGGCTGACAGAGCAGCCTTGCTTCTTCTACCATCTTTGTTCTTTTCCCTGGCAGGCCTTTCTGCGCCTTTCACGGTTATAGCGATGGGGAGAAATGCCGTAAAATAGCATCTCCCCGGCAGGGGTTTGCACCGATCGAGAAAGCTCCACCTGTTAAATGTCTTGTCGCTCGTGGCCCTGCCGGTCAGGAGGCAGAGATGCCGCCGTTTCAGCCCAGGCCTGCTTGGAATTCATTAGGCCTTCGCTTCCCCGTGCAGCCATCAAGTGCTCAGCCTCCCCCGCTCCTCCACCCCCCCTCCCCACGACGTGTTCTGGGTATGTTGCCTCCGTTCTGTTTTGTCCCCAAGTGGCATGCAAGGAATCGTTGTATTGGCGAGAAGTCTCATTTCGGAGCACAGCGTGTCCCCCCTGCCCTCTTGTACCGGATTGCATACGGACAGGCCCACCCGCTGGGCACCCCCCGCGGAGAGCAAGCTGCTGTGGCACCAGATTTTGAGGCGGCTTATAGCTTCTCACGAGGCATTTTGCTGTTAATGAAGCCGCTTGCTTGCTTCTCCTGGAGAGGTTTTGAGAGCCGTAATCGTACCCTGCGGCTGTGCGCTGGGATCTAAACCTCGAGGACGACGATGGCTCTGCCTGGGTGGAGGATGTGCCCTGGAACATTTCGGCAGACGCTTTGCACTTTTGCAGTACCTTACACATTGGTATACTTTTGGGATGCTACGGAGGCCACCTTGCAGGTGGGACTTAGGTATCTGCCCAGGGGTGTAACGTGGAGGGGGGTGGTAAGGGGCTCAAGTCCCGTCCCCCCCCCAGACAACCAGTGAATGGTGTATTCAACGTAGAATTGCCAGCCTCCAGGTGATGGCTGGATACCTCCCACTATTGCAATTGATCTCCGAGTGACAGAGATCAGGCCGCATAGAGAAAATGGCCTCATTGGAAGCTACATTTTATGGGATGGATGTCCGTCCCTTCCCCAACCCTCCCCTCTTCAGGCTCCACCCCAAAAAATGTCCAGATATTTCCAGTCCATAGCTGGCCACCCCACCACATACTGGATGCAGAAATTCTGAGAGTTCTCTTGATCCTTGTTGGCCGAGCTCTGGCGTGGACACATCTGTTGACCTGCCACCAGTTTGGGTTGTTTCCAGAAGTTATTTCCAGCCTAAGCAGACCACAAACATCCAGAAGACGTTCCTGACAGTTAGAGTGGTTCCTCAGTGGAACAGGCTTCCTCAGGAGGTGGTGGGTTCTCCATCTTTGGAGATTTTTAAACAGAGGCTGGATTGCCCTCTGACAGAGAGGCTGATTCTTTGAAGGTTCAGGCACAGTGGATGAGTGATAGGGATGTGAGTGTCCTGCATAGTGCAGGGGGTTGGACTAGATGACCCAGGAGGTGCCTTCCAACTCTATGTTTCTATGATTCTGCTGGCCAGGGGAAGAATATTTCTGTTCCAGCAGATGTATGCTGTTCATCCAGTACTATCCAAAACACATAACCCATGCAGACATGTTCTGAAATGCGTACACAATCTCTCCCCTTAATGGAAGCTGGATCCTAGACAATAGTCCCCAAGGTCCATCTGTCAAAGACAGGGAGCCACTTAACGGCAGCCAAGCACCTGCCACAAAGACACATTGAGCAGCAGCCAGTGTCTATATATGTTTTTTAAAAGGAACTTGCTCAAATTTTGTGTGTGTGTGTGGCAGCTGTTCTCGTTGCTGTCTTGCTATCCGGCTTGCTATGACCTCTTGTTACACAGAGGTGTTATTGTCTCATTTTTTAAGACTCTTCCCTGTTTCTATGGTAAATCTGAAACAATTTGGACAAGGCATTCAAGAAGCAACACAGGGGACTCTATTGTGATTCTGCCAGTCACCTTTAAAACAGACACCAGCTGCCAGATGGTTTTTCAGAACTTAAATTATTATTTTTTAACAGCATACTTTAGCTTCTTTAAAAAAAAATGAAAATTGTATTTTGCACAAAAAGTGCTCATGTTTCTTTGTATTCACCTGTAGCTCTATTGATGTTTGCCATTATGGCTGACGTATTTTACTTCCGCCTTTACTTCCTGAATCCTGCTCCCCCTGGTGGTTCCAAAAGGTATCTCTAGTTGGAAATCAAGGGCTTGGTGAATTCTCATTCTGTAGCATTCCTGATTAGAGAAATCTGGAACAAGAAGAAGAAGGAGGAGGAGGAGGAGGAGGAGGAAAAGGGGGGGAGGAGGAGGAGGAGGAGGAGGAGGAGGAGGAGGAGGAGGAGGAGGAGAAGGGATGGGTAGCAATGGAAGGGTTTTGAAAAAAAATGAGCAGATTGGATAGAAAAGAGTGGTTAATTTGTTATGTGCTAGCACTAAGTAATGGATGTAACTCCCATAGATAAGATCGGGAGTCTTTATTTCTATTGTATCGGCTTACTTTTTCTTTTGATTGTAATTTCACATATTTATTGCTTTATTAAGTTTGTATACCACCCCTCCCCATGGACTGGCTTCAGTGGTTCACAATAAAACAAATATCAGTAAGGGAGAGGAAGGGAAGGCGATTGTAAACCGCTTTGAGACTCCTTTGGGTAGTGAAAAGCGGGGTATAAAAAGCAGCACTTCTTCTAAAACATCATCATCAAAACCTCAATAAAATCACCATACAGCCACAAGCAGTACTATTTTACGCCCACCCCCACCCACCCCTTACCTATCTCTCTCTACCGTCAGGTTGGTCATTCATGGCTTAGAGGGAAGGGGGGAAAGCACATTAGAAAAACAAGAAAAAATGAGAAGCAAATGAGAGATGCTCCTCAAGATCCAGTTATGCCTGAAACCCATGTCAACTTCTGAGAGGTATGGAGTATGTTGGGGAGGATCATATCAGTGAACTTCCATTTATCAGTGGGCCTACCTACTGGTTGCTGCCACTCATTTGTACCCTACCTTTGGGCCTCCTCTCTGATGCCGCCCAGAGGATGCTCTTTCAGAGTGCCCACTTGGCATGGGTGAGGAGGCAGGACATGAAAAGGAGAGACGTCGAAGGGCCAGCAGGTAGCAATGCATCCCGTGTTGGGGTCGTGCCCTACAGAACTGACACTCCACCATCTTCCTTCCAGATAACATGACAAACAACACAGAAGACTCTCAATGCTGGTGAGGACTCAGTGGAACTTCTCCACAGTTGAAAGGAACATTGAACACCTGCTGTGGTGCCTCATTCCCTCTCATTTATTCCTGGTAGTATAGTTTGTGGCATGAGCCTATTTCCCAGCCCCTGTTGACGATGATGATGTTAGCCATTCCGTTGAGTCCAGCTCTTGGCGATCCTATTGCACAGCTGTCACCACGGTTTCCGATCTTGCACTGCTTCTTGTAGTTCTGTAATGTTATGTCCAGTGTCCATTTGTTGGCCTGGTTTCCTTTTTCCTCTGACCGATCCTAGCAGAATGGCTTTCTCCAGTGAGTTGGGTCACACGATCTGGCCAAAGTAAGTGAGCCGGAGTTTCGTGATTTTGCCGACCAGTGATAGAGCAGACTTTGTGCGCTGTAGTATTGCCTTGTTTGTAGGTTTTGCTGTCCGCGGAACCCGCAGGAACCTTCTTCAACAGTAGAGTTCAAATTAATTATTCTTCTCTTGTATGATGTTTTCATTGTCCAACTTTCACAACCATAAGTGGCTACTGGAAATATGATAGATCGAACTAATCTACATGTCGTAGTCAGGCTTATGTCCTTGTTTCTGGCCCCTGTTAGGGACAGCCAGTAAGGTTAGGAGGGGAGATGGGCAGTGCTGTCATGCTACACCTTGCATTTTGTGACGGTGCATTATCTGGCAGGGTGAGGGAGTTACAGAGTGGGGCAACTTGATTTTTCCGCAGTGCTTAGTTCTGCCCTTCGATGACCCGCTGGTCTGTTTCCAATGGATATTTGCTTTTTGCAGCCAATCAGACACAATTGGGCTGATTTCAGTCGATGGAAATCAATGCAGCCTTTGTTTGAGCTGCTTGGCTATTGATGGCTGATATTTAACAGCAGCTAGTATGGTGGGTGGAACGGGGAAGAGTTTGTTAGTGATACCCACTGTGCTGTAGTTTGTGGAGTTTTCATACGAAGCAATCTCCTTTTGACTAGGCATTTTTGAAGGGCAGAGCCTAATATGTTATGACTTAGAAGAAGAAGAGTTGGTTCTTCTGTGCTGCTTTTCTCTACCTGAAGGAGTCTCCAAGCAGCTCACAGTTGCCTTCCCTTTCCTCTCCCCACAACAGACACCTTGGGAGGGAGGTGAGGCTGACAGAGAGCCCTGATATTACAGAAGAAGAAGAGTTGGTTCTTATATGCTGCTTTTCTGTACCCAAAGGAGTCTCCAAGTGGCTTAAATTCATCTTCCCTTTCCTCCCCCCATAACAGACACCCTGTGAGGTGGGTGAGGCTGAGAGAGCCCTGATATTACTGTAGAAGAGTTAGTTCTTAGATGCCACTTTTCTCTACCCAAAGGAGTCTCAAAATGGCTTACAGTCGCCTTCCCTTTCCTCTCCCCACCACAGACACTCTGTGAGGGAGGAGAGTCTGAGAGAGCCCTGATATTCCTGCTCGGTCAGAGCAGCTTTATCAGTGCTGTAGTGAGCCCAAGGTCATCCAGCTGACTGCATGTGGAGGAGGAGCAGGGAATCAAACCCGGATCGCCAGATTAGAAGGCCGCACTCCTAACCACTACACCAAGGGGTAGTGACAGAAATTACAAGGGACTGGATGAAACAGACAAAATTAGAGCAGAATCTGTCCTAGGCTCTGCATTGTTTAACATCTTATGAGTTACTTGAGTGAAGGGACAGAATGGACGCTCATAAACTTTGCAGACAATACTAAATACAGTAGATCAGGGGTAGTCAACCTGTGGTCCTCCAGATGTTCATGGACTACAATTCCCATGAGCCCTGCCAGCAAATGCTGGCAGGGGCTCATGGGAATTGTAGTCCATGAACATCTGGAGGACCACAGGTTGACTACCCCTGCAGTAGATGGCAGAAGCAAGATTCTTCCGTGTTATTTTTCTTCCACCAGCTGCAAGTGTAGTGCCAGGTAACAAGTGCTGAGGGTGGGGGAAGTGGCAGTTCCAGATGGTTCCATGCCTTATTCTCAAAATACCAAAAGTGCACACAGATTTAGCCAAACCAGAGAGCCTGCTTTAGAGATCGCCTTCCTTCTGTTCCTTCCTCAACCATTACAGCCATGAGAGATGGAACAGCATGGAGCCTCACCTCTCTGAGATCACCCACACTATGACATGTGCTTTAAAAAAAATATTTAACTGACTAAAAACACCTCTCAGAATTTAGCATTTAGCACTTATCGAAAGCAAATGGATCCTGTTTCTTTTCTTTCCCCCCTGCTACTCCTCTTATGGATGACTTCATCTGTGGTTCTATAACTGTGCCTTAATCACCGCCGTTCGTATTTTAAACCGTTTTATTGCCACGATTCTCATTGGCGTTTTAATATGTTTGTTCTCTGCTTGGCGCATTGTTCCGACGGCAGATAATGTGGCATGGGAATTTATAGGGATAAATAAATCCAGAGTCTCTGCATCCGTATCCCTTTTGGGCCGCCAGGAAATGGTTCAAACGGCTGCTTGCATTTCGCTGGGAGAAGAAAGAGGGATTGCATCCCTTCGGGACAGAAGGCTTCAGAGGTGGCTTTGTTCCAATATTTCGGGCTACGGCTGGTTTAATAATCTAGTGCAATTCCACTCAAACCCAGCCGACCATCTGAGCCAGGGGTAGTCAAACTGCAGCCTTCCAGATGTCCATGGACTACAATTCCCAGCAAATGCTGGCAGGGGCTTCTGGGAATTGTAGTCCATGGACATCTGGAGGGCCGCAGTTTGACTACCCCTGAGCCATCTCTGCCAGAATCACCAAGAAGTTTTCTTTGCCTAAAAGATGCCATTGATTTATTTTGGGTGGCACGGAGCTCTGCGGTCGTGTTAAGTTAATGCAAATTGAGGGTCTTCCCCTCCCTCGTTCCTTTCCTCCGCACATACAATTACCATGCTGTAATGTGTTATATTATGTAGTGAGTGTTCGCATGTGTTCGAGATCAATAAGGCATTCATCACGCAGAGGGTTTGGAGGCAGGGCAGCAATTTGGATAAGTGCGGCTGTGTTGACGTTTCTCAAGACAATTTGAGAATATCTGCAGAACAGGACAAGCAGTTTCAAGTGGGTAGCCATGTTGGCATGAAGTAGCACCACAAAGATTTATTCAGGGAGTGAGCTTTTGGGGGCATGCGCATTTCCTCAATTTGTCTTTGGAAGAGTGCTTGCACACGAAAGCTCACGCCTTGACTCTATCTTTCTTGGTCTTTCTGGTGCTATTGGACTCTGATTTTGTAGGACAAGCAGTTGTCGGCTCTTCCAGGTTGACAACTAAAGATTGTTTCCGTTTGCTGGTGTCCGTGTGCTTGCTGCTTTGTCTCCAGCCTGGTTGTCAGGGGGACCCAGCATTACAACAACAGTAGAACCGTGGGCTGGACTAGATGACCCTGGAAGTGCCTTCCAGCTGTATGATTCTAAGGAAGTTTGTCCATCAGAGAGGGGAGATGCGCCTGCTTTCCCCAGGAGTGGAAGACGTGGCCTTCGTTTCTTTGCGTCCTTGACTCGTCTGTCACAATACACAGCACAGAATCCTCAGGACAACATTACAGCATTCACATGCCTGTTAAAAAGATAGTAAAAAACAACATTTTTTTTTACAATGGCCTCCTTGGCTCTTGAGTTTTTGCATTGTGTAATGAGTGGGGATGCCGAACAGTACCTTCTTGTTCCATCAATGCATCACATTCAAGAGTTCTCGGCTGTTTGCAGCACTGGAAAATCTTTGTGTGTTTTTTTTTGTGTGCATGCTTTTTTATGTGCGTGCATATGCGCTTCCTTTGACAGCTTGGGGCCAGAGCAGTGAGTCACTGGGAGCGTGTGTTGGCAAAGCAACTCTTGAAATACACACATATTTCCCTATTGTGCTGGGAGAAGAAAAGGAGAGAAATTTTTGTATAATATACTCATCCGTTCATTCATTCTAGTTGCTTTCACAACTTTGGGGGGGGGAGGGTGTTTTGGGGGGGAGTATAGCTGGTCTCCTATGTTACAGGACTTTTCTCTCTTTCTCCTAACATTTGGAGGAAGTTGATGGGCAGTAGATTCCAGACAGACAAAGCAAATCACTTCACACACACCATTAATTCAGCACTTCAGCAAGAAGTCCTTACAGTTTGTAACATCCAGGGTGGGGTGTCTGCAAACACTGAAAGTGAAATGAAACTTCATAGGCTGCTGGAAGGCAAAATGGAACTCTTCTGTGCCATGCCGAGGAACAGATCTACAATGTGACCTTCAGAAATACTCTTCCGTTGACCTGCTAGATACGACTCCCAGAACACCGTGGAGACCAACAAGATATTTGGGAGAAGAGTCTTTGGAGATTATCTGACAAAGGGTGCATCGTGATGGCTTATCAAAGGCTGATTCCTGAGCTGGTCATCCCCAACTACCCCAACTCCTTTCCCCTGCAATGGCTTGCCATCCTGCTTTCCTGACCTGGAGCTGGAACTGCTGACATCCATTTCTTTCTCCATCCTCAGGTGTATTTAACAACAACTGCAGACCCAACTGGGCTTCCCAAATACTTGTTTCTCATTAGAGCTTGGGAAGCCCAGCTGCGGAAATGCAGCTTGTTGGGGCCGTGGGTCAGTGGCAGAACATCTGCTTGGCATGCAGAAGGTCCCAGGTTCAATCCCAGGCATATCCAGTTGATGTTCATTAGTGAATTGGTTACAGTCTTTGACCAGCATAAGCAATGCCATGAAATGAAATAAAAACATGTATAGTCGTAATATTTACAGACATCCTACAGGTCAAAATATGTTCTCGTTGTTGTTTTAAGAATGCACAGTAAAACAGATATCCCAATTCATAATTCTTTGGCCAACCCTTTTTTGATAGATCATTTTGTTTCTTATAGACTAGCGGTCCCCAACCTTTATAGGTTTGAGGACCGCCTCTGGAATTGTAGTCCATGGACATCTGGAGGACCACAGGTTGACTACCCCTGCTTTAGAGCAGCAGAGGACAAGACTTTTCCACCTTCCATAAGAAAGCTCTTTGCAGGGGTGGGGTGGGGGGGAGCACACCCATCTAACCACATCTGCATCTGGAAGCATTATCTTCTCAGTGGCTCCAGGGCTCAGCAAGCCGGGCGACCATCCTTACAGTGAGGTACCTGGTTCTTTTGATCCCGCTGTGTCGTTACGATTGGGAAATGTCAGACGCCTTTCATTTCACAGTGCTGTGGTTCTGAAAGAAATGTGCCTATGTCTCCCTGTGCACGCACATGCTTTATTGGGTGAACTTCACTTCCACTGAACTTGGCCTTTGCCACACAGGTGTGCGCTTTATCAGTGTAACAGAGTGTGCTCTAATTGGTTAAGAACCAGCCCTGAAATGTCACTGGAAGATTTATCTCTCTGAGCAACTTGGCCAGGTGCTAATTTCAATACAGGCCACTGGGTAATGGCTTGTGGAGGAAAACAACCCAAGATCTTGGGTGATCTTAATCTCCCTTTTCTTTCTCCCTTATTCTCTCTGTGCTCTCTTGAAGGCTAAAGGGTACATAGGGAGCAAAACTGCAAGCAGTGTTCCCCCCTTTTTTGTAATAGAGAGTATTTCTGGTTGCATTCTGCCAGTGAACTGGATTTTAACACTATCTTGAAGGGAGTCTGGATTCTCAAGAAGCTTGGGCCTTGGAAATCTTGTTGATCTTTAAGGTAATATTGGGCTAGGGTTTCCAGACACCAGTTGGGCCTGGAGGATCCCCCGTTTTGGAACCTCACCCCTCATTTTAAGGCTCTAAGAAACCAGGGGAACTTACCAGGTGAGGGGAGGGAACAATCAGGAAGTAAACATGACATCTCTGCATCACTTGGAAGTGACATGGGGACATCAGTGATGTTTTTTTGGGGGGCACTCTGTTTTTTGGGCAAAACTCTATGGTAAGAAGCTAATTCAGGATTAACAAGAACGTTTAAAGCAATCATAATGCAACATTGAAATATTTTTTTTAAAAAACACCTCCAGCTTGGTGTATTCGTTAAGAGCAACAGTTTCTAATCTGGAGAGTTGGATTTGATTCCCCACTCCTCCTCCATGTGGCGACAGATGGGTGACCCTGGGCTAGTCACAGTCCTGTTAGAGCTGTTCTCATGCAGTTATGTCAGGGCTCTCTCAGCTCCACCTACCTCCCGGGGTGAAAGGTGTTTGCAAGCTGTTTTGAGACTCCTTCGGGTAGTGAAAAATGGGGCATAAAAACCAACTTTCTTCCTTCTTCCTTCTTCCTTCTTCCTTCTTCCTTCTTCCTCTTCTTCTTCTTCTTCTTCTTCTTCTTCTTCTTCTTCTTCTTCTTCTTCTTCTTCTTCTTCTTCTTCTTCTTCTTCTTCTTCTTCTTCCTTTTGAGCTGCCTCTTGGAAAGGCCCCCCTCCTTCTTCCAACGGGTTCCAGAAATGCATCTCCTATGCAGCCCTCCTTCCACAGTTGTGCCTTCTGTACTTTCCCCTCCCTACTCCCAGCTGTGACGGAGCATATCTTTCAGTCTTTTGGCCGTGATCGAGGCAATCCTCAGCTTGCAAGTCTCTCGCTGGTGGTGTAGCCTGCGATCAATGCCTTTTTCCCCCCCTTTGGTCAAATGAGAGTTGTTGTTGTGTGTATGTATGAGTGTTTTTTTTTTTTTTAATTCTCCCCTTTCTAAGCTCGACAACGATATTGATCGTCCTGGTCAGTTACATAAAGCCCATCTGCATTAATCTGATTTAATGAGGATTTAGCTGGCATGTGGAACCAACCTGTTGCTGTCCAAGCTCATTTTGGCAACGCGCGGCTGCTTCTTAAATACCGCTTTTTCATCCTCTCCTCCCGCCCTCCCCTGCACTGAATCCATTTCCAACCAGAGGACTTTAAGAATGGCCTTCTTCTGGTTTCCGTCCTGCCCCCCCCCGCCCCCCCCCCCGCCAACCACAAAACATTTCATTTCAGGGAGGTAGTCCGTGAGATTGACTGAACTGTGAACCGCAAGCCCCACAAAACCTTACAGATCTCGTTTTGAAAAAAACAGACAAGTTTGGTTGTCTAAACAGTGGCAGAATGCCAGACAGGCTCTCTGTGTGTGTTGTAGGTTTGCCAAATTTAGGTTGGAAAATTCCTAGAGATTGGAGACCAGGGGGAGGAGGGGGAGATTAGGGGGGGCATCTGTGGGGTATATTACCATAGAGTCCACCATAGAGCCAGTGTGGTATCATGGTTAAGAGCAGTGGCTACTAATCTGGTGAGCTGGGTTTGATTCCCCTCTCCTCCGCTTGCAGCCAGCTGGGTGACCTTGGGCTAGTCACAGCCCTGATAGTGCTGTTCTCACAGAGTAGTTCTGTCAGAGGTCTTTCAGCCTCATCTACTTCATAGGATGTCTGTCATAGGGAAAGAAAGGGAAGGCGATTGTAATCTGCTTTGAGACTTCTTTGGGCAGAGAAAAGTGAGGTATAAAAACGAATTCTTCTTCTTTTTCTTCCCTTCCTCTACGTAAAACAGACATCTTGTGAGGTGGGTGAGGCTGAGAGAGCTGTAAGAGAACTGCTCTGTGAGAACAGCTCTAACAGGACTGTGACTGGCCCATGGTCACCCAGCTGGCTGCATGTGGAGGAGCAGGGATTCAAACCTGTGTCTCCAGATGGCATTTAACCAATGCATCAAGCTAGTAGAGGCACTGTACAGTTAAGGCAGAGGATCTTTTTCTTTAAAGAATTCAACCATTTTGAAGCACGGAATTTCCTTTCTTCATAAAATTGGGATGAGCTGGTCTATCAATATGAAATATGGTCAGAAGAATCCCTGGTGAGGCATACGGGATGTCCAGGTTTCATGGGGGGGGGGGGGCGTTAGATGATAAATGACTGAAATGCAGCGGCTTAAAAACTGTGGCTAATTTAACCATCATGGTCTTCTGTTTCTGCCCCTTTTTTCCGCCAGAAGTCTCTATTTGTATCTTTATTGGGATTAAAAGACCTAGCTGCACATTTGGTTGATGGAAACATATATCTCGAATTCACCCATCAGTATTTCAACTACGTAGCTGAAGACACAAGACGTTTTCCCCCTTTCCCCTGTGCCCTGCACACAAAATCCATTGTCTTCCACTTCCTCCTGCCCACTCTTCCCCCCCCCCGATTCTGAGCTTTATCCGTTCCCACTCCTGCCTAGAGCAAGTTTATATCCCCCATAATCCTGCAGCAGAGTTTGCAAATATAGTTCCCATATTTCTGAAGAGGAGAAAGATACCATGGGGTTTGCAATATGTGTTGTTTTTATTTTCCCCCATTTTAACATACAGGCATGTCAGTTCTGATTCTGGAATGTTTATATGTTATGATTTGACCAGAAAGGATTCTTTTTAAGCAGCTCCCTTTATTATTGCATCTGAGCCCATTGTCCCCTTTCCTTTTTAAAGAAAAAAGTACGGAACAATTATTCCTCCAGTATTGTCTTACCTGTCTTCAGACAAGCCTGGCTGAGATACCAGTGTCTGTTGCATGCTGCAGTTAAAGAACTAGCTGTTATTGTTGCCTGACGTTACCCCTCGGAGCAGGGGTCCCCAACACATTGGTGTAGTGGATAAGAGTGGCAGCGTCTAATCCGGCGAGCTGGGTTTGATTCCCCGCTCCTCCACATGCAGCCAGCTGGGTGACCTTGGGCTCACCAAAGTTCAGTCAGAGCTGTTCTCACAGAACAGTTCTTTCAGAGCTATCTGATCCTCACCTAGTTCTCAGGATGCCTGTTGTGGGGAGAGGAAGGAGAGGCGATTGTAAGCTGCTTTGAAGTAGTATAAAACTAATTCTTCTTCTGCATGGCCACTGGAGTTTTGATTGGCTGTCCAGATTTAAAAAACACAACATTGCTTTGGCAGCAACTGCCATCGTGGCATCTGGATCTTCATTGGGTGACTGAAGGCAAGGTGTGGCAGCCATTTTGTGCTTGCTCCGCCTCTTGTGGCAGCCATTTTGTAGCTTTGTCCACAATGTTATGTCAAACCTCCCAACAGGTGCAATCTGGTTGGGGACTCCTTCCTTAGAATCCCAAGTAGGAGTAGGACTTTTGAAGTGGATGTCATGGCAGCCCTAGAATCCACCACTCTTTAAAAAGAAGCACAGTGGGGGTTTCCCCCTCCCTCTTTGAAGCACACCAAAGGAGATGCTGAGTTCTTCAGATGTGAGGCTTAATAGTCTTTCTCTTTTCAAAATGGATCACTCTAATCACATGCGCATAATCCATCCTGAGCACTTGGGGGAGAGCCTGCTATAAATCTCTGCAAGTAAATACCTGTGACAGGTATGAGTCAGCAACCTGAGCCTCTGGCGTGGTGGATGTGTGGCGTATCTGGAAGGCCGTAGCTACAGCACCAGGTCAGCCTGGCATTCTGGCTTCCCTTACCTGTGCTCTGCAGCCTAACTCTGTGGACCCCTGGATGCCTCCAGTCACTGCTGGGAAGAGAAGATGCTGAATTAGAGGCACCCGTGGTCCGATGCAGCATGTTCTATTGCATGTTTTGCATCTATGGCATCTTTTGCACGTTCTATTGTACGGCGCTGTTCTGTGATACAACTCAGCATATTTTCAGTGCCTTTTCTGTCTTTTCTGTAGAGAGTGGGGATTCTTAAAGGGTATTTAGGATTACCAGTTCCAGTTTGGAAAATTCCAGGAGATTTTTTTGGGGGTGGAGCCTGAGGAGGGTTGGATTTTGGGAAGGGAGGTTTCCTCAGTAGCATACAATGCCATAATCTCCCCTTTCCGAAGCAGCTGTTTTCTGTAGCCTGGAGATCAACTGTAATCCCAGGAGATCCCCAGCCACGACCTGGCAGTTGGCAACCCTAGTATTACATTTAAGCTACCCCCTTGTCTGCCATGTTCACCACCTACTATAGTTGGGCTGTCTGGGCACCCTGGGAATTTGTGGCCCGCAGTCCTGATGCTAGTAAAATTAGGTACTGTTCAATGGCAGGTGAAAACTACAGTATAGTTTTACTATAGGCATAGTAACTGAACACTGTTAAGCACGTACCATGTAAGAGGTCTTTAAATCAGTGGGGTTTCTAAAGAGTTATATTGCCCTCAGCTTAAGCCTGCAGCCCCTACCCATCCAGGTTGGTTTAGACCAGGGGTAGTCAAACTGCGGCCCTCCAGATGCCCATGGACTACAATTCCCAGGAGCCCCCTGCCAGCGAATGCTGGCAGGGGGCTCCTGGGAATTGTAGTCCATGGACATCTGGAGGGCCACAGTTTGACTACCCCTGGTTTAGACCATAGTTTCCCAACCACAATACCAAAATACAGCACCATACAGCAGTGAGGAGATCCCTCCTATCCTGTAGTGGGAAAAAGGATTTGAATTTGTTTTGTTTTGAAAATTTTACCCGTATTTGGGCAGGTTGACCTGCCCCCTCCCAAAGTGGCCAATAATGGGCCTGGAGGGGGTGAGGAGGAGAGGGGCTCCAGCCATTTAAACCTTTGCTGCCCAAGGCTCTTCTCATTTGCCCAAGGAGGGGGGGGCATGGCAGGGAGGCATGATGAGGTGACATCACTTCCTGATACGCTGGAACCTGAAAAATATTTAAGCAATACCTCCATGGTCAAAAGGTTTTAAAAGCTTGAGTTTAGCCTCTTCCCTTGTTTGCGTTCATATTTATATTTTCAATGCCTTTTCTGTCTTTTCTGTAGAGAGAGAGAGGAGGGACTCTTAAAGTGATGGAGTTTATGGTCTCATGATGCCATAATCCATATGCCTGAGGCCAGAAGCTCCCATAATGTCAGTCATTCATTAAAGCATTAAGCCAATTTTAACCTATAAATAAGGTTCTTATTGTGACATTAACTGGGCTATACTCAGAGGACATATAGGGAAAATAAAAGTTAATCACTATGGTAATCTACACTTTGAATATAGTGGCATTATGTCCCTGTTAGCATCGGTTACCTGATCACTTTCAGAGGTAACCCAGAGGGCCTGGACATCCATAAACCTGTGCTTAAAGATATAGTTTGGCTTCCCATTTATCTGTGCAGGACAGAGAATCACTAGCCCCTGCCCCCAATTTCCCATGCCTGGGAACTGAACAGCAGGAGAGAAAAAATGGCTCCCTATGTAGTGGCTCTCTAGGTATTTCCCCTAGTCTATACAGGAAATGTTTTATGATGACCTCACTCTCCCTTAGAGCCTCTTGTGGCGCAGAGTGGTAAGGCAGCAGACATGCAGTCTGAAAGCTCTGCCCATGAGGCTGGGAGTTCAAGCCCAATAGCCGGCTCAAGGTTGACTCAGCCTTCCATCCTTCCGAGGTCGGTAAAATGAGTACTCATCTTGATGGGGGGTAAATGGTAATGACTGGGGAAGGGAATGGCAAACCACCCCGTATTGAGTCTGCCATGAAAACGCTAGAGGGCGTCACCCCAAGGGTCAGACATGACCCAGTGTTTGCACAGGGGATACCTTTACCCTTTTACACTCTCCCTTCCCTCACAAGCAGGATTTCCCCTTCTGTTTCTTTTAATTTTTGCTGAGCAGCCCCTTTATTCTATTTTCTTCTTACTGGTTTGTCTATGGCTGTCCCACACAGTCACTGAGGGAACAGACAGAATTAGTTTCTTATATTTTGCTTTTGAAATGGAACATGAGGGGCTTTTGAAAGTTCAAAACAAAACAGCTTATTTAACTTGGAGAAGAAAAGGTCAGGTGGAATCAGGTGTAGGATGTATGAAATAAACAGGTACTAAAATTGAGGTAACTTTGTATTCACAAAGTGATTATGGATAATTTGTTGCCAGCAAGCATTTCTGCTATTCAACAAGGTCTTTAAAACTTTGAGACCAGAGGATTTCTTTTCAAATTCTGCTTAACACTCAAAAGTTTAGAAGGCAATGCATCCAAGTTCTCACAATCCTTCCTTATACACAAACCAGGGATCACTCTTCTTTTCTAGCAGCTGTTTCCCTTCTTAATTGGGCAGGAACCACTTGTCTTTCCTTTAGTGCTTGAATGAGGATCCTCCTTGATGTACTCACTCTCTTAGCCTCCTTCCGAGTCAACAAGCGCCTCTTCACTTCAACTGACAGTGCCCAACCGCCATTCCTTAACTGTCTCTCTCCACAGAATTCTGTTTGAATAGCCTGTCACTCAAAGCTTCTCAGACTCTGTTAGACATTAGCCCTTGACAGTCCATCATGGATGTGCTCACCCCCATACTGCCAATGATAAATCTGAGGAACAGGGAGGAAGCATCCCCTAAATGAGGAGATTCTAGCAGCGCCATCCTTAGCACAGTTACACTTAGAAGAAGGTAATTTACTGGGGATGGGCCCAGCAAATCTTGGAGGGAAACCTAGGGTCCTTGTCATCTCAAGCCACCACATCTTCTATAGTTCATGAGTTTCCTCTTCAACACAGGTGGCTGAGCTCTAGTGCTTTAACTATCCCCTGTAATTCAGAGGAAGCTTCACCACCCATTAGTCCTGCCTTTGGGCTGGAGACAGGAGGAAATTGAAGCCAACGCAGGGCAACTTTTAATTTGCTGAGTGACTGGGTGTGCGGTTGCCGCAGCATGCCATGGTCAGCTGCTGCAGATTGCTGCGCTGGAGGGAGGAAACTTGCCTTTTGTTATCCTGGTAGCACAATGGGTAATTAATACGGCCGTGATTGTATAGTGGGTAATTAATACCTATAAGGCAATGAGCAATAAAGAGACGCTTTGTTACTTTTTTGCAGTGCATTTAGGGCTGGCAAACGTACGGAAAGGATGTGTGTGTGCTGGAAATGTAGGGAATCTTTCGCTTAGCCTCTTTAATTGAATCGTTTGTAAGATATATTTGGCAAGTTAGACTGTCTCAGCACATGGAAGCTCCATTTATCTAGCTTGGCTAATAAACCTTGATGGATATATCTTCCGTATTTCTTCTTGCATACTTTTAAAATCCATTCAAAATATATGCATGGATTCTGTTCCTCTCTCTCTCCCCCATCAAGTCACACTTGACTTATGGTAACCCCCTAGGATTTTCAGGGCATATTTGCCATTGCCTACCTCTCTGTAGCATCCCTGGGCTTCCTTGATAGTCTCCCAGACAAGTATGAACTAAGGATGGCCTTGCTTAGCTTTTGAGATTGGACAAGATCAGGCTATGCAAGTCAGACATTCATTGATTTCTCCCTGTTCTTCATGCTGCTCCTTAATTTTGCTTCCCAAAGGAGAGAATGTATTAAATTAATTTCAGAAATGTGTCATGCAATTTACTGCAACTTCTGATGCCATCCCTTCATTCCCATCTATGTCTCCCTTATTGTTATCCATGCATATTGTGCTTTCATAAAACACCGAGGTGAAGGGATTTCCTTGATGTGATTACACATAGGATTAGATCAGTGCATGCTGTTTCACTGAAGCACACTTGCTGTCCCATGCCGTGGGGATGCACCATGCATAAAACCTCATCAAGATTGTTTTAATTTTTTGCAGTGTTTTATTCTACCTCTCGGCTGGAGCCTTCTTGGTGTATTCGTTAGGAGCGGTGGCTTCTAATCCGGAGAGCTGGGTTTGATTCCCCATACCTCCTTCACATGCAGCCAGCTAGGTGACCCTGGGCTAGTCTCAGTCCTATTAGAGTTGTTCTCACAGAGCAGTTCTTTCAGAGCTCTCTCAGCCTTACCTACCGCGCTGGGTGTTTGTTGTGGGGAGAGGAAGGGAAGGTGATTGTAAGCTGCTTTGAGACTCCTTTGGGTAGTGAAAAGCAGGGCATAAAAGCCAACTTTTCTTCTAGGGATGCCAGTCTCTAGGTGGGACCTGGAGCTCCCCTAGAATTGCAGCTCATCTTAGGACCAAAGAGATCAATCCCCCTGGACAAAATGGCTGCTTTGGAGGATAGACTCCATAGCATTATCCTCTACTGAGGTCCTTCCCCACCCTAAATCCTGCCCCTCCTGGCCCCACCCCCAAATCTCCAGGTATTTTCCAACCCAGAGTTGGCAACACTAGTTGAACTGTCCCTCCCTTTGTAAACCCATGTGTCAGCTCAAGTCCTCAAAACATTTCCTCTTCTCTGACAAGTGCAAACTTTTTCAAATTGCAGACAATTTTGGCCGTAACCCCAGTCCTGTGGAATATCCTACTGAAGCAATCAGGGAGGGAAGGGATTCTCTGCCTGATGTCTTGAAAGCAGTGGAACGGAGGCCTGGGAGTGGGGAGGCATCCTTCTCTTTGAAATATACAGCTGTTTTAATGATGTGAGGATTGTTACCAGCTTGACTGTATCTCTGTTTGCTTTTAATGGATGTGGTTTTAATATGATTGGATTTTAATAGATTGTTAGCCGCCTCGCAAGTACAGGGCTATAGATTTTCCTGAAATGCATGAAATAATGGGCAGGGAGAGAGAGAAAACAAATGAAACTGTGCACAATATGGGATTTTATTTTTTTAATATTTTTTTAAGCCAGTACTGCCTCGCGCCACTTCTGAAATAGGACCCAGTAATTTGGAGCACAGCATGAGATGGATTGACTCAATAAAGGAAGCCATGGCCTTCGGTTTCCAAGACCTGAGCAAGGCTGTAAATGATAGGACAGTTTGGAGGTCATTAATTCTTGGGTTTGCTATAAGTTGGAAGCATTTTGATGGCACTTCACGCGCGCACACACAAGTAGGAACAACTCCACAATCTGCAGAGATCTTCAGATGATGAGAGTTTTGGATGCATAGATGACATGAAGCCCCAGGAAGCAGAGAATGAGATACTCGTTTCTTCTGGAGACATTCTGCCAACTCCCCATAAGGAATTTCAATGTAACTTTGAGCTCCAGCATTAATTGCTCTTTGGATTGACACAAACAGTTTTAGAATCATAAAATCATAGAGTTGGAAGGGGCCATACAGGCCATTTAGTCCAACCCCTGGACTAAATGCAGGATCAGCCTCAAGCAGGCATTCTTAGCCAGGATTTTGTGAAACCCTGGGGTTTCTTGAGAAGCCTGGAAGGGCTTCCTGTATGGGTGAAAGGTGATTAATTGTTATATGTGTATTTTAAAAAATTGTTAAACATTTATTAGGTGATATGATCATATTTGGTCATGTCGACCTGCCTTCCCTTCCCAAAATGGCCAATGGGCCTGGAGTGGGTGAAAAGGGGAGGGGCCCTAGGTTGGCATATATACATCTATGTTTCCCTACCATACTCTGCACAGTCATACCACTTCTAAGGTTTCTAGAAGCCTGAAGCAATCAGGGTTTCAGGGATTTCTCAATGGTTAAAAAAGGGGGGGAAGCTGAGTAAGGATGGTTTTAAGCAGGGGTAGTCAACCTGTGGTCCTCCAGATGTCCATGGACTACAATTCCATGAGGCCCTGCCAGTGTTTGCTGGCAGGGGCTCATGGGAATTGTAGTCCATGAACATCTGGAGGACCACAGGTTGACTACCCTTGAAGTATCCATGAAAATTACGTGTCCACCAGCTGCTTGAAGATCACCAGTGAGGGAGAGCTCACCCCTTCCTTAAGTGCTGAACTACTCTGATTATGATTCCCCCCCCTGATATTTAGCCTGTGCTACTACATGTAAAGAGCCTCTTGTGGCGCAGAGTGGTAAGGCAGCCGTCTGAAAGCTTTGCCCATGAGGCTGGGAGTTCAATCCCAGCAGCCGGCTCAAGGTTGACTCAGCCTTCCATCCTTCCGAGGTCGGTCAAATGAGTACCCAGCATGCTGGGGGGTAAACGGTAATGACTGGGGAAGGCACTGGCAAACCACCCCGTATTGAGTCTGCCAAGAAAACGCTAGAGGGCGTCACCCCAAGGGTCAGACATGACTCGGTGCTTGCACAGGGGATACCTTTACCTTTACCTTTACTACATGTAGTTTAAAGCCCTTACTGCAGGTCCTCTCCTCTGCTGCCAACAGGAACTGCTTCCTGCCCTCCTCCAAGTGACTACCTTTCATATACCTAAAGAAAAGCCATCCTGTCCCTTCTCAACCTCCTCTTCTCCAGGCTGAACACGCCCAACTCCCTCAGCCTTTCCTCCTAGGGCTTGGTCCCCAGCCCCAGATAATCTTTGTCACTCTCCTCTGACCCCTCTCCATTTTGTCCACATCCTTTTTGAAGTGGGGCTTCCAGGACTGCACACAGGACTCCAGGTGCAGTCTGACCAATGTGGCATTTTGTCTGAAAAGTTCCAAAGGAGCCTGTGGAGTCTTATCAAGACAACACACTTCCACTGGAAGCCAAATTATGACACAAGTTATTGTGTGTTGGGATGGGGGGGAGTTGTGAAAACCGATGATCCAAATCTCCCTTTGGATTGCAACACTGGCTTCCGTGAACTTCAGAAATGATACAGAAAGGCAATTTGGAGCATGCAGCCACCTTTATTTCAAACCATATAGCTCTCCCAGTGTGAGTCTGCAGTGATTGCGATGAATCTGCGACCTCTTGTTTTTTGGACTCTGAGTCTCCAGTCATTGCCCTGAAGGTTATACAACCCCTGGTAGTGTGTGTGTGTGTGGGGGGGGGGGGAGGCATCAAAGTGTGCAGAAGAGATCCTTTTGTCCCTGTTGAGTTGTGTTGCGTACATGGCTTCTCTTTCACTCGTCCGCTGACCCCTTGGTTGTAGACCTCTGGGCTGTCAGCTCTTTGGTGAACTTGGAGTGCCCACGTCCCCAGCTTACCCAGCAAAATAGGACTGAGAGGATACTTTTGGAGAGGGTCAGAAACTAATTATTTAGTTTTGTCACTCAGCTCTCCCTCCTTCTCCTTAATGCAGCCATTCCCCCCCTCCCGGTTGCTATGGAAACTATGAAAGATGGCAAGAGGGAAACATCAGGCTCACTGAGAGAGATGCGGTAGCAGTTCCCCCTTCCCTTAAAGATGCCAAGATTTAGTCATTTATATCAATCTGTTCCCCAGGTAAGCAAAATTCCTCACAGGTGACAGCTCGAAAAGGTAAGAACAAAAACAAAAACCCAGTCACAGCTGACTTATGGCGATGGAGGATTTTCGAGGCAAGTGAAGTTCAAGAGATGGTTTGCCTCTACCAGGAGCCCTGGTCTTCCAGGGTGGTCTCCTATCTGAACACTAACCAGGGCTTGCTTGTGCTTTGGAGCTGAGATTTGAGGAGATCAGGTCCACCTGGGGCATCCAGGTTAGGGCTCTGACAAGCAGGCGTGCATTATTGTCCCCATACTAGCTCTGAGAGACAGTGTGGTGTAGTGGTTAAGAGTGGCAACTTCTGATCTGCTGAGATGGTTTTGATGTCCTGCCCCTCCACATGCAGCCATTTGGGTGACCTTGGGCTCCTCCCAGCCCTGATAGAGGTGTTCTGACTGAGCAGGCCTGGCAGAGCTCTCTCCACCTCAACTCACAGGGTGTCTTTTGCGAGGAGAAGAAGGGAAGGCGATTTTAAACTCAGACCCCTTCAGGCAGTGAAAAGCAAGGTATAAAACCCATGCTGTTCCTGTTCCTTCTCCTTCTCCTTCTTCCAATGAAGTCCAAGGAATGACAAACCATCTCGGTTCACCGCTTTCTTGGAAATCCCTCTGGCATCACCATAAGTTGGCTGTGGTGGCACTTTCCACCACAGTATGGGGCGGGGGGGGGGGGGAGAACATGGGCCCAGAGAAGAACAGAGAATGACTTGCTAAGTCACAGTAGAAACAAGAGTTGAACAAGGGACATCTTGGCTCATAGCACACACTCTGGAATAGGTGCTCTGCAAATGTGTGTGTGTGTGTGTGTCTTCCTCTCTAAAATATTCACAAGGATGCAAGCTGGTTGAATCTCCATCCCCTTTCCCTCACTCCACATCTGGCTCCCACATGGGAGAGGTGAGCATGGTAGGTTTGGCGTAGCCAAGGCAGGGTTCTAATCTAACTCAACAGCCACTGGGAAAGCCACCTGGCTGAGCCTGGGAACACAACAAAGAGTTTTTGATTGAACTGAAGATTTCCGTTGGATGCCGGGGACCAAACCTTCAACCCTGTTAAGCACAGCTACCAACAAAACAGTCCCGGAAAGCCAATTGAGACATGTGAAAATGCAATCTAGTTCTGCCTGAGAAAGTGTGAAATTACAGAGAGGAAGTGTATTCTTAAGGAAGTGTCAGAAGATGGTCATTGTGGAACTGGGAGACTTTATGCATTCATTCATTTATTTATGGTGTTGACCTTCCCGAGCCTCAAAATGTGAGGATAGATGCTGACATTTTTAAATACACAAAAATGCACTGGAAATATCACCTTGCGTATCGCTATAAGAAAGTCCCCTCCCCCAGCTGTGTGGGTGTGTACGTCTGTGTACATCCACCATGAATGGATTTTGCTTGTTCTCTTCTTGGCCTTTCCAGTCACGGGAGCGGTTTGGAGGCGCGTTCCCAGCATAGCGGAATTTGCCCTAATTGGCCAAGAATTGGTTGCAAAATGTCAGGGAAAGATTTATTTCCCCGCGCAGTCTCTCCAGGTACTAATTTTTTTTTCCTGTGGTTCTCTGGATAATGGCTGCTGCACACAATAGCCCGGAGACCCTAATCAGAATCCAGGGCTATAATTGGGTTGAAGGGATTTAAAAATCATTAAAGCCACATTCCGGAAGGGAGGATAAAAATGGACACCCATCCCCTTTTGCTAACCTCCCAAAGACTGAGAGGCTCGTGTTTGTATTTAATGAGCGTCTCCCACCTTATGACTTATTATATTCCAGTAATTGTGTTTGAAGCAGAACAATCCCAGGGGTGGGTGGAGGGCTCTTTGGAATCCATAACTCATGGCCCACCGATCGGATGGATTTCCCAGCTTGAGGCACAGCCACGAAGCCACAAGTGGCCAGAAGTGGTATAAGTAAAGAATCATAGAATCATAGAGTAGGAAGGGGCCATACAGGCCATCTAGTCCAACCCCCTGCTCAACGCAGGATCAGCCCAAAGCATCCTAAAGCATCCAAGAAAAGTGTGTATCCAACCTTTGCTTGAAGACTGCCAGTGAGGGGGAGCTCACCACCTCCTTAGGCAGCCTGTTCCACTGCTGAACTACTCTGACTGAAAAATTGTTTTCCTGATATCTAGCCTATGTCATTGTACTTGAAGTTTAAACCCATTACTGCGTGTCCTCTCCTCTGCAGCCAACGGAAACAGCATCCTGCCCTCCTCCAAGTGACAACCTTTCAAATACTTAAACAGGGCTATCATGTCCCCTCTCAACCTCCTTTTCTCCAGGCTGAACATTCCCAAGTCCCTCAACTATCTTCATAGGGCTTGGTCCCTTGCAATAGGTTTGTCTCCTACAGACCTTTCTGAACCTTCTTCTCTCCCTTGTTTCAGTAGCTTCCAGAAATGCTGCAACCTTAGAGATCTAACACAAAAGCAAAATGCAAAACTGTGTTAGGCAAAACTAAAACTGGGAGCTATGACATGCAACATAACTACCACACAATTATATATTTGGTAAGGAGGTAAAAAAAAAATCAGGAGATTCAATAGCCTGCATAAAAGGTAAGAAGGAATATTCCGGTTACAAAGTTCAAGGCTTGAATCCCACTAAGTCAACGCTTGAGTGCTTTGATGAAGAGGATGAAGCTCAGAGATGGAACAGAGCAGCCCAGCTTTGCTCCAAAGTTGATCTGTCCTTAACCTTGAAGTTCAGAGCTGGTTTTTCCATGCTGTTTCTTGCCCACAAAGGCAGCGTTCGTGTTCTGCTTTAGGGCTCTGCTGTTACCGCTCAGTCTTCACTCTGGTCGTGCCTGATGGGGCGATGTTAAGAGAGCAGCACACAGGGTATGTTGATGTCGGAAGAGCAGTATACAACCAACAAGCCATATTGCCTTTATTGTCCAATATAAATGAAAAAGAGGGAATTGAACGTCTGCATAAAGCATGGCTGTAGTATGGGGGCATAACTGCAACACTTTCACAAGGCGGCAGATTTTAGAATACTTCAAAGCCCTTGCCGGTGTTAAAAACTATAATTCCGAACTGTAGCAGGGTATCTCTCCCTGGCCCTTTGGCTTTGCATGAGAGCCTAACCAGATGTTTAGCGTAAGAACTCTCAGCAAATCAGTTAAGGAAAGGCTTTTCCATGGCTCAGTTTCTGTTAAGAAAGGGCTCTTGGGCTTCTGATCTTCTCTGATCTCTAAAGACAGGAAAGGGGGAAAGAAAGGGGGGGGGAAACATCTATGGCGATCAAAAGCTTCCAAAACTCTTCCCAGACTAGGGATGCTAGTCATTTCCAGGCAACAAAGATCAATTCCCCATAGAGAACATGGCTGCTTTGGAGGGTGGATTCCGTAGCATTCTACTTCGTTGAGGTCTCTCCCTACCCCAAATCTTGCCCACTCCTGGAACCACCCCCAAAGTCTCCAGGTACTTCCCAACTGAGAGTTGATAACCAACACGCCAATCTTGGCGTGTTGGTGCTGGGGGGGAGGGGTCAGTTTTGTGCCATAAGCATTTTTTATCAATACCTGGATGCTTTCCACCATATCTGCTCAAAATGGTTTATTATATTTATATCTCGCCCTCCCTTGTGGCTCAGAGTGGTTTACATAGAACGTAGGACAGCGGTTCTCAACCTGGGGGTCGGGACCCCTTTGGGGGTAGAATGACCCTTTCACAGGGTCGCAGCAGGGCAAGCAGCTTGGCTGGGGGGGCGTCACCCACACAACAGCCTTGCGGGGTAGATCGAGATAGAGCGTTCATCTGTCTGTAGCAGCGGAAAAGAGCGAGATCTATATACAATCATGAACCATGGATCTTCACACCATTGGCCAGTTTTGGTTTAATTTCTGTGAAAGAACACTTGCATAATTTTATGGTTGGGGGTCATCACAATGTGAGGAACTATATTAAAGGGTCGCGGCATTAGGAAGGTTGAGAACCACTGACACGGGAGAACATAAATACATTATGATTCAGAATAACATCAACTGAACAACAGTGGTTTCAGAACAATTCATAACTAATTGTTGCAATGTTAACATTAACTATGACCCCTGTTAAGTTTTGTCAGGCCTTCCATATTAGATCTTATTTGGTTCTTTTTGGTCTGACTCTCTTTTGGGTTTGGCATTGGCTGTTCTTTTCTAGGGTATAGCTTTGTACCCTTGCTTTCTGCTTGAGGGAATTTGGCGACTGGCGGGACTGAGTAATTAATTGACAGCTATAAATTTGCCCCTTTTTAAAAAGAAGCAGCTGAGGCTTTCAGGAAACTGGAATCATGGGTCTTCTTCTCACAGTCTTTTCATGTGAAAACATCTTATGCAGGAGCCACAGGGAAAATCTTTAAGATATGCAACAAATAATGCAACTGAAAACCTTTACGGCAGTAATCGTGGACTGGCAAACTCTAAAGGACACAGAGGCATGATCTGTAAACAGTTGCATGCAGCAAACATAACGTTCTAGCATTACATTGTGATATCTCCATTATTTCTCAGACTATATCAAAACTTTAACCGACAGGTTTATCTTTAATTTGACATAGAAATACTTGGAAATAAAATAATTTGAGATTTTTTTAAAGCAACAGTTAAAAGCAATGGGGTTTAATGTCTGATGTTTTCGCATACGGCTTATGCAACAATCGGATTCTTGCAACTTTTTTCTGTCTTTTTTTTTTTTTTTGCCCCCTATTGGGGCCCATTTCCAATTACTGTCCACCAGAAAAGTCCCTTTCCCATGTATTTCTATCAGGGCAGGAATCCCCAATCTTATAATTATGCCTCACACTTTCATTACCCAATTGCAACATTTAGCACTCCTCCTTGTTGGCTATGGGCCAATTTTCCAATCTGTCCAGATCTCTTTGAATAGATCCTTCCAATTCCTGCTTTTAGTGACTCCCTCTCACCTGTTGTACAAACGCAAGCCTTAAAACAAACAAAAAAAAATAACAATTACCATGTGTGTTGCAGTCTCCTATTCTAAGTTTGCACCTAGACACCTGCTTGTGTTGAGTAAGGATGGCCTTGAAGCAAGCAAGTGAGATTTTTCAAATAAATAGGATGAGAATTGCTTACTTGCCCAGGCTATCAATGTGCTGCACATTACTGGCTCAGTATACATTAGCAACAGAGCTGATAACATTGCGTGCGTGACTTTCATGGCTATTTCTGAGGTTGCTCAAAGTACTTAAAAATGCTGATGGTGAAGCAATAAGGTACCATAAGTGGATTTTTTTTTTAAAGTCACAAAACGTTTTGCAGATCTTTGGGGAAATTAATATAGTCGCTAAATTGAAACACGTGGTATTCCATTCTCGTAAGGCGACGGAGATTTCTGCATATTCCCTTACCAAACGTGTTGGTCGCCATCTAAAAGAGCAGCAATGTAGTACAGGCTGGTTCATCAGATTTTATAGGGCAGGGGTAGTCAAACTGCGGCCCTCCAGATGTCCATGGACTACAATTCCCAGGAGCCCTTGCCAGCATTCGCCAGCGAATGCTGGCAAGGGCTCCTGGGAATTGTAGTCCATGGACATCTGGAGGGCTGCAGTTTGACTACCCCTGTTCTAGGGTGTTTGCTTTCGTTCATGGTAACGATGTTTTAAGTGTCCCCCTAAAAATAGAAGAAGTGAATGCAGCAAGCATTTGCAGACATGTTCATGATGGAGGGGCATGAAGCAGAGAGTCAGACCTAGCAGCTATTTCCTGTTAAATACAAACTGGTTGGCAAAAGGGTTGCCACCTCCAGGAGGAGAAATTCCTGGAGATCTGGCTACAGAGTCTGGGGGGCGGAGTTTCTGGAAAATATAATGTTATAAAATTCACCCTGTGGAGCCGACATTTTCTCTAGGCAACAGAGTTCTGTAGTCTAGAGATCAGTGGTCATTCTGCGAGATTTCCAGGCCTCTGATGGAGTTTGGCAACCCCATGACCATCTGTTTATTTAGTTGGATATGTGTGCCCAATGGGGACCCAAAATAATATAATTCTCCCTCCTTCCATGTTAATCCCCATAGAATCATAGAGTTGGAAGGGACCTCTGGGTTGTCTAGTCCAGTGGTCCCCAACCTGCGGGCCGCGAAGGCCATGGCACCGGGCCGCGGCTCCCTCTCCCCGCCCCTCCCCCCGCAGTAAAAAACTTCCCAGGCCACAAGGTTGCGGCCAGGAAGCTTCTTACTGCGGGAGGCGGGGAGAGGGAATCAGGGCCGGGCCGTGCCCATGCGGGCGCGGCCCGGGTGCGCGGCCCGGGTGCGGCCCGATGTGGGCGCGGCCCGTTGTGCGGGCGCGGCTCGTGGGCGCGGCCCGATGCGGGGGCGCGGCCCGCGGGTGCGGCCCGATGCGCGGGCGCGGCCGATGCGTGGGCGTGGCTCGCGTGGGCCGCGGGCCGCGCCCCAATGCCCTGCCGGTCCCCAACCTCAGAAAGGTTGGGGACCACTGGTCTAGTCCAACCCCCTACACTATGCAGGACACTCACAACCCTATCGCTCATCCACTGTAACCTGCCACCCCCAACAACAACAACCCTGAAAGGTAGGTCAGAAGGAAGATGACTGTCTCAAAGACACTCAGTAAATGATACGGTAAGAATGGGGATTTAAACTTGGGTTTCCCAGATCCTGGCATGGCAGCTTTGACCGCCATGCCACGTGGGCTAGTGCATGCTAAGCTAAATAATCCTGAGACTTCATTACTGCCATTGTGATGTAAGTCTTTGTTCAGCAATAAAGTCCACAAGGTGGCCCTGGGCCAGGCTCACTCCCTCGAGGATACCACAGAGAACGCGAGGATCCCAGATGCTGCCCCAAGTTCCATGGAGGAATAAAAATGTATTTGAGAGATTAGTTGCAGAGCAGTAGAACGGTCATCACTCACCCTGCACAGTAAACCGAGCAATCTGCGATCTCTTGGCATCCAATTTCGATCTTGCTCCAGGTTTATTTATATACTAGTAACTAGTAACAAAACCCATTGTGGGGGGGGAAATACGACGGGCTCTAGGAAAGAGGGGGAGGGGGCTGCTGACTTGATTTTGGCCGCGTATCGCGCATGTGCGCTGCGCGGCCTGGCCGCACATGCGCACTACGCGGGCGGGGCAGTTACCCCGCCGGTCCCCAGCCGGAAAAAGGTTGGGGACCACTGCCGTATTGAGTCTGCCATGAAAACGCTGGAGAGCGTCACCCCAAGGGTCAGACATGACTCGGTGCTTGCACAGGGGATACCTTTATAAGAAATTGCCTGCTGGGTGTATTTAGGCTTGGAATTAGGCTTGCATTGTTCTTCTCTCACCATATGAATAATTTTGGATTTCCCCCCCCCCACTCCCCTCCACACACACAGAGACATTGTCAAGTTGCAGGCAGCCTATAACGACCCATATGGTCCATTCCCTCCTTCTGCGCTGCCGGCTTGGACTTCCCTAGATGGTCTCTTATCCTAATACTAACCAGGGCTTAGCTTCTGAGATCTAGTAAGATCGAGCTACCCTGGGACATCTAGGTCTGGGGACAGATGCTCTTCTGATTGGAAGCCCAACTCTGTTGTATGCTTTGGTGCAAGTTTCTTTAAACCTGCTTTCTGTCAGCCAGGCCCGGTTTAAGGATCTGTGAAGCCCGTAGAACGAGAGCCACTTTAAGTATGTGGGGGGGGGGGCTTTGCAGAGCACAGCTGGTGCTGTTACTTGTGCTGCACCCTTCATCTTCTTTGTTTCTCGATCCTTGGTGGGATGCACAAGTGCAGTGCCTCAGTATCTAAGAGGGCCTTCATACTTAGGTGGCTTGAGGCCCACATGCATCCTCAATGAACAATGTGCATGCTCGGTCACTGACAGAGCATGTGTTTCTCCTTTTGTTGTTGTTCTTGCAGTCCACAAGCCACATAAGTATGCAAAACCCCCTAATAATCACAGTGGGAAGGCCCCTAATCGTACAGCGCTGTGCGGCCCCTAGAACTGTGGAGCCCATAGTATGTTCTACACGTGCTACTAGGATAAACCTCTTGTTCCCTCTGCAGGGAATTAGCATTTTGAAGTCCACTGGGCAGGAGCAGACCCTGTGTTGCTGACCCGTTCCGGGAAATTAGCTTGCGACCCATATTTTAAACGGGCCTCTACCTCTGTTAGCAGCTTCAAAGTACCCTGATTCTTAATGAGAAGTTCTTATCTGCCTGGCTGTTCCACCGGCGTAGGGATTCCCAGGAGGGCTGCACAAAGCGCCGTTAGATTCTTAAAAGCCCTTTGAGAGGTGCGCGGAGCCAGTGACGTCAGGAGTCTCACCGATCGTGGCAAAAATATGTCTCGGTTTAATTGCAAAGGATTGTTTTGTCTCCGGTACAAAAGCAGCAAATCCCCAGAAGCTGGACCAGACCGCAGCTGTTTACGGCGAGCCGGAGCTGTTGCTTATCTCCGTGTAGCAACCTGTCTCCGGGAGATCACGGCTTAATTAACTTGCACGTTATCGAGGCTGAAATTGTACAGACGTTGCAAAAGAAAAGGATAATAAAAAGGAGAGAGCGACCCGAAACAAATAAATAAATAAGCACCAGATAAAAGGGGAAAGGAATTACGAGACCTGGCGACAAAGCGCTGGCGTTTCCGCAGAGAGGAGAACATGGCCGGCTCTGGGGGCTACAGGCGGCACTGAAACGCTTGTTCTGAGTCACCGGGAAAGGAGGGGAAGGAGGCATGGCTAGACGAATCCCAAAATGAGATTTGGAGCGCTTGTTCTCCACTCACATGTGACGCATGGGGTCTCTGGAACCCACTTGGGCAGGGGGTGGGCAAACTGTGGCCCTCCAGATGTACATGGACTACAGTTCTCACGAGCCCATGGAAATTGTAGTCCATGAACATCTGGAGCGCCACATTTTGCCCAACCCTGCACTTGGGGAACGCAGCATGCTCTCTTGGCTAGTCAAAGCTCAGAAGGGCCAGTTGGAGCAAGATGAAGGAAGCAGCCAGTGATGACACCCAAATAGTGGAGGTCTGGCAGTAACTCTGCAAGGGGAGGATGGTGGATATCTCCAAGGCTTTTATTGTAATGCAGCATCTACCTCACTGAGGAGTAGATCTCTTCAAGCAGAAAATGGATGCTTTGGAGCAGTGGTTCCCAAACTTATCTGGCCTACCACCCCCTTTCCAGAAAAAACTATTACTCAGTGCCCCCTGGAAATTTTTTATTTTTATTTTAATAGTTATTCATCGCCCCCAAATGCACCTGTGGCCCATCGGCGCCCCCCTGGATCACTGCAGCACCCACCAGGGGGTGGTAGCGCCCACTTTGGGAATCACTGTTTTGGAGGGTGATCTCTATGGCATTGTACCCCACTGAGGTCCCTGTGCTCTCCAGGCTCCACCGTCAGATCTCCAGGAGAGTTCCAACCTGGAGTTGGCAGCCCTTCTCCCCCACAAGTGGCAAGGGGGGGGGGCTGACAATTCTAAAAACAAGTCTGTCATTCCTGCTGCCCACCTGCAACACTCTTGTTAGGGAACAACCCTTTCCCCGTAAAGCTGCAGGCAGAAAGGCCCTCTAGCTCCGTTACAGGTGCTTGGATATACAATGTACCCATATTGGTGCATTAAACTAAAATATCGTCTCTCTCTCTCTTCGGTTCTCTGCACAGCGCTGCCAGTTTGGATGGCAAAGTCAGTGCTTTCCCCCTTGGCTCTGGGGAGCCTGTAGCATATCTAATACAAATTGGCTTTGCAGAAGAATAAGCTGGGTTGCTGGTGCCAGACCTTATTTCATATCATTCTCCCCGTTGCTGTTTTCCCTCTTCTTCCCCTCTCTCCTTCTGCTGGCACACCAGCAACAGATGCTTCCAGCGGCGACCCCCCAAATGCAAAAAGAAATGAGTTTTCTGCCCCTCCGGCCATTCCGTGGCAGACTCAGCCCCGCCAGCGAAGGGCGGTGACAGGCCGATGTGCTCTGGCACGTCCTCGTCACTCAAGAGCGCAGAGCCGGGGCTCCCAAAGTCGGCTGGGCCTGCCGTGGCTCGGCGTCTCGTTTAGATCCAGCCACTGGATTATTCTCGGAGCAACCCAATCTCCTTCCGCTACGGCAGTGGCATTTCTCATTGACGGCTCCGGCTTGCCGCCGCAGAGCCGCTAACCTTGAACCTCACACGGATAATTATTTTGAAGGCACCGAGAGCAGTTCCATAGTTAAGGCTTTATTGAGATTTGTGCTCAAAGCAGGGCTGAAATCCCCCAGCTTCACACTTTAATGATTGGATTCAGTCTCCGGATTTGGCACTGTGTCTGCGCGGAGGAAAATTGATATTTGTGCGCTCCTTTCAGAGTTAAGTTATTGACTAACTTTTTTTTTTTTTTCCGAGAGGAAATATCTAAGAACGTTCCTTATGGAAACTCGTAGCACTTCTCACCCTTCCCAGGGTCCCTTTATGAGAATCGCGAGGTCCCCTCCCCCTCCATACTGCCGGGAGCCGTCGGCTTTCCGCAGGGCCTGTGAGACGGAGCTCTTCTGCCAGGTCTGTGGTTGAGGCCGGTGTAGACGGAAGATCTGCCCCCCACCCCCCTTAGGAAGTCATGCCACTGGCTTGGAACATCATGAGTTATGACTGATTGACATAGCCCTCTGCCACTCCTGTGCCAGGCAAACCGTTATGGGGGAAGTATTGGTTGGGCCACAAAGCTGCTGTTTTTGGTAATGTTTTGTATAATGGACTTTTCATGGGGTTTTTTTTAATGAATGTGGGGTTTTATATGTTGTAACCCGCCATGAGCCAGTGTCCCAAGAGTGACAGGAAAGAAATTTAAAATAATAATAATAATAATAATAATAATAATAATAATAATAATAATAATAATACCAACAACAACAACAACAACAACAACTAATAAACATTTTCTGATATGAACTTACACTTATGTCAGTGCACCTCTCCAGAGGTGGTCCTTCGTTGTGTTAGCAATTATAACGGCCAGAATAATAATGAACAGCGCCCATTAATACTTGCAACAGGCCTGGGCCATCTTCCATTCATTTCTGCACCTTAAAAGTGGTGGCATTCCATTCACTCCTCCCTGGTCCTCGCGCTCATTGCAACAGCTGCCAAGGTGCATGCCGGTGGTTGCTAGGCGACCATCCTTTCCCTCCTGTCGGCTTCCTCGGGCCCTGAAGAAGTTCCACGCCAACCTGTGGATTTAGCCACATAACCGATTATGACCCAAGAAGGCTGGAGCAGTACTCTGGGGGGTTTTGTGAGGATGGCTGACTCCTGCAGATGTGGGTGCTCTGTAGTCACATTGCCAGGTGGAACAGCTGGGTCTTGCAGACCCTATAGAATTGGTTAACATCCAGCAGGGCCTGGTCTCTCTTGGCAGAGCATTCCACTGGATCTGGGCCAAGGCCAATCTCGTCTCTTTGGGTCCAAGGATCCTGATCAGGATTTGATCCAATGATCTTAGTGACCATAGTTTCTTGTCGACCCTGGAAGGATTTCCTGAAGGCTGGGAGTTCATTATTTTTTATATAAATTTCTTAAATTTGTTAAACATTTATTGGGTGATATGACCATAAATGGCCAATGATGGGCCTGGAGGGGGTAGGAATGGGAGGGCCCCAGGTGCATGATTGCACCACTTCTGGGGTTCCTGAAGCCTGAAGAATGTTTAAAGGGTTTCTCAATGGTAAACAAGTTGAGAGAGGCTGGTTTAGGACTTTAAAGGTTACTTTAACCTGTGTGACCTATGTGAATCAAGGCCTCTGGGCTCAAACACGTTTTCCTCTGAACATGTTATTTTCCTGCTTTTGCTATCATTTATTTGTTGCTCTCAGCAGAGACTATAAGAAAAGCCAAGGATGGGGGTCAACACCCTGTGCCTGCTCCCTTTGTATGCACATTGCTTTCAACAGGTGTTAAGGTCATGAGTACTGAACTTTGATGAGAGGAGAGCCAGTGCAGTATAGTAGTATAGACCAGTGGTGAAGACCAGGAGAATTGGGTTCGATTCCCCACTCCTCCTCCATATGCAGCCAGATGGGTGACCTTGGGCCAGTCCTTGTTCTCTCAGAGCTCTCTCAGCCTCACCTACCTCACAGGATGCCTATTGTAGGGTGAGGAAGGGAAAGCGAACGTGACTCCATCAGGTAGCAAAAAATGTGGAATAAAACCCAACTCTTTCTCTTATAAGACAGCTTCTTTTGAGCAGATCTATACCTTCTGGGGTTGCCAGCTCTGGGTTGGGAAATACCTGGAGACTTTGGGGTTGGAGACAGCAGTGGGCAGGATTTGGGCTGGGAAGAGACCTCGGTAGAGTATAATGCTACAGAGTCCTCCCTTCAAAGTAGCCATTTTCTCCAGGGGAACTGATCTCTTTTGTCTAGAGATGAACTATAATTCCAGGGGATTCCCCCGGTTGCAATTTGGGATTGGCATCCCTAATACCTTCTTAGTTTGGCCAGGGCTAGAACCCTCCATTTTGGGATGCTAAACCTGCCATGGATAGCCTTTCCCCCCAGAGGTTTGAAACAACTCTGGGATGGAAGATTCTCTCCTTTATCGTCTCTGACATCTCTGCAAGGAGAGGTGCTTAATGGTATGGTCCAGAGAACGGAGTCCTCTCCCATATCCCCACAGCAATTCAGCATCTCATGAGTCTTCTTTCAACACAGAGGTTTCCAAACCCACTTCCTGGGATAGAACCTAAGTCTACGATGCCCTAGGCCAGTGGAAAGTTTGAGATGATACTAATCTTCCACGACTTTATTCGCACTAACCAACTGGCCTTCGAGGTAGAATTGATCGCATGCCAACAGACGAGGGAGGTTGGCGCTGCGCATGCATTTCCGTAATCCAGTTGCGCATGGAGGGGGGACTCGGTGAGCTGAGCCACAGAACAAATGGGCTCCCATTATTTATGCGCTTCCCGAAGCTTGAAACAATTGCCATTACCCCACGTAATATTTCATGACCTACATTCCTTACTTCAAAGCCTCCAGCTAATAATTAGTTTGAATTTCGATTTATAAATAAACACATTCATATTCCAGGTTTGTGTGTGTTGATTTCCTTTTAACATTACAATAGGACCGATTTCCTCCGCCGCCCCCCCCCCCTTTCGCTCTACTTTTGTTGGTGCCCAATGGGGAAGGGGGGGGGTAGATTTTGCTGGCGTGGCTGAAAGGAGAGGAAGAGGTTTTGACTATAATGAGGCCGCTGGGCATTCTTCTAGGGAAGCATCAAGAGCCCCAGCGCTTGGGAGGCCGATGCCATCTGGATAAATAGGGTTAAGCTCCACGTTGGCAGCTATTAGGCAGCCCGCTACAGTGGGGCAGCTTGGTTGCACCGAAGGAGCTCCGGATCAGTAAACAAAATTACCTGCCAGAAGGCGCCCAGGTTGGTCTGCTGTCTGAAGACTGCATTGCTCACATCTCTAGCTGTCTGTCTCTGTTCATGTTTACCTTGGCATTTTTTTGGGGGGGGCAAGCAGTCTTGAAAAGAATTAGGTCAAATTTTCAGGTGATCTGCCATAGCTTTCACTTTCATACTTCTGTATAGCCATGTAGCTACAGATGTGATGACCTTCTGGACAGCACTTTAGTCATTTTGGCAGCTCCGGTCTAAAATCGCACTGCATGGACGTTGGTTCTTATATGCTGCTTTTCTCTACCCTAAAGAGTCTCAAAGCGGCTTACATTCACCTTCCCTTTCCTCTCCTCACAACAGACACCCTGTGAGGGAAGTGAAGCTGAGAGAGCCCTGATATTCCTGCTCAGTCAGAATAGCTTCATCAGTGCTGTAGAGAGCCCAAGGTCACCCAGCTGGTTGCATGTGGAGGAGGAGCGGGGAATCAAACCTGGCTCACCAGATTAGAGGTCCGCACTCCTAACCACTACATCAGGCTGGTAAGTTGGTTGGTGACTTTGGGCTCCCCATGCCACTCTTTCAGTATCACCAGGATGACTGAGACTCTTGCACCCTTTGGAAGGAAGCTGAAAGGACCTGGGTTTATTGGTGCATAGCTCTCTTTCTGACCTCTGCCTGAGATTGGCAAACTGCTCCAAAAGCACCATTCATAGAGTACTCAGGAAGATCAGAAGCACTTAGGAAGGATTCTATGTTTGTGCAACCTATTATCTTCCAGGTACAGAAGCTTCCCAAATGTCTCCTTTGAAATTTCGCCCCGATAGATGGAGTTTTGAAATTGCCTGATCTTATTTCTGCAGTGGAACTGGGACACTAAGAGCCCACCGTTATTTTTATTATTGTTCCTGAATTGGGTACAGGGTATTGTGCGCGGATGACTCGCTGAAACGTTAAGACCCTTTAGTTTAATTTGCTTTGATTTCCCTTCTCTACATATGTTGTGCCTGGATACATGTTTTTTAAAGGAAAAAGCACACCTCTATTTATAAAAAAGAGAATTGCATCAGGATTCCTTCACCTGGAACAAACAGGACATGCTCCAAACCTGGGATTAATTTTAGAAATTCTCCTGTTTAAATCTGATTGAAGGAGGAGAAAAATCAATTGCAGAGGAAACTTCTACAGCAATAATAAAAATAATAAAATGCAGAACACAAGGAAGAAGGTTTCCATCTCTTCTTCCAGATTCAGGGAAACCTCCAGGGCTACCTTGAGTAAGGAACCTGAAAATCCAGGAGTGAGCTGTACGCAACCTGAAAGCTACTATAACCAGTTTGGTGTAGTGGTTAGGAGTGTGGACATCTAATCTAACAAGACAGGGTTGATTCCCTGCTCCTCCTCCACTTGCAGCCACCTGGGTGACCTTGGGCTTGCCACAGCACTGATAAAGCTGCTCTGACCGAGCAGGAATATCAGGGCTCTCTCAGCCTCAGTTCCCTCCCTGTTGTGGGAAGAGGAAAGGGAAGGAGATTGTAAGCTGTTTTGAGATTCCTTCAGGTAGAGAAAAGCAGCATATAAGAACCAACTCTTCTTCTTCTTCTTCTTCTTCTTCTTCTTCTTCTTCTTCTTCTTCTTCATGTATATGGCACAAGAAAAAATACCTCCCCCCCCCCGCCTGGCCTGGTTGAAAGTTGTCCCTGGAGAGAACAGTCCCCAATGGCAGGGGTAGTCAACCTGTGGTCCTCCAGATGTCCATGGACTACAATTCCCATGAGCCCCTGCCAGCAAACGCTGGCAGAGGCTCATGGGAATTGTAGTCCATGGACATCTGGAGGACCACAGGTTGACTACCCCTGCCCTATGGGACTTGAGACAGTTCTGGATGCCTACGGTTGAAACCAGAAATGACACCGAAATTCTGGCCTCCCTGCCCAAAACATCAGCCAAGCCTCATGATATTCAACATCTATATCGGCCCCCCACTGGGAATTTAAAGGCGGCTTAAAATTAATCTGGTGGTAGACTGTGTTAATATGACAGCTATGGTTATTTTGATTGTTCTTATATATGTTGCCTTCACTTATATATGTTGCCTTCTTTGAGGGAGGGGCAGGCTCAAAATAATACAGTTTTATTTTTGTTATGATTTATTATTACTTTGAGAGACAACAATGAATGCCAGATGACCTCCTTAAAAAACATTATATACACAGAATTATTGGACTTGTAAGTGAATGTAAGGCATCCTGCTTTGGGGCAGCGGGGGGGGGGGAGGACTTCTGAGTAACTACAATAAGCAGAGGTAAATCTAGTCCAGGCTGGGCATGCTTTCCCACCAGAGCTCTCCCTCCAGTCACAGCCAGATCCCCAGGGGTTCTGAGAGAGCACGGTCCGGACATGATGTATGCACTGCCATAATAAAACATTTACTGGGGTTTGGAGACCTCTCTGCTCCACCACAGGCGCATACATATGGAACGATCAAAGTTCTGTTGTGCTTTTTTTTCTTCTTTCCCCGTGACTTTGGCGGAGCGAGCCGCTAATCTGATGCAAGCCTTGGGCATTGCTCACCGCCGCTGAAGCATGAAAACAAACGGCTCTCCTGTTTTCCTATTTAAAGGATTCCAGAGATAATCCGGCTGGTTTGCCATCCAGCAACAAGAGGGATATGATTTCTTAATGGCTTCCCTCCCCGCTTTTTTTCCAAGGAACGGGGTTGCTAAGCAGGGGGGGGGAGGAGGTCAGATGCATATAGATCCGCCATCCTGCTGCGATTTTTAAAGATATTCATCTTTAAGGAACTCATATTTCTCCCCCCCACCACCACCCACCCATCCTGCTTTGGGTTAGAGCGGTTCCTCAGTGGAACAGGCTTCCTCGGGAGGTGGTGGGTTCTCCATCTTTGGAGATTTTTAAACACAGGCTGGAGAGCCATCTGATGGAGAGGCTGATTCTGTGAAGGTTCAAGGGGGTGGCAGGTGACGGTGGATGAGCAATAGGGCTGTGAATGTCCTGCATAGTGCGGGGGGTTGGACTAGATCGGGGTAGTCAACCTGTGGTCCTCCAGATGTTCATGGACTACAATTTCCAGGAGCCCCTGCCAGCAAACGCTGGCAGGGGCTCATGGGAATTGTAGTCCATGAACATCTGGAGGACCACAGGTTGACTACCCCTGGACTAGATGACCCAGGAGGTCATCTATTATGACTCTACTAGTAAAAAAGCCCATTGTATCCAGAAGACAATGGGCGCTAGCAGGCAGGGACCAGAGCGAGGGGCAGGCTACATGAAAGAGGAGGCGGGTGGCGGCTCCTCGGCGTCTCCTGGTTTTTGGTGGGGAGTCCCAGGTGTGGTGCGCTGGGCTGCGGCGGGTCCTGTGCGTTTATTTGATCTTCTGCGGCTGGGGGGGGTGGGTTCTTTCCGCTGCTTCCAGGAGGCCACGGCCGCGGATCAGGCCGCGCCCGGCCGCGCCCGCGGGGCCGCGCCCGGCCGCGCCCGCGGGGCCGCGCCCGGCGGCGCCCGCGGGGCCGCGCCCGGCCGCGCCCGCGGATCGGGCCGCACCCGCGAGCCGCGCCCGCGGATCGGGCCGCGTGGGCGCGGCCTGGCCGTGGTTCCCTCTCGGCGGCTGGAGTCTCGGCGGCTGGAGTCTTGCCGTGGGCTCCCTCAGGGGCCGGCCTGACGCGTCAGGCCGGGAGCAACTGCGTGCCGCGCTGTGCGCGGCTCGCAGTTACTGAGGCTGGGAATCAGAGGGACCAATCGGCAGGCGCTTCGCGCCTGCCGATTGGTCCCTCTGATTGTCTGTCATGAGGAAGGGTCCAATCCGGACCCTTCCTCATCCCGGACACATCCCGCCCCAGAACCCCTTACTATTTTATTTAGTCCGTGGCGCCCGCGGCGCCACGGGCGGTGTACAGATTATTCTATAATCAGCTTGGCTTCGTCACCTTCCCTGTTCATCAGTCCGTGTCCATGACGCAAGCCCTGTTTTCACCCAATGCTGTACAACAGCCCGTGTTTTTATTCTTTTGCTGCCTTACGCCGCAGCCCCAAAAGGTTGGGGTTCCGTTATCTCTGTTCCAGTTGCATTTAGCTGGGGAGACGCGACACCTGTATTCATAGTCGTGAGTCATTTGCCTTTTCCACGTGTCCAGGAATTCTCCATTTTGAAGCACCCTGTGTCAGCAACTCGGAGCTTATTCTGAAACGCCTCGACTAAAGAGGTTGCATTCCCAATTTGAGCTTTGCTGCTGATCTGTTCTGAGATCCCGCATTAATATGCCTGCCGACTGAATTTCCACAATTACCCTGAAATGTAGAATCATAGAGTTGGAAGGGGCCATACAGGCCATCTAGTCCAACCCCCTGCTCAACGCAGGATCAGCCCAAAGCATCCTAAAGCATCCAAGAAAAGTGTGTATCCACCTTTGCTTGAAGTGAGGGGGAGCTCACCACCTCCTTAGGCAGCCTATTCCACTGCTGAACTACTCTGACTGTGAAAATTTTTTTCCTGATATCTAGCCTATATATCTAGCCTATATAGATCTCAGATGCTGCTAGGCCCTGCCTCGTATTTGGATGGGAGGCCTCCACGGAACGCAGAGGCAGGCAATGGCAAACCACGTTTAAACATCTCTTGCCTTGAATAACCCACTAGGGGTCGCTATCAGCTGTGTCTTGGTGCGGGGTGGAGTCTACTAGCCAGAATCCATTTTAGCTGTAATTTGGGATTCTTGCAGCCATCTGAAAACCATCCATTGATTGGTTTTCTTCTCCCCCCACCCCGTTGGCTTTCAGTAAAAGTAACACTCACCCAAAATATTTTACTGTGACAGAATGGGATCCATGGTACCCCTCTCCCCCACCCCCACCCCTTGTTGAATCCCAGCATCTTTCTTCACAACTAAAGTCCCCAGGTTTCTCCAACCCCTTTCATGTCTCCCCTTAACAAGCTTCCAGTCACTGGAGGTCTCTTTAATGCATCTGAACGTATTTGATCACCAACAAATTTTTGCTCTCTAATCCTCAGATAAAATATTAAATTAGGCCAATATTTTGAAGAGTCCCCCCAACACACACACACACACGCACGCTGACATCTCTCTCTCTCTCTTTAATGAAGAACATCAGAGTCCCAAGTATGACAACTTCGGTTTAAACAGAAAGAAAGGGGGAGAGGGGGAGGGGTAGAGAGCTTCAAAGTAAGAAGGAGAACATGCTGAAAAAGCACACAAGGATGGAGTCAAGTGGCAGATGAGCCACCGAAGTCTCACGGGCCCCTTTGAACATGGAGTCCCCCATTGCGTTCTATCCATTCCGTAGGTGTTGTAGAGGCGGATTCTGCACTGGCAAATTGTACCATGCGTGCAGCCAGTGGCACAAACAGAGGGAATTTGAATCGGCAGGTGAGCCCCCCCCCCCCGACATCACTGAAAATTGGAATCAAGCCTTTGCTTTTGAAGAGGAAGAAGCAGAATTGGTTCTTGTATGTCGCTTTTCTCTACCTGAAGGAGTCTCAAAGCGGCTTCCAGTCGCCTTCCCTTCCTCTCCCCACAACAAACACCCTGTGGGGTGGGTGATGCTGAGAGAGCCCTGATATTCCTGCTCGGTCAGAACAGCTTTATCAGTGCAGAGGAGAGCCCAAGGTCACCCAGCTGGCTACAAGTGGAGGAGGAGCGGGGAATCAAACCCGGATCACCAGATTAGAAGTCCGCACTCCTAACCATGACACCAAGTTGGCTCTCCCATTGGTTGATGCCCCCAATGTGCATCTTTACCTCCTCCATTGCTTGGTGTACTACAGCGGAAGCAACCCTCAAGAATGGGGACTGTGGCGCTGTTGCATCATCTATCTCAGTATCACTTCATATTTTGGGTCATCCAAACTTTTTAAGACAAGAGAAGCAATGGACTGTGCTTTTTTTTTTTTAACCCTGCTTCTAAACAATTGCCTCTATATACAAATAATAAATAAGTCATCCATACAAGATTACAAAATTTACAAAAATAATTATTTAAGAGTATATTTAACAACAATCCTGATTCTAATAAGAGCCAGTACTGTCACCTAAGAAATGGGCGGTATAAAAATCTAAAACAAACAAACAAACATATAATGTATTTAACACATTCTCCAGCCTTAATATAGTGGATACTCTTAAATCTCTCTACATTTTTGTTCTTCTGTTATAATCTCAATTCAATCAAGGCTTACATTTCTTTGACCCCATTACCCCAAGTATTCAAGTTGGTGAGTTTCTTATCCTTCCAAACTTTAGCAAAGTTCACCCTTGCTGCTGTTGTACCCCAATTTAGACTACCCAAAGAGAACTGTGACTGGCCCAAGGTCACGCAGCAGGCCTCATGGGCCTCAAATCGCCTTACCTCCCTCTCTCCACAAAAATAGATTCAAATGAGTAGCCGTGTGGGTCTGAAGTAGCACAATAAAATCAGAGTCCAGTAGCACCTTTAAGACCAACGAAGATTTATTCAAGGCGTGAGCTCTGCAAGCACTCAAAAGCTCACGCCCTGAATAAATCTTTGTTGGTCTTAAAGGTGCTACTGGACTCTGATTTTATTCTCTCCACAAAAGACACCCATTGAGGTAGGCGAGACTGAGAGAGCTCTGGGAGCTCTGTGACTGGCCCGAGGTCACCCAGTTAGCTGCACGTAGAGGAGGAGTGGGGAATCAAACCCAGCTCCCCAGATTACAAGCTGCCGCTCTTAGCCACTATGGCATGCCGGCACTACACCAAGCAGACTGAAGATGTTCCTTCAGGCTTGACCGAGGCATATCTCCTCCTGGGCTCTGAATTTATATCTCCTCAAAATTAATTTCATCACAGTGTCATACAAACGTATCTGTTGCCTGCACAGGGGCCTTGGGGCCTTTTGGAGTTGGGCACTCTAATTAGGATGCAGCATCGAATATCAATTCCGATTGCTGGAATCTGTAAACCGAATCCACGGAACAGTTTCCGCACAGCTCAGTGGGGTACAGATCGTAAAGTTTTACGGTCTCGCTGATTGCCCAGAGACCCGGGGTCCGGGGCTCAAAACCAACATTGCAGAAAGCTTTCATGACGTCAACACATTTGGAAGGAGAAGGCAGACAAGAGCGGACAGTTCTGATAAGTGAAGACACAAAGGCCTTCACTTAGACCCAGTTCTTCCAGGAGCCTTAAGCTGCCTGATTTTCAGAGCTGAACGCAGGGATGAATATTTATTTGGGAAACAGGCCCATGCTGCCTCTCCAGAGAACCTTCTCAAGGCGGCTTAAAGTCCTCCACAGAACAGTGGAGTAAATGTGAGTAATTATCTCCAGTTAATCACCCAGAGCCATTCTGTGTTAAGACAGCATCCTGATGACTCACAACAAATGGTTCTGAAAGCTGCTACAAGATACTCTTAGCAAGCACTTTTCAGTTCTTTGTTGGAGTTCATTGCTAGTTTACGCTTGATAATGGATCGTTCAATGCCTTTGCTTTAGCGGGAAGACATTTTGCCAAACTAGCTCATTAGTTTATTCATGAGCCTTACGGATCTACCAAGGAACCCGGGGACTCTCTGGTGGAGGCCTCCTTTTCGTCGCTCCTAACAGTGACGGTGACTGCCTTTATTGGTGGCCGTGGCATCCGAGGTAGCTTGAGTCCATTGCACAGTAAGAGAAAATGAACAAGATGAGCGGATTCCCGGAACCAACGCCAAGCAAGGCCCGGCCAGTCCCGTTCCGTCTCTACCAAGTTTGCAATGGCTTTCTGCTCAATTAGCCAGGGTGCGTGAACTTTTGCCGGCTTCCCCCACTGTCTCTGCAATCTCATGAATGGTACCAGCTGGTTGGAATTGCTGTTGGGGGGGAAAGGAGCTGGAGCCCATGCTGGGAAACAGAAGTGAGGGGATGAACATAAATAACCGAGGAAAGCGAAAAGGGAGAGGGGGAGGGGGAGGAAGAACAGTGAAGTGGCCCTTTAAACTAGGAGCCTCGGGATCCCAAAGCCCCAGGAACGCTCCCTCAAGTATTCAAATGAGATAGCGGCCTCAGATTGGTATGCATTAGGCTGGTCTCAATGAAAATTAACATGTAATTGCTTCAAATGAAGTAAGTGAGGAGGTAATCTGTTCTTAAATTGGATTCACAGGATTTTGTGGTACCATAATGCAGCTGTGAAATGAAATATATTTTAAAGATGATGTCCTCAAGGGGAGAGATGGGGGGGATGAAATGGAGGGAGGGGTGTCAGAGGGTGGGAGAGCTCCCCCTCCTTTCCCTTCCTTCGCCCTTTGTCAGCACTTGTCTCTAAACAAGAGACGGTTGAGGAGAAAACAGCCTTGTAAAATCTGATGGAGGATGTGGGAATGGTATGGCGAGCCCCAACTCGGTCCATCTTGGAAGCTAAGCAGGAGAACACCAAGGACAGGAGACCACCATGGAAGGAGCTGCAGAGGGAGGTCATGGCCAACCCCCTCTCCTTCTCATTGACCTTGAAAGCCCCTTGCCAGGGTCGCCGTAAGCCCATTGTAACTTGGCTGCACTTCATACACACAAAGTCCCATGGTGGATATGGAGTGATCTGACATACACCAATCATATCAGATCTCATAAGTTAAACGGGGTCTGTACTCGGATGGGAGACCACCAAGGAAGGCTCTGCAGAGGAAGGTAAGGGCAGGCCTGGGAGCGGCGGCCTAGAAATGGAATAATAAATAAATAAACAAATCACCTCTCCTCGCTTCCTTTGAAAGCCCTTTGTTGAGTTCTCCCTAACGTGGAGACTTGATGGCACATTGTTGTTGTTAGGTGCTAAGTCGTGTCCGACCCATCGTGACCCCATGGACAATGATCCTCCAGGCCTTCCTGTCCTCTACCATTCCCCGGAGTCCATTTATGTTTGCATGCATACGTATTAAGTCCCATGGACAGGGAGGGCTGTTTGCAGAGGGCCTATGGCTGGCCATCACACTCCTCCCTTTAAGCTGCCCGTTAGCACTCGTAGCTTCTGAAAAGGTGAGCTCTGATTCATGAAAGAGCGTGGCAGACCATTGGTTCTTCTAACATGGTGATGTCTGCTCTGATAGGTGGATACTTGAGGTTATCGAGGGTGGGGGCAAAGAGGAGCTTTCCAATCCATACCACCTGATGTCCTTTGGCTGGAAAAGATCAAACTCGGGACCTCCTGAGTGTATGGCGTGTGCAGTACCCCCAAAGCACAATATAGCACATGCAACATTACACAAAACAACCTGCCTCCCCCCCCCCCCTTATATGTCAGGTGTCCTCCAAGTAAAAGTCATAAGGATCTCTCTGAAAATGCCTGTACCAATCCTGGGCTTTCAACAGAACATCTGGGACGAATGAGAGACCCAAGGTTTCTGCTGCAAAGTTTCGCTCAACGAACGCAATATTCATGTTCTGGTGATTTCGGGTAAGAATAAACTAGAGTCTTCCTGAGGCATTCCACTAGTCCCACAGCTTCTTGTCTTTGCTTCCTGAGTTTTTCATGGTGCAAGGCCCCCCCAAAATTGCAAGGTGCAATATAAGTTGGGGGGGCCTTGCATGGTGAAAGGCCCCCCCAACATTTAACTCTAGTTACGATGCAATGTTTAAAAAATCCAAAGCTGTTCCAATTCCCCTTGGGCATCTCAGGTGAGCAAAGAGTTCCCAGCAGGGTCAAGGTGAGACTAAATGAACCGACACTTGCAAATATTCAGGGGCAAGGCAGGAAAGAAGGGGGACCATTTCAGTGTTGACTGGGGAGGAGGCTCAGGTGTACAACACACAGGATAAATATTATCAGTGCTAATGGGACATGCCCAGGCAGATGCTGCGGGACTGGAAATCAAACAGAGGGGACCTAAGGGAACGGATGTCCCTGGCAGCCTGCCAGATGATACCTGATCTCTCTGTTGTAACTCAATTCCCCATCTCCCTTTGCTCTCCTGGATGCCAGAGATTGGTATTAACACGACCCCCCTTGATTCCTGTAATCACTCCCTTTGTTTATATAATTTATGCATATGCGTCCCCACTGCGCATGTGTTGAATAGCTCCAGCTGCATGTGCGATAAGAGATAAGGGCACGTGCCACTCGAATGTCGTTCCCTGGGCAGGTCTCACAGAAGGAGGTTTTTGTCAGCAGGATGCAGAGAATGCTCCCCCGTTGTCCTCCGGAGAACCGCGTGGTTCTGAATCTGAAACAAATATATTAAAAAGCCAATTTAAGTCAAACAGTGAAGTGGCTGAATGACTATGGGACTCAGGTGGTCATTGCCCACTCTATGAACCAAATGGCAAAGTATTGGGTGGGGAGATAGATATTTCCCTGAAAGACCAGAGGAGAAGGCCGACCTGACAGCTTCCACTCTGCGTCATTTATTATTTCTTTGCTACTATATGAAAGCGTGTCTCTCCATTTCCTATTTCATTGACAAGTAATTAACCTATGGAATTCATGGCTACATAGGTTCGCCGGCTCCAGGTTGGGAAATACTTGGGAGATTTTTTGGGGTGGAGCTTGAGGAGGGCGGAGTTTGGGGAGGGGTGCGGCGGGGCTTCAATGGAGTACAGTGCCATAGAGTTACAGTAACCAAAGCAGCCATTTTCTCCAGGGGAATGGATATCTATGGCCTGGAGATCTATCGCTATGGAAGGAGATCTCCAGCCATTGGAGGTTGGCAACTCTACACAGGATCTCATGATGGCCATTGTTTTTTTTTGGGGGGGGGGGCTTTAAATGTGAATGAGATTCATGAAGGAAAATTACATCAGTGAGTATCAGAGACAGCTGTTTTTGTACCCTGCTTTTTACTATGCAAGGAAGTCTCCAAGCCAAGACTTAGCTGTGCACTGGGCATTTAAGGATCTGCACTCCTCTTACACGATCCTTTTGATGCTTAAGTAAGAATCCCCCCACTGCCACTGCTTGCAAGAGATCCAGATGTCAACACCCAGGTCTGTAGCCATCACATCTAGTTTGAAGTGCAAACGGTGTCCTCCAAGAACCAGTATTCCTCCCTTTGTGCCTCTCCGCAGGGCTGCTATAGGGATGAAATTATACTACTCCTTCTAAACCTGCCAGAACTGTTCCACCAAGTGGGTTCCGAGGAACCAATCATAGTAGCCGTTCCCATAACCCGTAGCCAGCCCTGCCCCAGGGTATCACAAACCACAGCATTATCTATGGTAGTGGAATTGGTGACTCTTGGCATTTCTCCCTTGGGTAGCTCATCTGCTGTGAAAGTGGGGAGGAGAGGTCACCACTCCTGCTGTTCTCTAGGGCAGGGGTAGTCAACCTGTGGTCCTCCAGATGTTCATGGACTACAATTCCCAGGAGCCCCTGCCAGCAAACGCTGGCAGGGGCTCTTGGGAATAGTAGTCCATGGACATCTGGAGGACCACAGGTTGACTACCCCTGCTCAAGGGCTGAATAGTCCAGACTAGCTCAACCTTGTCAGAACTTGGCAGCTAAGGAGAGTTGACCTTTGTCAACATGTGAATGGGAGGCCACCAAGGAAATCAGGGAACTGCTATACAGAGGAAGGCAAAAGGAAACCACATCATCCCTTGCCTTGGAAACCCTATGAGGGGTCTCCACAAGTAGGTTGCAATGTGCTAATACTTAATTATCATAATTATAAAGAATGTTCAGGTTCTTATGAGCTCTCCAACGGGTGGAGAGTCTCTTCCTGGGCGGTGTGCTTTCACTATATGATGAAAAGAGGACCTTCCACAAGGGCTTCTGGGTCTTCTCAGCTTCTCGTTCTGACTCGGCAACATCCCCGACTCTTTCTGTCCTGCCTTTTCAACCAGAGCTCCGAAACTGCTCTTCAAAGACCTGAATCCTCGGAGTGCTTGTTGTCTTGAATCTTTCGAAATATATTTAGGAAACCAAAATACTCCTGCCACTTGTGGTGATAATTCTCCATTATGTAATAAGTTGATTGCTTGGCATCTCCCCAGCGAAGCTGTAGCAGCACTGCACTTACTCAGCTTTCCAACGAGTTAAATGCACTCCTCTTTTGTTTTGTTGTTGTTCTTGTTGTTGTTGCTTCTGTTTTTTTTTTTCTCAACAAGTGTTGAGAGAAATGTGTTGGCTGCATCTGTAGACCATTAATGTCACCTGCCTGAAGCTGAAATGGAATTTATTCAGGGGACATGGCTTTTAATTGAGATAGTTTGGAGTTTGCGGAAGCATGAATGGCAGAAAAGGCAGCACAAAGCGCTAACTACCATCTCTTGCAAGGAGAAATGAAATGGAGGCATGAATCCCTTGATATCTGGCAGGCGATCGGGCACTTGGGAATAGAATTGAACAGCCTTGCTTCTGCACAGCTTTTATTGCAGGGAGATCAGCTAAATATTCACTGGAGAGATGTGGATTTTGCTCCCCCAAGAGGTTAGTACAGGCCCAGGAAGAAATATCATGTTCTGAGCGTGAATCTGGATTTTGGCCTCAGGGCAAGGAAATGGGACTTTGTCAAATGCTGCATTCCCCATTCTGGGGAGGCTAACAGCTTATGCAGTAGAAGCCTAGGAAGAAGGTTTGCTCATTCATTCATTCATTCATTCATTCATTCATTCATTCATTCATTCATTCATTCATTCATTCATTCATTCATTCATTCATTCCCATTCTTTTCACCCAATGGGGACCCAAAGTGGCTTCCATCAATGTTCAACCCTTCAGTTTCCATTCAGTTTCACCATTCAGAACTGGATTCTCCAGTAATTTTTATTTCTCCTATTTATACCGTGCCCATTGGGAACCCCAAATGGTGTACGTTGTTCTAGCTTTCATTTTATCCTCACCACAGTCCTGTGAAGGAGATTATTCTGGGAGTGGCCGAAGGTCTCCCAGTAAGCTTCTTCAACAGAGTGCAGATTTGAACCCAGTTCTCCCAGATCTTAGGCTGACACCATAATCGCTACACTATCTAACCAACTGCTGCCCTTTCCAAGAGTCTCCAAAATTTAAGCAATCAGTTCCCCTGGAGAAAATGGCTGCTTTGGAGGGTGGACTCCATAGCCTTATATTCCGCTGAGGCCCCTCCCTGCCCCAAATCCCACCCACTCCTGGCTCCACTCGGGGGGATGGAGTCCGTTTCCCAACCCAGAGCTGGCAGCCTTAAGGGAAGCTGGACATACAAACACACATTCCTCGTTTATGCCTTGGGATTGGGAAATTCCCGGAAGTTTGGGGGTGGGGCTTAGAAAGGGGAGGGACTTCAGCAGGGTATAATGTCACACAGCCCACCCTCCGAAGCAGCCATTTTCTCCAGGGAAACTGATCTCTGCATCTGGAGATCAGTGGTAATTACGAGAGCTTAGCAACCCTCAAGCCCTCCAAGTGTCCAAGTGAGCGCGGCATAGTCAGCGTTTGCTGGCAGGGGCTCATGGGAATTGTAGTCCATGGACATCTGGAGGGCCGCAGTTTGACTACCCCTGATCTACACCACGGAAGTTGCAGGGAGCTAATAGAAGCCTCCAAAGGGCTGCAGAAAGGGAAGGCTGCAGGATCAGATGCAGATCAAAACGGTCAAGCCTGGCCGATTCCTATGATCCCGTCTGCTTTTCTCTCCTGCCTGCCTGCCCCCCCTCCCCCGCCCTTTGTCTTCTGACTGACTCCCCACCACCAATTCTCATGACTCATCCGTCAAGGTTTTAGGAGTGTGTGAGCTCCTTAGCCGCAGCTCTTTTGAAAGAACTTAATCTCCCACTGCTCAGAAACTCTCCAATTTCAGAGCCTGTCAGGAAGTGCCTGGAATTAGATCCCTAATGCGTTGTGACATACACACACATGCAGACATGCAGTATCAAGGGACGGCAAACGCCAGGCGGGGGCATTCCTGAGACCCCCCACGTCTGAGGCCTTTTGTGGCACTGGTTGCTTTTGCCGGACTCCATTTTATGTGATTTGCAAAAGAATCCCATCATGGGGTAGGTAGGCAGCTTAGTAATTCATCCGGCATCCAAAGGAAGGTGTGTGTGTGTGGGGGGGGGGAACTTATCCGCAAACTCATGTTTGCTCATTTATCCCTCTGACAGCTACCTTATCTGCTTTCCAGGGAGAAGAGGAAACGGGGTGCTTTTTCCTGGGCTTTGTTTACTACAACCCCGTTATTTTTGTAGCCTGATCTAGTAAACGTTTGCCTTCCACAGTGGAGGTAAGCAGCCAATTTCTCCAGGAGAAGTGGCTGACAACTGCCTTCCTTTCCACTCCCCAAAACAGGCGCCCTGTGAGGTAGGTAGGGCAGAGAGAGCTCTGTGAGAACAGATCTGACAGGACTGTAACTGGCTCAGGGTCAGCCAGCTGCCTGCATGGTGAGGAGGAGTGGGGAATCCACCTCACCTCTCCAGATTAGAAGCAGCCGCTCTTAACCACGACACCATGCTCCTTTCATCTTCATACCTATTTAATTTTAGGGACGCTGAAATGACGCAGCTGGCTCAAAGTTACCCAGTGAGAGAGCAGTTAAGGTGTAGTTAAGAATGGCATCCTCTAATCCGAAGACCCTTGTTTTATTCCTCACTCCTCCTCCACACAAGGCCTGTTGGGTGACCTTGGCCTCGTCTCAGTTCTCTCCGAGCTTTCTCAGTTCCACCTGCCTCACAAGTTGCCTGTTATGGAGAGAGGAAGGAAAGGTGACTGTAAGCCCCTCCGAGACTCCTTTGAAGAAGGGAAATCAAGGTATTAGAAACCGGCTCTTCTTCCTCGACCTTGCATGTCCGGGTGGCAGTTTGAACCTGTGTCTTTCCAGTGTGCCTCGGGTCTTATCGAGAACTTTCCCCCTTCCTTCAGAAATTCAGAGTTGTTTTTCTTGAGCAGAGCCCCTGAAACGGTGCTTTAGGTGAAACTTGCTAGCAATGACAATCTTAATTTATCTTCTCCTTTCTCGCTAGCCCCCCCACACACACACACTTCTTTCCTTCCCCCCCTCCCTTTACTTTTCATTTTTTACATGTGGCTAAACTGTTGCCACCCCCTGAGGGTCAGCGCTGTATATCAAGATGGCCATCTGAGGGAGATGGTGCGCCTCCTTCAAACGGTCCTGTCAGTGAATTTTACAGCTTCATCTAAATTTTGGTGTTCGTTGCAAGGACAAGGAGGAGGGGGGGGAGCGCGGAGGTGTCAAAAGATAAGGGAGAGAGAGAGAAAGAGAGAGAGAGAGAGAGAGCAGCACTGAGTATCCGGTGAGCTTTCCCCCTAAGGCAGGGGTAGTCAAACTGCGGCCCTCCAGATGTCCATGGACTACAATTCCCAGGAGCCCCCTGCCAGCGAACGCTGGCAGGGGGCTCCTGGGAATTGTAGTCCATGGACATCTGGAGGGCCGCAGTTTGACTACCCCTGCCCTAAGGGGTGTCAGGAGGGCAAAGCCACCCTGTCACGTGACTCGGAGAGCCAGTTTGGTGTAGTGGTGAGGAGTGCTACGGGGTCCACCCTCCAAAGCTGCCATTTTCTCCGGGGGGGAACTGATCGATTCAGTCTGGGAATGAGCTATAATTCCAGGGGATCCCCAGGTCCCACCTGGAGGCTGGCATCCCTAACACAAGTTGTGGCAGGGGATGAGCTCTTGTGAGTCACCACACACCTCTTCAGATAGGTATGCTTCTTCAGGGATATTCATGGCATCCCAAGCAGCAGCTATTCTAGTGTAGGGCTTAGCGTGCTTTGAGATGATCAGCCATTCAAACAGCCACTCAAAAGCTTCCTATGTGATATTTCTGCCCTGCGTTTGGGAGGTAGCTGTCTGTAGCCTCCGGCTTTATGGCTGCAAATCCACCACTCTGGGAAATCAGACCAGCTTAATTAATGCTGCCCTGGGAATTCATCTCTCTGGAGATCCTGGCTAGACCAGGGAAGAGTATCTGAACTTGGCCGGCGAAGGCATGCTGACTTTCCAATACCCAAAGGCGTGGAAATGAAGCCTGTTTTCTCCACAGATTTCAGTTTTGTTTTGTTTTGACCCTCTCTTCAATTGCAATAAGAGCGGCAATCAGGTGGCTAATCTTGCTCTGCTCTTTCCCAGGCCTGATTAATATTATTCGTTTCTTCTGTGTCCTGCTGGCTTCAGACAATCTACCTTGCAAGAGGCCAACCTGCCTGAGCGCAGGTGATTTGCATAGGAGGCAACAAGCCACCAGGAACAGCCTTTCCGGCACAGCAATCATTAACCACCCCCACCCACTCCCTGCTTCTGTGTTCCTCATTCACCTCTCTGGGTTCTGTGTTCAAATGCTGCAGCAGTGCAGGGAAGGCCCTCATGAGCTGAGACTGGGACATGGCTCAGTTGCTTGGTCCTCTTAAGTGCAGAAGGAAACAGGCAAGTAATGCAGTGAATGGCCAGTGCTATGAAGCTTGGTCTTGGATCCTGATCCTGGTACCTTCTGCAGGGCTCCTTCAAGTCCCTGGTCTAGTTTTAAGAGTTGGCAACCTCAAGGTGTGGCTGGAGATCTCCCACCATAACACCTGTGTTGGGGAATTCTTGGAAATTTAGGGGGTACAGCCATGGGAGGGTGAGATTTGGGGGAGGAGAGGGACCTCAATGGGTTATAATTCCAGACAGACCCACCTCCAAAGCCATCCCTTTTATCCCTGGGGCTGATCTCTGTCGCCCAGAGATCAGTTGTAATTCCAGGAGATCTCCCGGTCTCACCTGGAGGTTGGCAACGAAATGCAGCTCTGTCATCTTGGTGCACTGCATGTAAGTCAATAGGTAAAGTTTCCCAGGTGAGTCTTCTTGCTCAAAATCCAGGGTGGGAGAGAAGCTTCTTTTGCATGCGGAGTCCTCTATGAGACAGAGGGATGTGTTCTACAGAATACGCAGAGTTACCCACTCCAGTTTAGGACATTCGTGGCGATTTGGGAGAGTTGAGCCTGGGGAAGGGAGGGAACTCGACAAGTTATAATGTCATAAAGTCCCCACGCCCCCAAAAGCAGCTGTTGGGGACTTACTTCTGTCATTTGGAGATCAGTTGTAATTCCAGAAGAGGTACCACGCTACTCCAAGTCTGATTGTGCTGTGGTTTGCTTGACAAACTATATCTGTTTTTAAAGAACCCCCAAACGTTCCAACCATCTCATTCCTTGAGGGATGCCTTCCATAGATATGGAGAACCACTTGGGCTTCCAGAAAGGGAACTGGAAATTCCAGTCCAGTCTCCCCACCTGCCATGCGAAAGCTTATTTTCCCTTTGAGGATAAGGCTTTGTTGCAGGGTGGCCTTTCCCCTTGTTTATTTTCAACACCCCCCCCCAAAAAAAAGCCACTTGTGTTCCAGGGCCTCCTGTTCCCCCCCAGTTACCATGGAGCCGCAGAGCGAACGGTTTGTTCGGATTGTACCTCTCCCTGTCTTTCTTTTGTAAAGGGCTTTGCGTGGCTCGAGTTGGGCATAGCAAAGCCCAATTCCAAGGCTCCTGCTTTTGCTGCTCCTGCAGCCTCTGCCCAAGGCAAGGAGGTCTGGGAGATCGAAAAGCAAGTCGAGAGGCAAGGCTCTTACCAAGCTGTTTGGAACTCATCCTGTCAGGGGAGGGGAGGGGAGGATCAGCGGGCTGCGCCTTCAAGGGGGAGGAAGGGAAGCCATGCGAAAGGAGTTTGCTGGGAGCTTTTCCATGCATAAAGCGGTTAAGAGACGCTGCGATCCTGCACCCGGTTAATGCACATTTAAGCCCTGTTGGAGTAGATGGGATTTGCTAAAAAGACTAAAAGGAAGCTAGATACCGAGACAAAGAGGGACAAGTGGGCTGCTCTCTGTTTTGCTTATGCTTTCTTTAAAAAAGATATCAAGTTGGTTCTAAGGAATTTGCGATGCTTCCCTGAATTTCTTTCTGGCGTTAAGCGTCCAGTGGGCCTGATGCATTCGCTGTTTGGGGTTTTAGGGGTTTGTTTGTTTGTTTTAATGTCCAGATTCTGGGAACCATTCTACATGCTCAGTTGGCCACATGTTTCTAGCAGCTCATTTGTACCCACTCATGTTTCTAATCATTAGGGGGGTGGAGTGGAAGGACTCTGCAGACGGCTTCCCCTCTCCCCAGACCTGGAAAGGCTGCAGGCAGCTGTTATGGAACTCACCTGCAGGGGCAGCTCTTATGCAGCAGGGATCTGCAGCCGCCAAGCCTCAGAGGGAGGTGGAAGGAGGAGAGGTGATCAGGGGTGGGGGATGGAAGCCAATTGGCTGGCCACTGGACAGACAGGCAAGCCGGTTTCTGGAGGAGGCACTAAGGGGCGGGACAGCCACCTTGAGTGGGTGTTAAGCACTGAGTGGCACTTAAGCCATGAGACCAGCTCCTCCTCTGATGCCTTACCAGAAACATTGATAGGCTCATACATGATTACATTGACATTCTTTTAATATGGCATTTTTTCTGATTTGCATGTGCACTTTGTGCATTAGTAAAACGGTGTGCAAACAGAAGGCACAGCAACATCTGGATTTCTTTTTTGCAGTGTCTCTGTATGCCAGGCAGTAGGCCTGCCAACCTCCAGGTACAACCTACAGATCTTGCATTTTTGCAACTGATCTCTGGACAACAGGGGTCCTTTTCCCTGGAGAAAAGGGTTGCTTGGGAGGGTGGTCCCATACCCTGTTGAGAAGAGGCGAGAATCTGTGTTTGCTGGCAGGGAATTGTAGTCCATGAACATCTGGAGGACCACAGGTTGACTACTCCTGGTATAGATGGAGGGCACTGCTAAAGGCAAATGCAATAGGCCAGGATCCTGGGTGCTTTCACACGGACTTAAGTAATGTGAGGTGAAATCAATTGTTCATAAATCAAGAAGAAGAAGAGTTGGCTTTTATACCCCACTTTCCTTTGACCAAAGGAGTCTCAAAGCGGCTGAGAATCTCCTTCCCTTCTTCTCCCAACAGACAACATGTGAGATAGGTGGGGACGAAAGAGCTCTGAAAGAACTGCTCTGAGAGAACTGCGCTATCAGGACTTTGACAAGCCCAAGGTCACGCAGCTGGCTGCATGTGGCGGAGCAGGGAATCAAACCCAGCTCTCCAGAATAGAGGCCGCTGTTTTTAACCACTACAAGCTGTCTCAAAATCAAAGAAGGAACTGCTGTGGGATCCTACTATAATGGAAACGACAGAAAGACCCTAAGATTTGAAACTCTTCCCCCCCCCCAGAATTATTCTGTTGCCAAGAGTTCAACTCTTAAGTGTTTGATGTTTATATGTGTGTGCCTCTGATCAAGTACAAAGTGCATTTCTGTCTCCACTGAACACAAGGGTTGCCGGTTCCATGTAGGGAAATCCCTGGAGTCTAGGGTGCCGGGTCTAGGGACAGCGGGTTTGGGGGTGGGGGTGGACCACATAGCCTACCTTCAAAAGCCGCTGTTTTCTCCAGGGGACTTGATCTCTGCAACTTGAAGATCATTTCTAATCACAAGAGACCGGCCAACAACTGGAGGTTGGCAACCCCACCGAACGCATCCGGGAAGGGGAAGGCAAGGGATGCCAGATACCATTGTGGGTGTTTGGGTACATGTGTATACCTGTCATACTTCAATCCAGGAATAATTCTTATGCTCGAAATCAAACTGATGATAAATAAACTGGAGGGATTACGTTCCCCAGGATGATTATTTTAAAGTTTCTTTTTTGGTGTCTCTGTCTGTCCCCGAAGCTTTCTGGAGCGATAGCGGGGAAGGGGGAGGTGGGCTCCTGGCTCCTGAGCCCTCTGAATCTTGCGGCCTTGAGGAGCATGTCCCTGCGATAAGGCGAGATTGTGTGAGCAGACGCTGTGAAGGGTGAAAACACTTATTTCACTGTACCCTCATGCGTCGCCCGAGCTCCGTGGCTTTTCAAAAGCACTTAAATGGCCATTTGAAGGGGGGAAATGCTTGGATTACACACGTCTGGCTCCATTATTGTCCGAAGGTCCCCAGGCCAGAGCTTTTCACAAAGGTCAGGCGTGAAGGGAAGGGATGGAGAGGAGAGCTCCAAAGAGATCTCCTCCCCCCTTTTAAATCCTCCCCTCTGGTGTAAAGGGAAAACTCCTCTTTTTGTCAGAAGGCAGCAGACGGCCAGAAACCTCATATCGCTTCTGGTGTTCCGTCTCTGGTGATATCAGGGAAAACCACAGATCATCACAAACGTCCTTATGCAGCCCTCCTTCAAAGTGAGAAGCAGAAGCTGCCTCAGGGCAGTGGAGTGGTAGGGCCGCCAAAACTGAGGTGACCTCTTAGCATGGGTATTTCAGAGCTGTTCTGCTTCTTGGACTGCGGAAAACAGAAAGGAGGGGACTTTTCTTTCTCCCACGTGAATACAAGTGAGGCTTGCATCTCCCAAATCACTCCATGTGTCCGTAAGGTCAGAACTGATTACTCCAGAGGTCTGCTAACACCTCTTCTGGGGCCCACTGAGTGTTTTTCAGAAAGTGAATGGGGTCCATTTTTCAGAAGAAGAGCTGGCTTTTATACCCCGCTTTCCCAAAGTCCATTGAAAGTCTTTTACACCCCGCTTTCCCAAAGTCCACAAACACCTTTCCCTTCCTCTCCTCAGAAACCCTGTAAGGTCAGTGGGGCTGAGAGAGCTCTAAGAGAATTGCTCTGTGAGAACAGCCCTAAGAGAACTGTGCCAAGGCCACCCAGCTGGCTGCATGTAGAGGGGTGAGGAATCAATCAAACCTTATTCTCCAGAGTAGCATTGGCCGCTCTTAACCGTTACGCTGAAGAAGGATCGTGGCTTCCAGGTTCCCCAGGACGATTTCCTACGCTTGCCCGCTTGGACAGAATAGAAAGTAGATGTGCAAACCAACAATTAAGTGCTATTAAATCCAGATCTTGTAGCAGGCTCCGCAGCTTGCTGTCCCCTCCTCCATTTTCAATGGAGATTCTGGCTTTGGTTCATTGACTTCCGCAATCTGACATGTGGTCCATTAACTCTACTGTGTTTGGTGACATCGATGTAATATCCGGTGATCCATCAGTCGGTAACTCGGGAATCAGTTTGCAAGGCTGCTGTTGTAAGGGGAGGGGGAGGTAATGGGGTACTCCATGCACAGAATGCGAACTCCTGTGTCTTTAGCCTGAGTAGTTTTTATGCTTGGACATTATCGCCCATCATTGGCCTTTTAACAAAGCTCTTCTGCTGAGTTATAAGGGTCGTTAAATACGAAGCATGTTTTAAAACAAGACCTATCTCAGCCTGCGGGGTGGTTTTGGTGTCAAGGCGAGAGCTCCCGACACTTGCGTTTAAGCGCGCCTTCCGAAATTCGGAGCCAAGGGCAGGCAAGGAAGCCAAGACGGGGAAGGCAAGCGGCTCGTGAAATGAGATTGCAAAGGGATGGCTATGCAAATGACGGGAAGCCAATGCGGGGGGTCCAAAACGCCGAGAAAAGGGGCGGGATTATTTACGGGCTTCTGAAGTTTTGTGGCGATTTCCAGTCTTCGCCCCAAATCCTGCATTCAAATTCATCATCCCAATTTGAGGGCTTTGGAGCGGTGCGGAAATATAAAAGCGCCGGCGAGGCAGATGATGTAGAGGCCTGCTTGTTGTTTCCATCGGATTTTATGGGCGCATTGTGCGTGGTTGGATTTGGGATTGATTCCACCTGCCTGAAAGGTAGGATCGAAGCAGAATGCTGGGGAAGGAAGGCAAGACAGAAGCCTATTTTGCTAAAGAAAGCGAAGGGATAGAATGTGGTTGATGAGGAGGATAATAGGAATACCATTGCTAAATTTGTACTTAACGGGGACACGTGTTACCCTGAATGCTCTTCAGTAGCATTGCCGCACATTTATGGCCAAGCCCTGGGCAAAACCATGTTGCTTAAGTATAATATTCTGCAAGACAGGATTACCTCCTTAGCGTGCTGTGTTCAGGACACATAATGTGATATTGTCAACCCAAAATTGTTCAGTGTCTGGGCAAGCCAACTCTGTTTTTGACCAAATGAAAGAAAGGTGTTTTTTTTTCTCCCTCCCTTCTCTGATCTACTGGGAGTGGGAGAGCCAGTATGATGTTGTGGTTAGGAATGTTAGACTCAGGCCGGAGAGGGGATGGCAGAAAGAACAGATGAATTGTAGCTGACTTATGGCAAATACTATGGCAAACGTTTAGTGTTTTCCATGTAACAGATATTCAGAGGTAGTTTGCCTCTGCGGCAACTCTGTTAGGTTCTCAACACCAGAGGCACTTAGAGGTGGTTTGCCATTCCCTGCCTCTGCGTAGTAGTGGTGGTCTCCCATCCAGATATCAACCTGGGCTGCCCCTGCTTAGCTTCCAAGACCTGGGGAGATTGGACTAGCCTGGGCTACCCCAGGTGAGGGCAGCTGAGTGAGTTAAGGATTCCATAGTCATATCAAGTACATAGTGACAGGCTATCCTGAGAAATGCTGCCAAAGAGGGATAATGTTGGATCAACAGGTAACAACTTTGCAACTCTGACTCACGTTTTGCAATGAAGAAGTGCCAAAGTTCAAGGAAACTTTCATAAACTTTCAAAGAATTTAGATCTGGATGCTGTCCAGGCCTGTGCTTGTAAAATTTAAGCGACTGGAGGTTTCGGGATGACCAGGGGAAGCGAGGAGATCCTGTTTGAAAATATTTCCTGGGTGCCGAAGGGAGTCGCTTCGCAAGAGCTTGAATCTGCGTAATGCTGAGCTAACCAATATTTTTCCCTTTGGAAAACCTCCAGAATAGATCTGAGGGTCAAGGCTACCGTTTGAGAGGGAGCCAGCCACCTGGCGGGCGACCCTGGGAACCAGGTAAAAAGTGCTGATGTCTCCCTCCTGGGAGAAGCAAGGTGCTCTGGCTTCCCAAAAAGACCCTGCTGCTTGCAGCAGAGCTAAAAAAAAAAAAAAGGAGGGGGGAGAGGGGGAAAGAGAGGAGGCAAGAAGCCAGAAATAATGCCCTGGGCATAAAAGAACCGCTTTTTGTGTGTGTGTTTTTGCTGATGGTGACCATCTCTGCCCCCTTCCCTTGTTTGTCTCCCTGTGAACACAGGTGCCTCGTAGACAATCGGGTAACCCGCGTGGCCTGGCTCAATCGCAGCAGCATCCTTTTTGCGGGCAATGACAAGTGGTGCCTGGACCCCCGAGTGGAGCTGGTCACCAACACCCAGACCCAGTATGTCATCCAGATCAAGGACGTGGACGTGTACGACGAGGGGCCCTACACCTGCTCTGTTCAAACAGACAATCACCCCAAAACGTTACGGGTCCATCTCATAGTGCAAGGTAAGGCACCGGGGTGTGGGGGGGGGCGGGGAAGCAGATGGGGCCCTGAGGCTTAGTGTGGTGGATGCGTCTGGTCACCTGCTGAAGAGCAATTGATGGATTTGGTTTGGAATGAACCTGGGCCGTTCTGCCTTCCCACCAATCGTGATTTGGCCTTTGTTATCCCGCTCAGAGCTCTCCCTTCTGCACAGTTCTTAAAGTCTCAGTAGAACAAACCGGTGCCTCTTCGGCTCCCCTGGCCAAAGCCCACAAGCCTTTCTTACTTTCTTCACCATCCAAGCACAGCATGGTTTCCCAATTGGATGGCTTGTCCTGCCGCTACGTGGCTTCTTCCACTCCATAGCTCTTCTCAGGTTGCCAGCACGAGGCTAACAAATGTTGGGACACTCGCCAAGGCAATGGGTGCTCTTGCCGGCAATGCAGTGATGTCACCATGGAGGCAATGATGTCACTTCCTGTGCCACTGGAAGGGCCTGCGTTTCAGGCAGCAATTGGGACTGAAGCCGGGGGAGATCACCCTTCCGCAACCGGAAAGCCTTCCAGCTGTGGAAGTTTTAGGGGGAAAGCAATTTGGGTGGCCAACTCTGGGTTGGCAAATACCTGGAGATTTGAGGGTAGGGGTTGAGGAAGGAACAGACTTGAGTAAGGTCCATCCCCACCAAGCTACCATTTGCTCCACAGGACCTGATCTCTGTAGTTTGAACATCATTTAGATTCTGATCCGGTAGCAACTTAGAAGGCAACAAAATTCTCAGTGCACAAGCCTTCAAGAATCAAGAATGAGTAGACGGTTTGTAATTCTAGTTGATCTTCAGGCCCCACCCACAGGTTGACAATTCTAGATCCAACCCAGAATTGCCCACCCTCCCTCACATACACACACACACACACACACACACACACACACACACACACACACACACACACACACTCATCTGAACCTTGTTTATGAACTCTTGATATATGCACACAATCAGTGGCACTTCCCACAGCTGCCAAAGGAGCCTGTGAGCGGCACCGTGACATGGGTGAAATGTGACAGTCCTTGAACCGCAATAGACTGCTGAGCCAGGATTAATGCGGGGGGGGGGATGCGCATGGGGGGGAGACACAAAATTCTAATCCCTTTGCCATCAGCCGTCTCGCTCGGAGTTGGCTGGAAGCTCTCCTAGACTGACACACCAGCTTGACTATTGGAATCTCATCTAGGTCTAATTTTCGAATGCTGATGGGGGTATTGATTTGGAAACAAGCTGGGTTAAGAAAGGCATTGGTCTTGTACACCAAGCCGGTGTGAGCTAATCCGCTGTCGATATGTCGGGCCGGAGCCTTATTGACAGACTAATGAATACAGGGCCCAAAAAATTCCGAGGCTCTTTTTCTCTTCTTTTTTCTTCCCCTGAAAGCAATCAAGAAAACTAAATAGAGCTAGACTCCCCCCCCCACCCCTCACGATCTCTCCATTACCTGTGCAACAACCAAAAAATACAAAAGATTAAAAATGAGATGGGGGCAGGGGGCATGCAGTATTAGCCTGGTCATTCTGTTTGTCTTGCAAACTCTCATTACCCGTCCACATTTCTTAAATCAAAGGTGATTGCATACACATACACACAGAGAGACAAACACACACCTGCACACACACACACAATATTGAAACTGCTCTCAGATAGTTGAGGAGGCTTAATGATATCGGATCCATCTTTACATTTGTGCCTGGTTTCCTAACAAACCTTCTTGATAACCTCTGCTATTTAAAATCAATCCTACACATTTTCTGGGGGCGTGCGTGTTTGATGTTAAAGCAAAATATCGGGGTTCCGGAAGGGAGCAAATCATTTCTGCCCATGAAAGCTTAGCACCACATTGTTCTTTAAAGGTAGCTTCCACCCTGTCATCCAAACTCCTGGTCACTGTTTCACGGGTCTTTGAAGTTAATTGGTGTTCGGAGTATTCAGAACCTTGTAGGATCTAGAAAAGTATATTTTTTTACATATGAAAAAGGCTCGGTTGGTAAATTGCTTCTGTCTCTGAGTTGCAATGCAGCCTGAAGCAGCACGATGCAGTTTCTTATCCACCCCTTTAATTTCTGTTATTATTGTTTTTATACACACACACACACACACACTTATTACATTAAGACTGCAATGGCCTGTGGCTATCAACAATAAATAAACCTGAATGTGCAGCTTATTATGATGGATGCAAAATAATTTTATGTATACCCTCCAGTAGTGGATGAAAACAGAGATTTTATGTCCGGCAGCACTGTTTTCTCTTGCTAAGAATCACTTCCTGTTCTGTTCCATAAAATTCCCCTCTCCCATGTTATCGCTGAAGGTTTCTCCTCTTACAGTGTGTTGCATTCACTTATGCTTCAACAGCCTGGGCCCCCAGAAAAGCAGTAGTCACTTTTCAGGTTTTCTCCTGCTTTAAAAAAAGAAAGAAAGAAAGAACCTAGTCCAGGTGCATTTGCACACTACTTGGATGAGAAGGTGCCGACTTGCAGAGTTATATCAGCACCATTTTCCTATTGTAGACCTGCTAGAGGGCTTTCTGAAGGCACGGGGGGGGGGGAGTGATTGCTCTGGTATGATAACATCTACTGCTGAGATTTGCTATTCCCTCTGAACTCCCAGTTTTCAGATTCTTCCTAAAAAGTATATGCAGAGTCCTTTTTTATTGTGGAGATATAAGAGGAAAAGTGTGGGTAGGTGTTGTCTAGGTGTTACCTAGAAATGAATGGGGAAGGCAATGTGCAGGGTGGCTGAAGTGAGGCAGGAAACCGCTGCTCAGCCATGAACTCTCTGTTGATGCTGCAGATACATCTGTTTACAGTGGCAATGGAAGAGCGTATTATTTTGGGGTATCTGATGAGAAAAATGAATGGAAAAAGAGTAAAGCGAATGGCAGAACAGCTCCAGCTCCCCAGGACAGATGCGTCATTAAGGAAATGGGGAAGAGAATGGGGGACAAAGATTTGAGTGGCACGAGACGATAAGGAAGGGAGAGACTTGAGTCAGCGTTTCTTCAGGTGGCGGAGAAGGAAGAGAGCTTTTGATTCATAAATCTGAAGCGAGCCGGGCACTCAGAAGTGTTAAATATGAATGAATGGCACACCAGATCCAAGAGTCAAGGGAAAACCAGAGAGTCCTGTGCAACTGATTTGCAGGTCTGGGGGATAGTATGAAACACGTAATAAAGATCACAGCATATGGCATGAAAGGCAGAGAGTGAGATTATTTAGTGTGTTTTTATCTTACCCTTCTAAAGAAAGAGGTCAGGGCAGCATAAATGGTTCCACCCTCTTCCAGTTTCTAATCCCAACAACCCTTTGAGGTTGAACGGCTAGATTTGAATCCAGAGGCACCTTAGGGACCACCAAGATTTGGGGGAGGGGGGTAATAAGCTTTAGAGAGCTCTTTTCATCAAATCCTCCCAACAGCTTTCCCCCCAAAAAACGTGCTGGTCCCTAAAGTGCTACTGGCGTCTAGGTGTTCTATCATTGACCTCTGAGGTTGGAGAAGCTGGGAGAGGAGGACTTGTTCACGGCCACAGGCAAAGTTTCACATGAAGTGGGGATTTGAACCCACTTCCCCTTCGGTCCTTGTCTACCACCCGAACCATAAGAACACCATGGTGGCTGGAAGAGAACGGTTTAATACTGCCATGCTTCCAGGATTTACGGAGGACAACAGAAACGGCTGTGCAAGAGAAAACTGGCTTTGTAACACAAGGAAGGACTCTTAAAGTGTTGATAAAGCAAGGCTTTCGAGTCCGCTGGCAGCTTTCAGACTAACTAAGTTTAATTCTGGGTAGAAGCTTTTGTGTGCTTGATTTTTCAAATAAAGGAAGCCAGAGAATTAACAGAAAACCCATGCACCCATGCATCTCAGGCATTGTTGCCAAAAGATTGAGGAAGGAAGCAGGTGGTTCGAAACATTTCTGCCTGAGACCCTGGAGAGCTGCTGCCAATCTGGGTAGACAATACTTTGACAGACCTATATAAGGCAGGCAGCTCCATGTGTTCATGGGTGGCAGGTTACAGTGGATGAGCCAATAGGGTTGCATAGTGTAGGGGGTTGGACTAGATGACCTATGAGGTCCCTTCCAACTCTATGACTCTATGAATGCCGAAAATGACATGTGGAATCTTTTGGCTGAAAAGCATAAAGCGAGAGAGAAAACAATCCACACAGAGGCATGTGAACACCAGCAGAAACATGCAGAAATCGACAGTCACAGAATTTCTAAACTCCGTGAAGGCACACCTTGTCCTTATTGATCAGAAAATGGTGCATTTTAAGTGAGGACACGAGCTGATGCGCAGGTTGTGAAAGAGAGAGAGAAAAATCAAAGCAGTGCAAAGTGAACAACTTCAGCATTCAAGGAGCAGTGTCCAAGAAAAGACTGCAAGTGGCTGGCAAATGTGATCTGAATTGAACGGGTAAATACAGTTCAGCTGGAATTCCAAGGAACGGTAGATTTTGATGGCCAAGTGTAATAGGTCTAGCAGCAGGTTCCGTGAGCATAAGCAGGAGCCACTCTGCATAAGGTTTCACGGCCTGGATTGCAGCTAATTTGAATTTTGAACACTATGTGAACTTTAAAGAAAAACTGTGTTGACTTAAAACAAACAAAATACACCAGGCATGTGTTTCAAGGCAAACCTGAACTTAACAGGGCACATAGAGGTGCAATGTACCCTCAGGAATATGTCATGTGGGGATGCCAGCTGGTCTGGAGAACAGTGGGCATTTCTGCACATCGCTAAAAATAGCGTTACGCCAGCTGAGTGGCGAAGCACTAAAGATTATCGTGCCTCCGGCCATTCCTCACCTTATTGCTGTCTCGCCGCAGTCTGCCACCTTTTCACGCTTCTTACACTCCGCCTAACTGCTTGAAATGACCGAAGAGAGCAACACACTTTACGGGCAAGACTGTTCTGCCTGTCAATCAAGCCAGGCAGCCAATCCCCTTCCTCCTTTGACTAAAATGGGAATTGTGGTTTTTTGGCCTTTCCAGGGGTCAGGAGGAGTGGGGGTTTGAGGTACAGCCTCCAAAATTTCAGGGTAGCTCTGAGAGGCTCTTCCCTGACCCCTTTCAAAAGGATTGGTGCACAGGGCCGGCTTCCAGGGGCTCCCGAATTCGGTGCCCCCATCCCTCCATTCTATCCTATTGAGGGCTCTCTCAGCATCACCCACCTCACAGGGTGTCTGTTGTGGGGAGAGGAAGGGAAGGTGATTTTAAGTTGCTTTGAGACTCCTTTGGGCAGTGTAAAGCAGTATATACAAACCAACTCTTCTTCTTCTTCTTCTTCTTCTTCTTCTATTCTTAGCTTCAAAGCAATGCTGTAAAATAGGTTAAGCTGTAAATGCATGACTGACCCCAGGTCACAAGCAAGCTTCTGTGGCAGAGAAGGAATTTGAACCTGGGCCTCTAGTCCAGCACCATAACCACTCCACCACAATGACTCTCAAGCTAGTTAATATTCAGTTATAAAAAGAAAATCAAAATCAAACTGTATGTACCACACTGAAAAGTACCAGCGACACCAAAGAATAAAATGCAAACGGAGCACAGTCATATGGGAAAAGAAGGCTGAAGATAGGAATAAAGGCAGAAAGGCCTATAGAAAGAGTTAACACAATAGCTGTTGTGTGCAGTTCTGGAAAAGATCAGATAACGAATGTATATGGACCCCAGAGACATGAACAAAGCAATTCTAAGAGAGCATTTTCAATTGCCTACTGTAGAAGAAATCACCAATAAGGTAGTAAAGAGCTCTTGATCCAGTGATGGATGAAACAAGAAGGAATGCAGATGTACCTGTATCAGATTCCGACACGCTTTGAGTCACCAGGCAGAACGGATGAAAATATTACAAGGCAAAACTTGCCGATGAATCTTCAGAGCAACTTTTGGACACCAGGATCCCTGGAGGAGGCAGCCCGATAACAAAACCTAACTGATACAGAGCACAACAACTGCTGAAGAGAGAGTAATATCATGAAAGTAGGAACCAAAATGAATGAGTACAAGCAGCGGGGGAAGCAATTCGGAGAAACACCAGTCATGAACGAAGCCTGCCAGGGATGTCAGTCCCCAGAAGGGACCTAGGGATCCCCTGGAATTATAGCTCATCTACCAGACTAAAGAGAGCAATTCCACTGGAGAAAATAGCATCATACCCTATGGAGGTCCCTCCCTGCCCAATCCCAGCTCCACTTCCAGAATCTTAAGGCATATCTCAACCAAGAGCTTGCAACCCTACAGTATCAGAGAGCAGTAGTAGAAGTAGTAGAAGTCAATCACATTGCAGCATCATTTTGAAAAAGCTTGAGGCAATAAGTATTAGACACACTGGGTCAGGGTTAGTCAAACTGCGGCCCTCCAGATGTCCATGGACTACAATTCCCATGAGCCCCTGCTCATGGGAATTGTAGTCCATGGACATCTGGGGGGCTGCAGTCTGACTAACCCTGCACTGGGTTTTGGTTCCTTCTGGTTGACTTTTAAGGGGTTTTCCTCTAGCTGCTGGAGAAGTATTCTAACCCAGTCATCGTCATGTTCTGGGCTGTGAAAGTGGTTACTGCTCACCTTGACAAATAAGTCACAGTATAGGTTGCATCTGCCCCTTCACGCCTTTTAGAGAACAGCCTCTATGACTTGTTGTTAGCCCCTCTAGGACATCCTTTCTCAACTTTTTTAGCATTGAGAAACTCCTGAAACATTCTTTAGGCTTCAAGAAACTCCAAAAGTGGCATGGTCATGCAAAATAGGGTAGGGGAGCATAGCTGTGGACATGCCCAATCGGACTCCTCCCCTTCCCATCCCCTCCAGGTCCATGATTGGTCTTTTTTTGGGGGGGGGCGGGATATGTTCGTATCACCCGATAACTGTAATACTTCAATCCTGTGCAGACATTCTAAGACTAGAATTCAAACCCAGAGATGAAACAGAGGTAGTTCACCATTGCCTGCCCCTGTGTAGCAACCATGGATTTCCTTGTTCATCCCCCATCCAAGCATTAACCAAGGCCAAGGTTTGACAAGATCAGGCTGGCCTGAGTCATCCAGATCAAGGGCAGTGAAAATCAGCACATTTTAAATCCTACTTTGTTCACAGCATTTAAAATGGCATATAAATGCAGCGTACACACCAATGGCACACAAAAATAAATATGAGATCCAGCTTGGTGTAGTGGTTAAGAGTGATGGCTTCTAATCTGGTGAGCCGGGTGGGATCCCCTGCTCCTCCACATGCAGCCAGCTGGGTGCTGACTAGCCTTGGCTAGTCACAGCCCTGATAGTGCTACGATCACAAAGCTTTCTCAGCCCCACCTACCTCACAGGGTTGAGAGAGGGAGGGAAGGTGATTGTAAGCGCTTTGAAACTCCTTCGGGCAGGGAGAAGCGGGATATAAAAACCAATTCTTGTTCTAAAAGGCTAAACTGCAGTAACAAAGACTGTGACAAAAATTACGAAGAAACTTGGGTTCATCCCGAACATGACTCGGCCCTGTCAGCTAACCGACTCCCCTTCCCCATTTCCTTATTCAAAACATGCCCCAACTCTGCTTTGTAAGTGTGCCTGCACACCAAAGCTAATTCTTTGAATAAATCTTTGTTGGTCTTAAAGGTGCCGTTGGACTCAAATTTGGTTGTAAGAATCTTGTTCCTTCCCAAGGCTGATGCCTGTAAGTGAGCCTCTTTCATACCAGAATTGCTTGTAATTTTTTTTTAATGGGCAAAGGACTCCATTGCCGAGGTTAACCACCTGTCCGCATGGAAATTGCTTTCATCATGTTCTGTGCGATTGTCAAAGGCCAGTGATGGGACCGGATGCCTGCAACCAAAGCAGAGAAGCTGAACGTAATATGAAACGTTCAATATAGCTCCATGGCCTCTTGCTAATAAGGAAGAGCCTTCAGGCAAAGTCCTGGAAAACGAGATATAAGGGGAGGTAGTCACAGAGGGGGCCCTGGACAAGCAATTAAATTGTGCCCTGGGGCCATTGATGGTGTCTCCAGGCCCAGCTTTGGAGGGCAGGAAGATCTTCCCCTCCTGACAACATCCTTCATGTGCTCCTTTGAGCACCAGTGATGGATGGACCCTTCAGAAGAGCCTGAACATGAGACCACTGTAGTATTATTGCATGGCACAAATTCGCCTCTTTCTTTCCACTCGGGTAAAACACTCACAGCACTTTCCCAAGAGTCAGCCCCATTGCATAAAGTGGGAGCCGAAAAAAGTAGAGTGCTCCCTACATAAAGTGGAGTGGTCCCTACATGGAGAGAAGAAAGTGAGCAGGTTTGTCAGAGTGCCAGAAAGAAAGAAAGAAAGAAAGAAAGAAAGAAAGAAAGAAAGAAAGAAAGAAAGAAAGAAAGAAAGAAAGAAAGAAAGAAAGAAAGAAAGAAAGAAAGAAAGAAAAGTTTCTTATATGCATCTTTTCTCTACCCGAAGAATTCTCAAAGCAGCTTATGGTCACCTTTCCTTTTCTCTCCCCACAATAGACCCCCTGTGAGGTGGGTGAGGCTGAGAGAGCCCTGATATTCCTGCTCTGTCAGAACAGCTTTATCTGTTCTGTGGTGAGCCCAAGGTCACTCAGCTGGCTGCATGTGGGGGAGCAGGGAATCAATCCCGGCTCACCAGATTAGAAGTCTGCACTCCTAACCACTGCACCAAACTGTCCCTCATGTTCCGTGCGATTGTCAAAGGCCAGTGATGGGACCAGAAACGGTTTTACACACACGAAACTGAGTGAGACCATTGACCTTTCAAGGTTAGTACTGTCCACTCTTAGACAGAAGTTTTCCACATCACCTCCTGCCTGAACCTTTTCCACTGGGGATGCCAGGGTTGGAACCTGGGAGTCTGCATGCCAGGCAGATGCTCTACCAACTGAGCCAGGGCCCCTCCGCACTGTGAAATGCTTCCGAGTGGAACGTGCTCATGTCCCCACCCCTAGATGTCTGCATGCACAACCTGGAGGGGACCACTTCATGTCACAACATGGGCGGGCCTATTGGGAAACCTGCTTCTTTCCCCCCTTTGTGCATACAAAGCTGACGCATGTACAGCACATCATGTGCCTTATGGAAGGGCGGCATAGAAATCAAATAAATGAATAAATAAATCATGTGCCTCTGTGTGGATGGGGATCCTGGGGCAGTGGGCAAGTTCCGCTCCTCTCTGCCGGCAGCAAGAGCTACACAATTTGAGCACCTGAATAGGGATGGGCATGAAGCACAGGAATTGGAGTTTCACAAGGTGCCCTCTGTGTCGCCTCTTCCTTCTCCCTTCTGCTGTTTTCTCCCCCTTACCTGAACAATTCTTTCTCCATTTTCAGTTCTGCAAGGTTGGCTGCTCACAGGGTCAACCGGATTCTTTGTTAAAGAGTCAGAGGAGACAAAGGGCATATTTGTATTTGCAGGGTGGTGCGGCGGGGGGGGGGGGGCATTCTCCATGCCCTGGAAGATGCATTAAGGAAAGTTGGCCTTATCTTCCACCTGGAAATGGGCTTTGCCAGGGGCTGTGTGCCTGCTGGTGTTTAATCTCACTTAGACACGAGAATTTGCATGATAGAGAATGGTGGAATTCTCACTGAAGAAGTGGGGAAAGGGAGGAATCCCCCCCCCCCCCATCAATAGTGCTTTCTGGCTTCTTATCAGTTTCCCTGCCCCTATCTGGCTCTTTCTTTTGTGGCCGAAGCAACTAATCGCCCCCTCCCCTTTTGTTTGGTTCAAATGAGTTTTCCCACTCCTTCTGTGCTCCGAGTTAATCTCTAAATCCTGGCCATTGTTTGATAGTTAATTACCTGTCTGCTCCGTAGCACAGCTGTGCGGCTCAGGTGAAAAGACGCTTCTGATGTCTTTCCCCCCAGTTGCTAAAACACAACGATGCAGATGCAGAAACAACCGGGAGGGAGGCCGCCATCTTGCAGGAAGCAGCGATGGCAACAATGGGCCAGCCAGGGGTTGCACAACTGGGAGGGCTTTCCCTGACCAAAGGGATGTGCTCTGTAGATGGGAGGGACTTTTGTCCCCTGTCCTCCCCCTCCCCTCCCACCTGGCTGTCTTGCTGTTTCTTTGTAAGCTCTGAGCTGGGGGTTTCTGCATTTTCTTTTGGCTACATTCAGATGGTTTGGCTCATTGGGATGGGCAGAGAGACATTTTAGAAGGATGTTTTCAGCTGCTGGTGAGGAACGTTGTTTTAGAACCCTCGCTCTGGGGAGAGAGAAGTCTAGGGTTGCCATCTCCAGATTGGGAAATACCTGAGATGGAAGAAGATCTGGGTTTTGGACCCTTCTTTGTACTCCCTGAAAGAATTTCAAAGCAGCTTACTGTTGCCTACCCTTCCTCTCCCCACAAGGTAGAATCATAGAATAATAGAGTTGGAAGGGACCTCCTGGGTCATCTAGTCTGGGAGATCTCCAGACCTCACCTGGAGGTTGACAACTATGTTCATTCACCCTGATCGGGGCCTGTTTCTGGCCTTTTGAGGTCCAGTGTGATGTCGTCATTGAAAGCGTTGGCCTGGGATCAGAGAGAACCAGGTTCGAATCCCTACTCGTGCCACGGAAGCCAAATGGGTGCCCTTGGGGCAGTCCCACTCTCTCAGCCTGACCTTCCTCGCAGGGTTGTTGTGAGGGCAAAATGGAGGAAGGGAGAACAATGTAAACTGCTTTGGGCCCCCATTGGGGAGAAAGGCAGGATACAAATGAATTAAACGAAATAAGAACTAGGTTTCCACATTCATATCCGATTTGGCCTGGCTTGAAACCCCCCAAATTTCCCTCCCTGCCTTGTCCTCTTCACCCAACCCCTGCATAGAAAACATCCTGCCATGAGATTACCTGATGTGCCGTTCACAGCTCTCATCTGCAAAGCCATGATTGTCACGGAGCCACTTAGCATGCTAAAAAACAATTAAAAAAGACCATTCCAGAGCATCATATTTAGTAAATATAACGACACGTAATCTTAGAATGGCCCTAACATCTTTGCGGTTTGAAATGATGCCATCAGCCATGCTCTCTGGGCGATATCTCCGAATACCCACAGCCCAACGCCTGTGCATATGTGGAAATCCATCTGTGGAGGACCTGCCCCACTATGTCTTGGCTTGTCCCCTGTACTCCGAACCCAGGGGCAAATTCCTTGCCAAGCTATTACCAAACTCTCACCCTATTTCTGATTTTAACAAAGTCACCTATCTGTTATCAGATGTCGACCCCTATATCTCTTATAGGGTGGCACTTTTTGCTCTGGCTGCCAGGAAGATTCGAGCTAATGCATTTTTACAGGAGCCTCCACCTTGATACACCATTTTATCTCTTTTATTGTAACTTAGTAGTCCATGTTTACATTTTTAGGTACACAATATTGGAGAAATATTGTTTTATTTGTTTATATTTGTGCCATATTGTTTTAATTGTGTTTTGTAATGGCCTTTGGCTACATACAATAAATGTTATCGTATCGTATCGTATCACTTAGCATGCGTTCATTTGAAACACTGCCACCTCTATCACCCCATTTAAGAATCTCTTTGGAGACTGTTCCCCTGCGGCAGTGGGGCAGAGGCAAGCTTGAATGGCATCGCTTTGACTTTCATTCGCATCTGTCCGCCATGCACATCAGGGAAATAAAGCTGCCACTGCCAGCACATTCAGGCTCTTGTCTTCATGGGTTATGAGTACCTGCTCAGGCTGCATGCCCTTTTGAGCGAGTGGTTGCAGGGTGGAGCTGGGGGGGGGGCAGGCTGTGGAAGACAGGGGTTTCTCAATGGTAAAAAAGTTGGAAAAGGCTGTGATACTCCCTTGCATTCCTTCCGACCATCATCCCCAGAGAAACGTGTCAGTCCTCAACCAGGGCCAGAGCCTTCTTGGTCCTGGCCCCCACCTGGTGGAACGAGCTCCCGGAGGAGATCAGGGCCCTGACGGAGCTTAAACAGTTCCGCAGGGCCTGCAAAAAGGAGCTCTTCCGCCAGGCATTTGCTTGAGGCCGACCGACTCAGAACACCTGCTGAGCCCCCACTACCTCCATGACTGAAAGAACCAACCCTGCAATGTTACAGTTCATTGTTATTTATATATTATAAATGTGGTTTTGTAATCTTTTGATGCCTTATTTGAAAGTTGTTGATGTTACAGTCTATCATTCCATGTAAGTTATATAATGTTCAGTGTAAACTGCCCAGAGCTGCAAAGAAATGGGCGGTATAGAAATCTAAACAAACAAACAAACAAATAAATAAATCATCTCCCATGATGGGCCCGAGAAATGTAACCTTTGCCAGATCAAAGGCAGCCCTTATCAGGATCCCAGGTTACAAACGTCACAAGATGGGCAGCTGACATGCAGGTTTTCCTTTAATCTGCCTCCTCCTTTCCCAACCTCAGGCTAGGTAATTGCTAATTAGTCATCACACTTTGCACTTTCCATTTTCAAAGGGCCTTGCGAGATATTAGATAATTAATCCTCTCAGCCCTGCTGTGGTTTGGGCAAAGATTACGACCGCCCGGCGGAAGATGCGGGTCGCCCAAGTGGAACAGGGACTTGGTCAAGGGTCAAGCAAGGGGTCGGCCTCAATTGCGGTAAGTGCTCATCCACCCGTGCTGGGCGTGTGCGATCCTGCTTAGGTGAACCTCTGCCAAGAAAAGAAATTAAAAACTTCCATGGCCACCCACTGAGATCCTGCTGGTTATTATTTTGGGGGGAACTTCAAGCCAATCTCACGGCAGCCAACTGCCAAGGAAGGCGTTCCATTGTACAGGGTCCACCGTCAAATCTCAAGTCAGTGGGGGTCTCTGATTTGAAAGCCCACAGGCAAATTCCCACATTTTTTTGTGTGTTATAAGAGGCGACATCCCCCCTCCGAATATACTGGGTCGAATTCAGCTATTCTTCCTTCAAAAGTGGTTCAATGGACTTAAATGTCCAATGATGGGTCTGCATGGGGTGGGAAGGGGAGGGGCCCCAGGGGGGCGTATCCACAGCTCTGCTTCCCAACCATATTCTGCACTGTTGTACCCCTTGTGGTGTTTCTCAAAGGCTGAAGAATGTTTCAGGGTATTCTCAAGGCTGAAAAAGTTGAGAAAGGCTCTACTAACATATACAGATTACTTGGTTATTCTGTATTTGAACCACCACCAGCATCTGTGAGCCAATACCTCTGACAAGGAGGATGTGTCAAGGGAGACCGAAGTTCTGTGGTGAAGTGAGTGACATGATTCTGATTCTGTGAAGGCTCAAGGGGGTGGCAGGTGACAGTGGATGAGCGATTGGGATGTGAGTGTCCTGCATAGTGCAGGGGGTTGGGCTAGATGACCCATGAGGTCCCTTCCAACTCTAGGATTCTGTGATTCTATGATTCTATGTATGAGGATCCATTATTGCATGTGAGCTGTCATGGCCTCCCACGGTCACAAGGGGATAGACATGCACATATGAACCAGGCCCCAAATTCATACAGCTGGATTAATGTCAGTGTTTTAAAAGCCGAGCACCGGGAGCATTCCACCAGCGCTAGTGCCTGGAGTCGTCTCTCCTGCTAGGCTCTGTCACTTTTGCCGTGCGAGGAACTCCCTTAGTAATAGACTGCTGAATTCCCCCCCTTGCGCCGGCATAATACACTTTGTCACACGCAGCAGACCCCTGGGATGCGGGAGGCTGTGCCAAGAGCGGCCGGGGAGACGGCTGCCAGATCCGAGTCGCATCCGTTCTTGTCAAATGCAGTTTGCCGCAGCCTCCAGGGGAGGGAGTAGTTGCTGCTGCTAATCTCTCCCCAGCATCTGAGAGAGATGGCTCTTCTTTATTAAACTTCACTGAGCAGAGATCGCTTCCCCCTCCCCTTCTGTACCTGCCAGCACATCCTGTGTGTGTGTGTGGGGGGGAGGCAGCATGCATTGATGGAGCATCTTTGCACCAATGGGAGGTGCCAGATCTGGCCCCCCATAGTTCCATTGTGAAGGGGCTCAGGTTTCTGCCCAAGCCTCCAGGGAGCTGCTGTTAGTTGGGGCAGACAGGGCAGACGACAGAGACCAGTTCCCCTGGAAGACATGGGAGCCTCAGAGGTCAGATTCTACAGAATCATATCCCCACTGAGTTCTCTCTTTTTTTGGCAAACTCCATCCTTCCCAGACACCACCCTCCAAATTCCAGGAATTTCCGCAGCCAGTGCTGACAATTCTTTTGTAAGATGGTTCTCAAGCTGGTTTAAGAACACGCAGGGCCTTAGCAGAGCACAGCTGCTGCAGTTAATTGTGCTGCACCAATAACTGCGGGTCGTCTCCCCCCCCCCCCCCCCCGAGGGATAGTTGGATGTCTGGAAGCAACTGATAGTTTCACTAAGTAGAAAAACTTCTCAGATTCTTGGAGGGACCCACAAGCACAATGTCCCATTATCTAAGGGGATTTTCACACTTGGGGTCTACATGCACGCTCAACGAGCGATGCACATGTTCAGCTACTAACAGAGCTGCTGTATTGCCCTCTTTTTGCTCTTGTGGTCCACAAGCTGCTCAGATATGAAACCCTCACCCCTAAGAATCGCAGGGTGAAGACCCCCTCACCATGGGGCCTATGGAACTATGAGGCCTGTAGCATGTGCCATGTAGGCTACTAGGATAAACCACTCCTGATTGTCCCGCTCCTAGACACCTCCCCACCCAAAAAAAAAACCCACCGAGCTCCATCTGCTTGAGGCATGCTAAGGTCGGGACTGAGCAGGCCGACGTTGCAGCTCTTGAACAAAGAGCTGGGCTAGGTGGCCACGGGTGCCCTTCCAAGCCAGTGACTCCATAAAAAGAAACAAAACGAAACATCATGACCCTCACCAGTGGCCTGTGGGTCTCCATCTGGCCCATGCTCAGAGCTCCAGCAGTGCCTGCTGTGACTTTCCAGCCCTGGCTGGCTGTCCTCGTGCACCGCGAATCTCTGGGTTGCCCTTGTCCCTTTACAGCAAGGGTAGTCAAACGGCGGCCCTCCAGATGTCCATGGACTACAATTCCCATGAGCCCCTGCCAGCGTTCGCTGGCAGGGGCTCATGGGAATTGTAGTCCATGGACATCTGGAGGGCCGCCGTTTGACTGCCCCTGCTACAGTGTCTGGATCCCTCGACTTCGTGGCCATTCGTCGCCTGTGCTTTGCTGCTTAAAAAAAGACCTCTGGATACCAGAAACTGGAATCAACGAGAGCCCCGATTCCTGCCGTGTGCCAGCTTTTCACGACCGTCTGGCATCGGATCGGCGCTGCCAAGTCGGCCTCCTCGGGGAGTGACGTGTTTGAAAACAGTGCCGCAGCCTTGTCTGCCGTTCGCTGTCCCCCCCCCCCCCATCATTTGCTTTATTAAATATTGATTTTCTGTTGCATTATTAAACCTTAAGTCTCAAGCATAAATTCTGATCTTTTACTTTAATCCTGCTCTTCTCTCCCTCATCCCTCTTGTCCTTGCTGATCTTTAGATCGGGTTATTTCTTCTTCTTTTTTTAAAAGTCTGAGTTCTTTGGCAAGGGGAAGAGAACCTTATAATGCTCCTGCACAAAGCGGGATCTGACGCTGGGTGAGCTTTTCTGTGTCTCCCTGGCTTTGTTGGGTGGGACCCCATGCACAGAAGGGGAGAGTAGAAGAGCTGGCTTTTTTATACCCCACTTTCACCTATTCCATGGCCTCACCCACCCACCTACCAGCTGCCAACATGGAATGGAACAAGCTCCGGATCTTTGCCAGCTCTGTGGGATGAAACCCCACGACTGATTGTGACCTCTTTGCGCCCATGACTTTTAAAATTAATTCTAAGCTTAAATTTTTATATATAGCTTTAAACTTCTTTATCAAATTTCTGTTGTACCCCACCCTGACACGGCCTCCTGGATAGGGCGTTATATAAATCAATGAAAATGAAATAAAGTAAAATGGCTTACAAACACCCTTCCCTTCCTCTCTCCATCACAGATACCCTGTGGGGGAGGTGGGGCTGAGGGAGCTCTAAAAGAACTGCTTTGCAAGAACAGCTCTAAGAGAACTGTGACTAGCTCTAGGTCACCCAGCTGGAGGATTGGGGAATCAGACCTGGCATTTGCTCTAATTTCTTACATGGGGCTTATATGTACCGTAAATCAGGGAAACACCTGGAGATTTGGGAGTGGGACATTGGTGGTGTGAACTGTCATAGGGACCACCCTCCAAAGCAGGCATTTTCTTCAGGGGACTGATCTCAGCATCCCTAGTGCTGAATAAAACATGAGAATAACTTGATACATTGCTTGAGAGCTAGCCTGGTTCAGGGATTAAAAATGGCACCTTCTAATCTGGCAAGGTGGATTTGATTCCCCGTTCCTCCCCCACATGCAGCCAGCTGGGTGACCTTGGGCCAGTGACAGCCCTCTTCTGACTGAGCAATAACATCAGGGCTCTCTCAGCCCCACCTCCCTCACAGGGTGTTTGTTGTGGGGAGAGGAAGGGAAGGCGATTGTAAGCTGCTTTGAGACTCCTTTGGTCAGTGAAAAGCAAGGGATAAAAACCAACTCTCCTTCTTCGACATCAATTAAGTGAAGTCAAGTGTATCCCTGTGCCCAGATTCAGTGTGTGTCCACTTCAACATGTAAACTGGCATAAAGATCTCTGGGCCAGCGTTCCATTTGGGCATTTAAGGATGGATTCTCACAGTCACTTCTGGAGACATCTGAGAGCCTGTTCTGCCTCAAACGCCAACTCTGAGAAATAGCCTGTGGGAATTTCTGTTCTTTCGAAGGCTGTTTGCGGGCTGCCCCAGTCTCAGCTGTCCTTTTTCGATCCCCACCCCTTCCCTGAAAGGAGCCCATGCATCTCTCCCGAAAAGCACAGCTCCCGCAAGAACCTACCAATAGTCTGGATCTGTGCCTGCCGTTGGCTGGAAGGCAGGAGAGTTTGAACACACGGAGGCTGGCAAGTGGGCGATAGTCAAGGTGGATTGAGCTGACCTCTCCCGGCTGGGCTTTGATCGCTCTCCCTTTCCAGCCGCATGTGGGCTGCTGGTGCCAGCGCCCGGTACTGCCAGGAAACCAGGTGCCTGAACATGTTTTGGGAGCCAAGCTGAGTGCATGGCCAGAGATTAAAGTAATAAAGGAAGCGGCGCTGGGGAGGGGGAAGAGATGGGAGGGATGGCTTGCTAATGGGTTTTGATGCTGGTGAAAATGCAAGGATTCTTTGCATTGGAGGTCCTTTGGGCCAGAGGGGGCCTGCAGGTGGGACCTGACCCTCCAAAGACCCACAAACCTGAAGGTGGGTCTAAATATTACAAGTGAAAAAGAAGGAACTCCAGTTGCATATTCCCAATTGCATAGCTTGAGTGGGGAGGGGCAGCAAAGGGAGAATTTGGCAGGCAGACACCCATCAGTTTTGTCCTGCACCTTCCCATTTCTCCAGCTTATTTTTCCATGGGTTTTTAAATCTCCAGCCAGGAGGAGAAACCAGAAGTAAGGCTTGGATGAACAAGGGGGAGGGCCTTTGCAGGAGAGAAGCTGCAGGTTTCCACAGTGTTAAGACACCCACTGCTCCTCCCCCAGAAGGGAGCAAGCCTAATTCTGTCTACTCAAGGGCAAGCCCCATTTTATTCAGTGGGTCTTACTCCCAGGAATGGGCTCTTGGGATTGCACTGGAAGTCTACTTCTGTTCCCTTCCCCATGAGCTCAGCAGATATGAGTTTGGGAACACAGGTCTACTCAACTGAAAGCACAAGTCTGTTGTGACATCAAGGGGCACCACTGTTTGGGGATGGGGCACAGTGGTTAGGATCCGGGCCTGTGTGCTGGAAGCCCTGGGCATGAAACTCAGCTCACCCGCTAACCACTCGTCCTTGTATTTGTGGTTGTACGGATTGTCCATGTGAGGCTGATCTGGAGGCCTTGTAGGGTTTTTAACCTTTATTAAAACACATGCATTATAATATTTCTAATTCTCCTGTGTAAAATGCTTATAATGTCTGGCGGCAGGTTTATATCCATATAACCTTTTTTTTGTTACTTGTTTATTGGTTTTATTGGCCACCTCTCCCTGCAAGCAGTATCGGGACAGTTCACGACACATGTTTCACATGCATCATGTCATAAAATCACAGCAAAAACATCCGTAAAACTTTGCAGTGCTCCATTGTTCCTTGACTGAGTATGGACAGAATCCAGACTTGCGTTTCCACTGGTAGAAGGATTTCTCCATTTCCAGAGGACAGCGTTCGTCCAACTCGAAATACTTCCCTTGAAGTTCCTGAGGGTCTTCCAGGAGCAGGTTTTGGGGGTCATCTCAGGCTGCTCTGGGAGTTGTTGTGCTGCAGAGGTGGAAATCCTTGAGTTTGTGCAAATGCTAGCCTGGTTCAAAGCCCAGGTGCTGGACTGCTGGGTAGTTGCTGATTGCCTGTAGGAACTCTCCCTTTTTCAGACAATTGGAGATGGTTGTGTCTGTTTTCCAATTGCAGCAACAATTTCTTGACCAGAAAAGATGGAAGAAAGCTGCTTGCTGATTGCTGAGCTCACCAGACTTTGCACTCTCCTTCTGTGCTTGGAATTGCTCTGGGGCTCTTGTGTGAACTCACCACTTGCCCTGTCTCCACAGAGCCCTCATTTCTTTGGCAAGTTTTAACTGCCTGATCTGGGTAGTGGCTCTTGCTTTGTTCTTGCTTCGACTTGGCTCAGGGGCTTTAAGAATGGACCTCCCTCCCCCTTTGAAGTATTCGTCTTCTTCCTGTGGCAGAACCTGTCTAAAAGACAATATTTTGCTCCTTCGGCTGCAGGGTTGCATAACTGATGGCCTTGCCAGAGTCTCTGAGCCCAGCATTAAAATCTCCCTTGCTGTGGTTCCAGCACTGACTTCATTACTTTTTGAAAAGCTTCATTCCTGTTTGTGTTCAAATTATGGCTGTGCTTGTGGAGGGAAGGATGCGGAGAGCAGGCAGGCAGGCAGGCAGGCAGGCAGGCAGGCAGGCAGGCAGGAAGGAAGGAAGGAAGGAAGGAAGGAAGGAAGGAAGGAAGGAAGGAAGGAAGGAAGGAAGGAAGGAAGGAGATGAAGGGAAGGAGGGACGGGGAGAGGGAGGGTGGGAGGGAGGGAAGGAAGGACTCTTATGTTTCTTGCAGTGCCTTGTAATTTGAAAGATTCAATTTCTTAAGAGACAATTCAGATGGAAGATCTTGCCATTATGCCCTGTAGAAAACAAGCTTCAGATTCCTTCCACACCAACACGTTGAAGATTCTGGTATGAAGTATTAAGGGCTCGCCCCAGTTCCAGGGCACCTTATTTCAGCAGAGAAAAATTATAATTTCTGAATCAGATGTGAAACACACAATAGGAAGTAAGTATGGGGCATTCTAGGGCCCTCCGTGGCGTCTGTTCTTCCTGGAGATAAAATCCATTGGTTGTGATGCTTCCTGTTCAGAAGGCATACATTACCAGCAGAGCTGAGGCTCAGTCCTTTCTCCAGGCAATAATCTAGCACTTAAAAGCCTTTAGCTGAAGCTTTAGTTGTGGACTTAGTGTAAGTGGGAGGGTGGCACTCAGTGTGCACTCGGGAGTGTCCTGCCTTTTATTCTGAGGTGCATGTGTCGCAGAAGGCCCAGCTCTGAAAGCTGGCTACAGAGTCTAGGGACCTCTTTAGCAAATGCAATCTGCACAGCTTATAGAGCAAGCGGAGGGAGGGAGTTGGGTTTTGAAGGCCCACGTAAAACTCTGTGCGTGTTGTGATTTCTGCCTCGCATCAAAAGAGGAATTAGAAAGCAAAAACAAGAGGGGAAAGATCTTTCCAGTTCACAGGTCACTGATGGGTTTGGTCAGGATGGAAAATGTAATTGCGCTCCAGAGAGAAGGATTTTTTTCCCCCCACGGCTGCTTCATCATTGCCTCTTCCAGGCCCAAGAGTTGAATCTCGCTTCTTGTTTTCTCCTTTCCTTTCCTTCTTTCCTTCCTCGCCTGCTTCTGGGGCTTTTCGGCATTTAAAACACAGCAACGGCGAAGCGATTACGAGGATTTGAGATGCTGTGACACTTCCCTGCCAAAAAGTAATTGATTTATTAAAGATATTACAATACGTGCATGGCTTGACATGAGATGTTCCTTTGAACTTGCTCGCTGCGACAATCTCGAGGGAGTCTCTTGAGTTTCAGCACCATGGCCAGCGCAGCCCGCCTTTCCCTCGACCTCTTTTCCCCGTCTCCCGGCCTTCAATCCAATTTCATTTTCAATACTGCAAGTAAATATCTCAGCAAGATGACTATAGCTCAGTGACCACAGTGTGATCCAATTTAATAACATTTAAAAATTCAAAGTGATCGTTAGCTGGATGGAAATGGATAATTTCACACCCAAGGCTGCCTTGGGGAGGAAGGGGGAAGGAGTCGAGAGAGGAGAAGAAGAAAAGGATGGATAAGAGGAACAGAGACAAATGAACTAGATAAAAACATGGGAAGTAACTTAATTAAAAAGTACAGAAACCGAGTGAAAACAATAATGATTTATAAACCTCGTATTTGGGGGGGTGAGGGAAAAAAAGGAAGGGGGATAAAACAAAAGGGAAACTTGGTGTAAACAATCTTCATAATGATTAGAGGAATCAATAGTAAGAAGGAGGCCGGAATAGGCTTTTCCCTAAACGGCCAAGAGCAGACGCCGAGGAGATGTCACAACGGATAGAAGTTAACGGTTGACAAACCAAGGGAGGTGTTAGTGCATTTAAAAAAAGAGAGGGGGAAAAGTATTTGCTCATTTTATACTTACTGGTAGTGGCATTTATTGCCTACCTTTCGGAAAGTGTTTTACTCCGGGCAATTTGCAATAAAAATTGATAAAATGTCAAATTGCAATGATAAAACAATAAGGGTACAATTATAGTTTTGCGCCAGGGAGAGAGGCTTGCCGTATGGCGCTATAGGTGTCAACGCATTGTTGGGAGACACCTGGAGCAGCAGCCTTGGAGAAGCTGCTTGGGCATCGCTCCTATCATGGCCAAGTGGAGAGTCAACAGTTGAATCCCTTTCCCGCTTCAACAGTTGAATCCCTTTCCTGACTGACTCTCCCTGGCCAGTTTTTAACCAGGGGTACTGCATTTACTGCAAAGCTGCTCATTGTGATGTATTTCTTCTGAAAGGGTCCCCAATCTTTTTTGAATATTGACAAGTTGGAATGTTTTCAGGGAAAGATGACTAGGATGGTAGGGGGGTTGGAATCTGTGCCTTACGAGGAGAGGCTGAGAGAGTTGGGTATGTGTAGCTTGGAGAAGAGGAGAGTAAGGGGTGAGAGGAGAACGGTGCTTAACTTTGTAAAAGGTAGACGTGGGGAAGAGGGGGACAACTTTCTTGCTTTAGAGACAAAGACTTGGAGCGGTGGATACAAATTCCAGGAAAGGAGGTTCTCATTAAACATTAGAAAGCATTTTTGACGGTGTGGGCTGTTTGTAGATAAAATATGCTGCTTTGGAGGGTGCTGGAGTCTCCTTAATTGGAAGTTTTTGGGGAGGAGATAGGATGAACACCTATCAGGACTGTGTGTTTTTAAGTCCTTGAGAAGGTAGGGGGTTTGACTGGATGGCCCTTTGTGGTCTCTTCCAGCTCTGTATGATTCTGAACCTGTAATCACTTATGGAGCAGGTAGCTCTATCACAAAATGGCTGCAACAGTAGAATGAGCAAAAACCCCAAATGGAGGGTGACCCAAACCCAAAATACCTGTTGCAGGAGGGTAAGCCAGATGTACTTTGTGAGGAAAAGGAAAGCCTTATTGATCCTCCTGATCTTCTAGTGCAGGGGTGGCCCAACTATGCCTTTCCAGATGTCCAAGGAATACATTTCCCACAATCCCCTGCCAGCACATGCTTGTTGTTGATTGCTATCTAGCCACGGAAACCCATTCCCTTTGAATGAAGGCCACGAAAAACAAGCCCTGCCATAAAGGGGCCCAGCTCAGCTTTCTGAAAAGCATGGTGCGCCCCACAGGAAGTACTTCCGGGTGCCCTGGAAAGTTTTGGAAACCTTGCTTTAGAAAATGTATAGCATGTTTTGTTTCTTTAGAAGCTCCGACGTGTGCTATTAAACTTAGACACATCTTGGAAAGCAGCAAATGGAGGGGGGAGAGGCCCAAATGGAGAAAGCCAACATAAAATACAGTTCAATACCAATAGGACCTTGAGACAAATAGCAGCAACATGAATTGTGCCACACAAGCCCTAGGAAATAAAATACCTGGCCAGTGACAGATGTTTGAGGAGGGGCTGGTGATGCGGCAGGGCTGTGGATAAGGTTTCTGGTCGTGTCTGCTTGATCTCTGAGGGCAAGGGGATCTGAAGAAGGATATATGACATGCATGTCACAGGCCAGGGAAGTTCAGAGGAGAGAAGGTTCACTCTGCCTGGGGAGCCACAGCAGTTTGATGCCTTCTTTTTCCCCAACGCACAAGCTATTTGTCTTCTCTGCGGGCTGAGGGCCCGGGGTGAGGAAGGCTTCTCAGATTTTATTGCACTCCTGTTCTTTGTCACACTGCAAAGTACTGGACACTGAGAAAGTGGCAGGCCTTGGGTGTGGTGGGAAGTGCCATGCAGTCACCGCTCACTTATGGCAATCCTGTAGGGCTCTCAAGGCGAGAGAGGCACAGGGGTGGTTTGCCATTCCCTGCCTCTGTGACCCTGGACTTCCATGTTGGTCTCCCATCCAGGTGCTACCCAGGGCTGACCATGCTTAGCTTCGGAGAGCTGACAAACTCAGGCAGCCCAGGCCATCCAGTTCAGGGCAGGCTTTCGGCCCCATATTGCGTATTGTGTTGTATAGCACATCAGGACAGATCTTTAAAAAGAGGGTGTCTCATGCATAGCAGAGTGACTGATTGTGCTCCAAAAGAATGGCATGCTTCCAGGCAGGAGAAGAAGAGGAAGAATTAGTTTCAATACCCCACTTTTCACTGCCTGAAGGAGTCTCCAAGCAGCTTACAATCGCCTTCTTTCCTGTCCCCACAACAGACACTCTATCAGGGAGGTGGGGCAGAGAGAGCTCTGACAAGACTGCTCGCTCAGAATAGCTCTAGCAGTGCTGTGATGAGCTCTAGATCAGGGGTAGTCAAACTGCGGCCCTCCAGATGTCCATGAACTACAATTCCCAGAAGCCCCTGCCAGCGAATGCTGGCAGGGGCTTCTGGGAATTGTAGTTCATGGACATCTGGAGGGCCGCAGTTTGACTACCCCTGCTCTAGATCATCCAGCTGGGTGCACATGGAGGCATCAAACCGGGATTGCCAGATGAGAAGCTGCCTCTCTTAACCACTGCACATTATTTTTTAATATCCCCACACTGGAAGATCAAGCTGAACTACACATTACACTTCTTGCACTCACTTATACTTGTTTTCTTGTCTTCCCTGCAACTGCATAGCAGTTGTCGGGAATTGCTCCTTTAAGAAGAGAAAAAAGGAAAGCAGACTGACTTGGGATAGTGCCACAGGGGGTGGAATGGGCTTCTCCCCCTCCCCCAAGTTTCCTTGCATGAAAGCTGAGCTGGGATAGAGTTCTGCTGTCAGTTTTGCTGCTCCACATGCTCAGACACTCCCAATGTAGAGCAGCAAAATCAGGCATATAATTCCTGCCCCCTGTGCAATTTAAGCACAAGGTGTTAGCTGAAGGCAATAGTATAAACAAGAGTGTGCAGGACTAGCACAGAGCTGGGTTTTGGAAACCCAGAATATCATGTGTTAGAAATGTAGAAGTTTGCTCGGTAGGTTAGCTGTCCATTCTTGTCACAAGTGACGCCCCCAAAATCCGCTTTGAAAATATTATCCATACTAAATTTGGATTGGGACTATGGTGGGGGAAAGGGTACTTAAGCCCCCCACCCATGTCATTATTGCCCCTCTCGAAGCGCTGGCATTTGCCCCACAGGAAAAAAGATAGATTGTGCGGTATTGTACACACATGTTTTCTTTGGGGTAAATAGCCATGCAAGGAAGTTTTTAAACAGAGGCTGGAGAGCCATCTGACAGATGATTCTGATTCTGTGAAGGCTCAAGGGGGTGGCAGGTGACAGTGGATGAGCAATAGGGCTGTGAGTGTCCTGCATAGTGCAGGGGGTTGGACTAGATGACCCAGGAGGCCCCTTCCAACTCTATGATTCTATGAGAAGATCCTTCCCCCAGTCTTTTGCTTTCGCTTCTAGTTCAATCTTCAAGCAACGTTTGGATGCTTGAAGGTTCCATACTTTGGGATTTGGTGCATCTTGAAAGGAAGACGCAACAGAAACCGACAGCAGAAAGCAGGGATGAGAAGCCGTCAGCCCCAAACCAATTGGGTACTCAGGCTTAAGAGCAGCCTGCTTTGTGTGTGATTTTCTTTTGGTTTATCTTCCGCTCCTCTGTGCAGAACCAGCACCTTTGAACTCCCGCGACGTTTGTCCTGATCTTCCTCTTGACACGGCTGTTTCTTGGTTGGTGGCTTTGGTTGCTTTTGAAGGCATTGTCTCCGTTGTGCTTGCACTGTGCACCTTGACACCTCCGCAAGGAAGAGAATACTCGGAGACAGCAGCCGCTTCATTTGAAACAGCTCCACTGGGGAGCCACTGAGTTTCCACCTTTTATTGGGGAGGAAAGCTAGCCACACTAATTGGATGGATGCTGAAGTCAGCCCAGATGCTTGCCATTGGAGAGAACCTTGAGGGATCCTCAGGAGCTATGCATGGGGTAGGTGGCTTGGAGGGGGGGGAGTAACAGATTAGGGAGTTCTATAGTTTTAGAGCAGCCTTTATGAGCTTATTTCTTACCATTGTGAAACCCCTGAAATGTTGTTCAAGTGGCATGGTTGTGCAGAGAATGGTTGGCAAGCAGCGAACGAGGGCCCAACTGCCGGGGGCCCCTCCCCTTCCTATCCCCTCCAGCCCCATCATTGGCCTTTTGGGGAGGGTCATATATGGTCATATCACCCAATTATTAGAAATCTTCTAATACAATGGATGGATGGATGGATGGATGGATGGATGGATGGATGGATGGATGGATGGATGGATGGATGGATAAATAAATAAATAAACATTTACCAGATTAAAAAATATATAGATTTAGAATAACTCCTGCTCATTCAGGAAATCCTTCCAGGGTCATAAAAAAAAACACATGATTTCACAAAACCCTGGTTGAGAAAGCCTATCTTAGAGGGAGCCAGGAAGATCTCAGTTCCCAAAGCCTTCTCCAGGAACCAGAGTACTGTAAATCATCATCATCATCATCATCATCATCATCATCACCCATTTGTGTCTCGTGATCAAGGCATGACTAAACCAGGAAATCCAACAATAAGTTCAGAAGAAGAAGAGCTCATTTTTATACCCGCTTTTGAATACCCCACTTTTCACTGCCTGGAGGAGTCCGAAAGTAGCCTACAATCGCCTTCCCTTCCTCCCCCCACAACAGGCACCCTGAAAGATGTCGAGAGAGCTCTAACAGAACTGCTCTAAAATAACAGCTCTATCAGAACTGTGACTAATTCAAGGTCACCCAGCAGGCTACATGTGGAGAGGGAGCAGGAAATCAAACCCTGCTCACCTGATTCGAAGCCACCGCTATTACCCACTCTACCAAGCTGGCTTTCATGTTATGCAAGATGAATTTCGAGCAGCAGTCCACCTATATATTAATTAATTAATTAATTCACTCGTTCATTCATTCTACTTATTGCCCGCCACTCTCATAATAGGCTCACGGTGGGTTACAACAGTCTGTTAAAAACCCCATTAAAACCCATGCAGACATACATTAATACAGATTCCTAAAAAACGACTCCTAAAACAGATAAAAACCATGGTGGCCACTAACCTGCTAGCCGCTCAGAAATCTAATGCAGGAATAGGAGGAAGGAGCACAGATCGCATTGTGGGTGCTACACTCTTAACCTAGGAGTTCACGTGGCCTTTAAGCAAAGCATTTTGAACAAGAGGACGTTTGCCCAGCGATGGTGTTCGTGTCAAAATCGTGTCCCTAACGTACGGCCCAGGTTCAGATCCCTAGCTGGGTGACCTTGGGCCAAGCTAGCCTTCCTCACAGGGCTGTCGCGTGAACGAAGCGGAGGCGATGTACGTTTCTTTCTTCGTGTTCCCATTGGGGCGGGGCTAGAGTTAGGCAGGTCAGGAATAAACCAATTTCATAAATAAATAAATAGACGGGCTAGGCATCACGCCGATCCCTATTTGGATGTCTAATGGCGTTACGCTCCTTTCAGACAGGCGCGGACATCTGTAGGCAAACATTTTCATTAATAAGCCTTAATGAATATAAACTGCGATCTCGCTCCTCCGACAACCATCTCTCGCAAACCGGCTGCCTCTTCTCATTTCACTCTGGGAATGGAGTCAGGGCACGGCTGCCTCCCAACGAAGACACCTTGTCTGCAAACAGTGTCTGTCGGATTTAAATCAAGTTGGGGTTCGGGAGCAATCCATCAGCTCCCTTTTGCTGTTGGGACGGGGCAGGGGGGGCTGCATAAAACTGCCCCCCCCCCTCCAACTTTATCACCCCAGCCTCGTTTCCTTGGCGGTGTTTATTGACGGTGGCGGCTTCCTTTGAACCCAGTGACCATGAAGGCTCCTCCGGAAAAGGGTGTTGCTGCATAGTTTAAGAACGACGGCAGAATTAGTCTAATGGCCTCCGATTAATCCGTTCATTCCTTGTCAATTGAAGGGCTCGTTACGCGGCCCGGACTCTGGTTTTCTCCTGCTGAGTCTTCCTCCCCAGGGGTAATGAGGCATTCAGCTGCCCCTTTGCAGTGTTGACCTCCTGCAAAAGTGGGGAGAGAGCCAGCGAGCTAGCGAATGAGCGAGTGAGCGCAGGGAAAGATGTTATCCATGGGAGGGAGGAGAGAAGGGCATCCTTCATTAAGACACATTGAAGGGAAGATCTCCCAGGCTGTCTAGGGTGACTCGGTGCACTCTGATATCCCCGCAAATAAGACATCAGCGTTTCAGTTGGGCAGGATGCAGATGTGGGAGAGATGGGAAGAGTCCGATACTACCTGCCTACGGCCCTCTCTGATGGCAGAGATGGAGCTTGGGAGAAGTTTCTCTGTGCAAATAACTCCAACTGGATTCCGCAGGGGGAGAAAAACACGAATCCCTGTAGCTGTCTTCCGTTCCTGCAAGCCCTCTTCCCAAGTGCAGGGGCTCCTTCAGCCGCTGGGTTAACAAGGATTCTGTTTTCAGGGCCCTGGAGAACAAGGAAGCCATTCTTGAGATTCTTTAAGAGCATCTCTCGAGAGATAAGTGGAAAGCACCATCGAGAAGAAGACGACAAAGAAGAAGAGTTGGTTTTTCTACCCGTTTTTCATGACCAGAAGGAGTCTCAAAGCGATTTATAATCGCCTTCCCTTTCCTCTCCCCACGATAGACACCCTGTGAGGGAGGGGAGGCTGAGAGAGCTCTGACATAACTGCTCTGTGATACGATAAGAAGAAGAAGAAGAGTTGGTTCTTATATGCCGCTTTTCCCTACCCGAAGGAGGCTCAAAGCGGCTTACAATCGCCTTCCCATTCCTCTCCCCTCAACAGACACCCTGTGGGGTGGGTGAGGCTGAGAGAGCCCTGATATCATAGCCCGGTCAGAACAGTTTTATCAGTGCCGTGGCGAGCCCAAGGTCACCCAGCTGGCTGCATATGGAGGAGCGCAGAATCGAACCCGAATAAAACAATATTTCTCCCAATATTGCGTACCTAAAATTGTAAACATGGGCTACTGAGTTATAATAAGAGAGGGGGAAAATGGCGTATCAAGGTGGAGGCCCCTGTAAAAATGCTTTGGCCTGGATCTTATAAGAACAGCTCTACCAGGATCGTGACTAGCCCAGGGTCACCCAGCTGGCTACATGTGGAGGAGCGGGGCATCAAACCTGGCTCTCTAGATCAGGGGTAGTCAACCTGCAAATGCTGTCAGGGGGTCATGGGAATTGTAGTCCATGGACATCTGGAGGACCACAGGTTGACTACCCCTGCTCTAGATTAGAGGCTGCTGCTTTTAACCACTGCACCAAGCTGTCTCCCAACTGCAGCCAGTTTCCAGCGATTTTGTAAGGTTTTCTAGTCCAACCCCCTGTCCAATTCAGGAACTCACAACCCATCCACAGTGACCCCAGTTTCATGCCCAATTGAATTTCTTGGTGGTCTCCCATCCAAATACCAATCCTGTCTAGCTTCTTTAGCGTACATATTTGCCTACATGCCATCAGATCACAACCAGCAAGTTGCTTCCAAGGCAAGGGAGAAGCAGAGGTGGTTGCCCATCGCCTTCCTCTGCAGAGCCTTCCTTGGTGGTGTCCCAGCCAAATGCCGACCCTGCTTCACCTCCAAGTTCTGAGAATACCATGTCACTCTCCCTCCTTTCTTTAGAATTGAAAATGTTCAAGGGAGTGAGATTCTGGCCCGGTTGTCTTCCTGACGCGCTAATTGCCTTGCGCAGGTATAGATGCATGAAAACATGCAGTTCCCCAGTATGCAACCTGGCGTGTTCCTGTCCAGCAAGGCAGGCATGACACAACTCTTGATCGCCGTGCAGTTTGGCCCCAAGAGACGGCCTCTTGCGCCTCCGATCGTCCTGCCCAAGAAGAGATTGCAAACTGTTTGTTGAAATGTCAGGAAATCATGAGACTCCCCATGGACTTCCGTGAGCCTGCAGCAAAACAAGACATCAGGAGGGGGGGGGGAGCAGAGGGGAACCGAGAGAAAAGGGTGGGGGTGGCCGGGAAGAGACTTATTGTCAAATTCCCAGTTTGCCCTTTCCGGTCTGAAGTTCACTTGTAATATTTCCCTTGACTTTGGTCGCTAATACATTTTGTTCTCCTGGGTGCGCGACGCCCCTCTTCTTCCTCAGACCTTAATTAGTTTCTGGATGATGACATCTCCGTAGAGAATCGGCCCGTCTTGTCCCTCCAATCTCAGGGGGAGATAAAGGAATCTAATAAAGACATTCAGCATTTCTAGGTGATGGGTTTGACAAGCTTTGTATTAACGAGAAGTCATGTTCAAACTTTCTCTCCCCCCCCCACCCCCTCAATTCGCTCTTGCATGGTGACATCCCTCCAGAGGATTAACAGAACTGCTGACAGCTCCCGGGGAGTTTGAGGATGCAATGGACAGATCCAGGAAGCACCACGCCCTTGTGGTCCAGCAGCAGGGTGGGAGGAGAGTCTTACCGGATTGACTGCTGGTGGAGTTGGTTCCCGTTTTGCTTTGAGCGGTTGTCAGCAGCACTTTGGACCCATAGTAAAAGAGGCAGCGGGCTGGATCCAGAGTGAATTTTTCCACTGAAAAATTCCATCAGTGGATCAAAACTCCTCCACCCTTTGCTGCAGATCATTGATCTCCACATAAAGCTGCTTTGGAGGGATCGGCCCAGAAGGATGGACTAGAACCAATGGGATGAAATTAATTCAAAAGAAATTCTGTCTAAACATCCGGAAGAAGTTCCTGACAGTTAGAGTGATTCCTCAGTGGAACAGGCTTCCTCGGGAGGTGGTGGGTTCTCCATCTTTGGAAATTTTTAAGCAGAGGCCAGATAGCCATCTAACGGAGAGGCTGATTCTGTGAAAGCTTAAGGGGTGGCAGGTTACAGTGGATGAGCGATAGGGTTGTGAGTGTCCTGCATGGTGCAGGGGGTTGGACTAGATGACCCTGGAGGTCCCTTCCAACTCTATGATTCTAAAGGCACCGGGACATGAAATGCTGATGAGAAAATTCAGTCTGCTCCTAGAAAGCCATGGCTGCCCAGCACCCAGCAATCCCACTGGTTCGTGTACAGCTCTTAGGAAGGGAATACTTGCTTCTTTCAGGCAGCAGAGCGTTTTGAAGCTCACAAACTATTGGCAGGCAGATTATTTTCTTAACAGCAATGTTTAAATTGAAAGGGCTGACCGGGGAGCATCCGCCGTCATTTCTGTGCCAAAACACTGTCTATTAAACCTGCTTAATGATTAAATGTTCCACACACAAAAAAGAAAGGTTTCCCAGAGCTGCAAAAACCTGATAATCATTACATTATTACAGTATATAAATACATTTTCTACAGCCCGTATTTCTTGATTGCTTGATAATGCAGTCACACAAACAAGGCAACCTGTTTAACATTGTGCAGCTCAAAATTAGCCTCTACCTCAGGGGTAGTCAAACTGCGGCCCTCCAGATGTCCATGGACTACAATTCCCAGGAGCCCCTGCCAGCGTTCGCTGGAGGGCCGCAGTTTGACTACCCCTGCTCTACCTGATAAAAGGAGGCAAGCTGCTCATGGCAACCCAAGTCTCCCTAACTGTGCCTGAGAACTATAGGGGATGATTTCAGATATTTCATCCCTGCTGGCTCAATGGCAAAATCCCTGTTTTGATATAGAATCATAGAATCATAGAGTTGGAAGGGGCCATACAGGCCATCTAGTCCAACCCCCTGCTCAATGCAGGATCAGCCCAGAGCATCCTAAAGCATCCAAGAAAAGTGTGTATCCAACCTTTGCTTGAAGACTGCCAGTGAGGGGGAGCCCACCACCTCCTTAGGCAGCGTAAATAGGAGCTTAGCTGCTACATTAAAGGCACTCCTATTTGCATTGAGCAGGGGTTTGGACTAGATGGTCTGGATGGCCACTTCCAACTCTAGTATTCTATGATTTGCATAGGGGGACAGGTACAGAATTCAATATACGATGCTGATTTCCACAATAAGGGCATGATATTCCAGACTTGACAACAGAAAGCCCAGTTCTATGTTTTATTTCTTCTTCTTTTTTTCGATATAAAGAGTTGTTCAATGTATTTTAAAGCTCCTAAAGTTTAAAATCTGGCACTGTAGATTGTTAAAGATTCAGCCACCAACTGAGACCTGGGGAGCCTCCAAAATTAAAGGTTATCTCCAGAGTACAGAGATCAATTCTCCTGGAGAAAATTGATTCTTTGAATGGTTGACTCTATGGCATTGTGTCTCACTGAAACCCTTGTCTTCTCTAGCCTCCGTCTCCAAATCGCCAGAAATTTCCCAACCTGGATCTGGCAACTCTACCCCCCCCCCCACCTCCTCCCGCCCCCCCCCCCCAGTAGCCAGCAAGGCGTAAGAGAAATCTGAATCAGTCACCAGCTGGGGCTTGATAAAGCGTTGCCCAGAGTAGCATACCAGTTACCCTGCGTGATATAGTGTCATTTTACAAATACTTTACTAATGCACGATTAAAAAATCTCCCCTCCCTCCCCACGCAGCAATGAATTACGATGATCCTTTATCATATAACACACTGTCGAGATGCATGTAAATAATTTTATATCCTCCAGCTTGGAGAGGAAAGCCCAGTTGCTACAACAAAAGCGGCTATTTGTTTTGAAAAAAAATCATTTAGACACATCTCTGCAACGCATGACACATCTCATTAGGCCCCGTTTTAGGGAGAGCAATTTCTATTAGTTATTTATTAATTGCCTATTAAGTCCGCAACGTATGTCCCTTTCCTTTCCGGGATTCTCGAGTTGTTTTGGCAGGCCAGCTCAGAACTTCACACACAGGGCTGGGGCCTTGGGCGTTCCTTGGGAAGTGCAGTGCCGTGATTGTAACGGGGACATTGTGGTGTGAATATCACTGGCCTCTTCCATGCCACAACAGGGTAATAGTTCCGGCACATCATCTAGGGATGCCAGCCTCTAGGTGGGACCTGGAGATCTCCTGGAATTATAGCTCATCTCCAGACTTAAAGAGATCAGTTCCCCTGGAGAAAACAGCTGTTTTCTTGGAGGGTGGACTCCATATAGCATTCTACTCCACTGAGGTCCCTTCCCACCCCAAATCCTGCCCACTTCTGGCTTCACCCCCAAAGTCCCCAAACCAGAGCTGGCAAGAGGAATGCCAGTTCCTAGGTGGGACTTGGAGATCTCAAGACTAAAGAGATCAGTTCAGGAGATCAGGAGAAAACGGCTGCTTTGGAAGATGGACTCCATAGCATGATATTCCACTGATGTCCCTCCCCACCCCAAAGTCCACCCACTCCCAGTTCCGCCCCCAAAGTCTCCAAGTATTTCCCAGCCCAGAACTGGCACCCATCACCATCACAGCCTTCCAATCCAGCACAGCTCTGTCCTAGACTCTGCCGTTCCTTGTTTCCAGAGAAAATCTTTGTTTTCTGTTGTCTTCCCCCAGTGAGGGGGATGCTTTGTTAAAACGTTGTTGGTGTGAGATGCGTCACTCTCTGACTGCAGGTGGATGCCCTCATGCAAATGCGCCCACCATGGATGCTAAGGCGCCATGTCGTACGGAGCCTGATAGTTGGCACACTGTTGTGAGGAGCATTTTGAACGGCTGTTAGCATATTTCCCACCTCCTGCTGAATCTTTCCGCCAAAGAACAAACAAAAGCCCTTCCCGGCTTGGAAGTCAGCGAGGAAGACGTTCTAGAATCAACCAAGCTACTGCAGAGAAAGCCAGTGTGACGGAGTCAGCAGAGTGTCTGGAAGGGATTGTGGAGCCTCAGGTCCGAATTCTTGTTCTACTGCACCAGCTTTGTGGGATGGCCTTGGGCCAGTCACGTACTCAGAGGCTGCCAGACCTCCCTGGATTATTGGGAGGATTAAATTGGGAGGGGGGAGAGGAGGATGCAAGTTCCTTGGGGTCCCCACTGGGGTGAAAGATGGAAGTGCAAATGAAATAAATATGGCAGAGTAGAGCTTGTGACTATAACCAGGGAGGGAAGAAATGTTGCTCTTGGATGTGAAGATCCAGAGAACCTTGTGTGATGGACCTCCCCAAGCTCTGAGCAGAGGCACCCTGGGGACATCTGCCTTGGCCAGAAGCCGCTCATGGCGATAGTCCGAAGGCCATGCAGAGCCTCTCGGCTTTGCTGTCACAAACCGCGCGATGCAGGGGCACAAAATGTCCTGATGTTAGCTAGTACTATGGGATTTGAATCGTCGCCACTGTAGGGTTTTTTTAATGGGTGTTTTAATGGGACCATCTTTAAACCGCGGTATAAATAAAAGAGTAAGGGGAGGAGAAAGGGCGGGGCCCTCCGATTGTCACTCCAGGGCCAAGCGGCCAATAGGGAGCCCCGCAAAGCATGGCTCCCCATTGGGCGGTTGACCCAGCCTCGCCTGGGCCAGCTGGGGAGTCGCCGCTCCGAGGAAAAAGCCTTCCCCACCGGTACGTCCTCCAGCCGGCTTCCTCTCGCCCTCGGGAAAGGAGCAGGAAAGCCACGTCGAAGACCCATTAAAAAGCCCTAAACTTGAAAACAGGGAGACCAATAGAATCAGAGTCCAGTTGCATCTTTAAGACCAACAAAGATTTATTCAAGGTGTGAGCTTGCACTCGAAAGCTCATACCTTCAATGAATCTTTGTTGGTTTTAAAGGTGCAACTGGACTCTGATTTTATTGTGCTACTTTAGACCAAAATGGCTACTCATTTGAATCCTTCCAACAGGGAGGCCAATAATTGTTGCCCTGAGCAGCTTGGAAGAAGGGTGGGATTCAACCGGGGAACAGAAATGTATCTGCTCCAAGTGAAAATTATCTGCTCCAAGCTTCCTGAAGAAAGAGTTGGTGTGTTCATAAATCAACAAACAACTAATTCGTTGCAGACCCGCAGTCATAATGACCGGGTTGGTCGTTGCCACGTTTCCCGTTGCGAGCTGCCAATTGCACGACTCGCGTGACTTCCCCGTCCCCCTCTTTCTTCATTTGCCATTCGGAGACAAAGGAGGTCCATCCCTTCCTTTGTGCAGAAATCACCGAGAGACCCAACAGACGACCAAACCTACATCCTGATTAGCGTTTCAAGCTGGGATCCGGGGAGCTGCCAAGCCCGGCTCGGCATCAGACACAAAGCGCACACTTCTCTCCCACTCTCTTTGGGGACGGGATATTTGTTGTCCCCCTTAATCTTACACAGGAGTCGTCTGGGCGGAAATCTGCATGTTTTATGCTGTTTTTGTGTGCAAAGCATCCCGGTGGTATTCTCCAGCGACAGTCTCGCGCGGCGGTGTCTGAGTGGCAGTTTAATAGACTCTTGCTGCAGGATATTGTACCGCTCTTCCATAAGGGTTGTTTGTTATCATCGGTATGGCTTTTGGACTAGGCGTGTTGAGTTGTCGGCTGAAAACACCCACCCTCCTCTCTGCTACAGTTGCCATGGGGAGGGTCCCACTGCAGAACCCCAAGAACCCATTAGACCCCTTCACTTATGGAGGGAAGGGCTGTCCAGTTGTTCACAATCATCTTGGGACATCCCCAGAAGAGGGCCTTCAAGGCAGGTGAGAAGCAGGGGCAGTTCACAGGTGCCTTCTTCTGCACCACCTTCCCTGGTGGTCTCCTATATCTGGAATGGCCCTACTGAGCTTCCGGGATCTGGTGAGGTTGTGCTGTACTATGTTGCCTTCTTTTCCTAAGAATGTCAGAACAGCCCTGCTGGGTCAGACCTGGGATCCATCTAGTCCAGCCTCCTGACTCACACATTGCTCAGCCAGCATCTGGAGAGCCAACAACAGGGCATAGAGGCCGAGGCCTTTGTAAGAACAACAGAAGAGCCCCCCGGTGACAGACCAATGGTCCATCTAGTCCAGCATCCTGTTTCTCACAGTGGCCAACCACTTCCTCTTAAGAAGAAGAAGATGAGTTGGTTCTTATATGCCATTTTTCTCAACCCAAAGGAGTTTCAAAGCGGCTTACATTCGTCTTCCCTTTCCTCACCCTACCACAGACCCCCTGTGAGGGAGGTGAGGCTGAGATATTACTGCTGATATTACTGCTCAGTCAGAACAGCTTGATCAGTGCTGTGGCGAGCCCAAGGTCACCCAGCTGGCTGCATGTGGGGGAGGAGCGGGGAATCAAACCCAGCTTGCCAGATTAGAAGTGCACACTCCTAACCACTACACCAAGCTGACTCAAGGGCCAACAACAGGGCATAGAGGCCAAGGCCTTCATAAAAACAGCAGAAGAGCCCTGCTGGATGAAAACAGTGGTCCATCTAGTCCAGCATTCTGTCTCACAGGATGGCCAACCACTTCTTCTTGAGGGCCAACAATAGGGCATAGAGGCCAAGACCTTATCCTGAGTTTATATCCTCGCTCTGGGATTTAGGGGCTTAATGCCTCTGAATTTGGAATCCCTTCCCTCCCTTATTCATCTGGATAGAACCCTTCAGGTCTGTCCTGCCAACTGTGTGAAAGAATGCCATGAATTCTGTTGTTTTCAGAGCCTCATGCAAAATCCTTGCGTTGATTGCTGCAGATACGTGTCCTGAGCTGACAACATATTTGCAAAGAATATCCTCAGCAATGTTAACCAAATGAAAAACAACTATTAGACATGCAAGCTGTTTTGTAGTTAGCCCAGTTGAAATACACAACAGTGATTCATATATTCATCAAACTGCTAAACACACACACACACACACACACACACACAAACACGCCTTCCTTTCAAATAGTAGTGCCTTTAATGTAGCAGCTAAGCTCCTATTTACCTTATGGACGGCTCCTCTGCTGTGTCTTGTCGTGGAACGGGAAACATGACGTACAAGTCAAACTTATCTCCTTCCTCCGGTTCCTTTGTACATTTTGTCTTTTGCGGCATGTAAACTTGATGGCAGGAAATTGTGCCACTTGATTAGAACAAGCTGCTTTGGTGACTGTTGTCTGAAAAGTGGCATACAAGTATAAAAACTACTATTGTGGAGGATGATACACATGTTATGGGCAGCCACAATTTGCCTCTATGCCCTCCCACTGTCTCAGGGACTTAAAAATCACACATGTCCTCAACCAAACTCCTCCTAAAAACTCCCAATGAAGGAGACTCCACCACCCCCTGAGGCAACGCATGCCCTCTACGAGCAGCCCTCACCATCAGGAAATGCTTCCTAATATTTCAGGGGAACCTCCTTTTCCATCATATGAACCCACTGTTTCTCGTCCTTGGCTCTAAAGCTGCAGGAAACCAGTTGGCCCCTGTTCAACATGTCTTCCTTTTACGTACTTCAACACAGCTATCCATTGACCCTGGCCCTCCCCTTCTCCAAGTGACACAGACCCAACTCTCTCAACCACTCCTCGTAAGGAATGGATCCCAGTCATCAACCATCCCAGTCGGCCTTCTGTGAACACACTCCAACTTGTCCATATCCTTCTTGAACTGTGGAACTGGACACAATATTCCCAATGAGGTCTAACCAATGGAGATTCAGCAGGATCTCATTCAAGGGTTCTCCTGGGCACAAGATCTATGGTGGACTCTCTACCATCTGTGGTTCTCCTGGCCTCAGGTTCAAGGAACTGGCAGGTCTTGAGAATGCAAAGAGAACCCAGGATCAGTCCTCTCCGCAGCATCTCCAATTAAAAAGTCTTTACAACACAAGTGATGAGAAGGACCTTTCTCAGCTAGCGATCGGGAAGAGATACTACAGGTCAGAGTGTGCTTTACTAAGGATCTGACCCAGCTTTCTACGTTCACTTGATCCAATGACGTAGAAATGGAGGGTTTCCATGTAGAATCCCGTTAATTGCTTTGGGGGAGCTGGTTGGCAGAGCCTGCCTTCAAAAGATTCACAAAACAGACAGGAAACTCTCGTGGAGGGACCTGTCCTCAAAGGATGTGACATGGATGGGAACAGTTGGAATCCCATCCCCCATTTGATCCTTCCTTCCCAGTATCCATTCCTTGGTCTGTAGGAATACACTCTCAGTGGTAAACTGGGTTTGACTCCCCACTCCTCCATGTGCAGCCAGCTGAGTGACCTTGGGCCAGTCACAGCCCTAATAATTCAGTTCTTACAGAGCAGTTCTGTCTCTGTCAGCCCCGCCTACTTCACAGGGTGTCTGTCATTGGAAGAGGAATTGGTGGCCATCAGCCGCTTTGAGACTCCTTTGGGTAGCAAAACGCAGAGTACCTTAACGGAGCCCTTCTCTCTTCCTCTTCCTTCCTCTGTCCCACTTCCAGGTTCTTGTTCATGGTCATAGTTTAAGGTGATGCGTAGACTCACACACTGCAAGACAATGCCAGGGCTGAATTCTGGAGGAATGAATCAGCTCTGAACGGTACGAGCCCCCCCCCCTTTTTTTCAACTTTCATCTTCATGGAACAGCAAATGAGCTCTGCAAAAGAACAGGCCCCGCTCAGGGGAAATCTGTGCTGTGTCACTGCAGCAGCCGGCGATGGCGCTGCCATGTTTAATCACCTCTAAGCAAGAGAAATGTGGCAAGAACAAGGACTGGAAGGCAGGCGGGAATCCCCCGGGGGGGGGAGGCCGGGCTTTATTTATTTATTTCTGCCCTCCTTCCCTCCCCCGTTGGGGTTGAGGCTCCATTTGCATTTCTCCAGCCGGCTGCGGGGTCTTTTCCGCGCCCACCGCTCACCTTTGTTCTGTTTGTTTGTTTGGCACCTTCCAGAATCGCCGACATCTTAATAAAATATTTTAATATCGTCGGTCCACGAGACGGCCGCAGAATGCTAAACGCGATCTGGGTTTCTATTTATTATCACTTATTTATTAAGTCTTTGTTCCCCCGTCCTCCCCGTGCTAAAATCTCCTATTATACCTGTTATGTCGCAGGAAAGGCACTTTCAATAATTCATTGGATTAATTATTCAAACGTTTAATTAGCATATAATAACTGTCATGTTAAATCCGAGCTCTGCAGCCTTAAATTAAAAGGGTAACTAACGGGGAGGGTTTGCCTCTGTCATCCCTGCTGCCTTTCCTGCGTCGGCCGAATGTCATGGCTCCTTCTCCGCTCCCGGGCCTGATTGACGCAAACCTTTTCAAGTTGGACTTCTCAGATAGGTGCAAATGGGGAGCCCATTGATGCCCGGCTCTTTGGAATTAATTGATTATCATAGCTGACATTTCTCAAGCACCTTTTCAAGCGAAGATCAGGGGAGGGGCATGAGGAGAGAGGAAGCACATTTGTGGCGCAGAGTGGTAAGGCAGCCATCTGAAAGCTTTGCCCATGAGGCTGGGAGTTCGATCCCAGCAGCCGGCTCAAGGTTGACTCAGCCTTCCATCCTTCCGAGGTCAGTAAAATGAGGACCCAGCTTGCTGGGGGGTAAACGGTAATGACTGGGGAAGGCACTGGCAAACCACCCCATATTGAGTCTGCCATGAAAACGCTAGAGAGCGTCACCCCAAGGGTCAGACATGACTCGGTGCTTGCACAGGGGATACCTTTACCTTTACCTGACAATGGGGCCATATCGTTGGCAGTTCAAAACAGGTTCTTTTAAATTCAGGTTAGGATTCCACACAGCCGCATGCGCTCCGCATTGGCCTACAGAGCACAGCTTTGAGGTCCCAGTTGGTCCTGAGTGTGGGCCTAGGGTTGCCCCCATTTTAACACTCTCAGAAACTGGTGGAACATGCCAGGCATGGGAGGAAATAACCAAGAAGTAAATGCAGCATCCATGCATTACTCAGAAATCATGTCGGAATGTTGTTGGTGATGGTCTGGTTTTGGGGCAAAACTCTATGGTAAGAAGCTAATTCTACCATAGAGGTTTTGCCCACAAGCCAAAGTGTTGCCCCCGGTGTCTGTGATGTCCTATGTCACTTCTGAGACGAAGTACTTTTTTCTACCCTGTTAGGGGGTAAGGTGCATTTCTGTAGCATGAAAAGACATAGCATGGATGTTGCATGGATGTGCCTCAAGTTGGAGCCCCAAAATTTTCACTGAGATCCTTGGCCATATTTGAAAGTTAACGTCTGCAACCAAGTTGATAAAAAAAAAATGCATTTATTTACAGTTCTGAAGTTCTTTGGAAATGGGTATTTTATAGAGGTTAAGTTTTGTTGTTGTTGTGATAGCAGCCCATATTTATGTATTGCATTTTTTTTAATTAGCAGCATTCATAAAATTACAAGAAACCATGAAAACAGGCTAGAATGAAGTTTTATAGCTGAAAGAACTACACAACGTGGCTCCATAAAATATGGTGGGGGGGGGTGGGGAATGACTCCGGCTTCTAAATTTCGGGACAGGCTCCTAGATCCAAAGGAAAAATTGCCACAGCCTCAATTAAGGATGGCTTTTGTTTATTAGATTGGGTGTTATCTCACATCCCCCTCAAGATATCGCAAAGACATTTATATTGGGCTTTTGGTAATATGCCAAGGTATTTACATTTAATTGATTAATTAATAGATTAAACTTTAATCGGTTGACAGCCCAAATAATAATGCAAATAACGTCTAATCTTCCTTTGCCATCAGCATTCAGTAATTGTGTTCAGGAACCACATTCTGGTTCAGAAGGTGTTGTTCTCAAATGATGCACAAGAGGCAATGCTGCCGGGATCGGGGCCGGGATTCAGTGGAAGAACCTCTGCCTGGCCTGTGAAAGGGCCCCGGAAAGGACCACGTTGCCGGTTATGTGGTCTGGCTGAGACCTGGAAGAGCCAGTCTAAGCAGACATGACTCCCCTTGAGGGTTTCCTTCAGCATTAAGGCAGCTTCAGGGATATATTATGTATTGGGGAGGCACAATGGCTCAGTGGTAGAACATCTGCCTGGCATGCAGAAGGTAAGTTTGGGACTCTGAATTATGCCAATTCAGTTGGGAGAGGGTCCATTGCATAGTGGTGGTGGAGGAGGAAGAGGAGGAAGAGGAAGAGGAAGAAGAAGAAGAAAGAAAGAAAGAAAGAAAGAAAGAAAGAAAGAAAGAAAGAAAGAAAGAAAGAAAGAAAGAAAGAAAGAAAGAAAGAAAGAAAGAAAGAAAGAAAGAAAGAAAGAGTTGGTTCTTATACCTAGCTTTTCTCTACCCGGACTCTCAAAGCGGCTTACAGTTGCCTTGAGAGTATATTATCCAGTGTGTGCAGAATGAGTACGGATCTGGGGTCCGCAGAGGGAACAAGGGACTACAAAAGAGCTGAGGAAGAACGTCTGGACCAGGTAAACAGGCCAGGCCAGACCCAGGTGTAGGGGCTACTGGATAAATGGTGAAGGGTGGATGATTGACTCCTCAAGGACTGTGGAGGTGGGAGGAAAGGAGAGACTCTGAGGACCTTCCCTAGTTCTAAGGCCTCAGGACCTCCAACGCAGGAAGCACAATGGCAGAGGAGGAGAATGACCTCGCAAAAGTGGGTGCTCACAAGGAGCTTTCAACTTTCCCAGTATGGGCTTGTATCAAGATATGGGGCCGTGAGTCCCATCCCGCTCAGGTAGCAGATGAACTGGCCTTGGGAGAGTGTGTACTCGAGGAAGCAACTTCAGTGCCCTGAAGGCCCTAATTTGATAGAAAGCTGGGGGGGAAAGCACTTTAAACGAATAAATAAACATGAGTTCTGGTTTGACTCATGGGATGCCTATCACCAGATAAAAGGCCCCGTGGCCTCTCTCCCGTGAGGTGCCATCTGCAAGCAACACAAGCCGTGCCAGGAGCGGGCCTTTTTTTTTTGGACTTCACCCCGTTTCCCAGCCGCCTGCTTCTCCTCAGTGGCAGCTAGCAGGAGCAGAGAGAGATGTTGCCTTTTCGTTTCATATCCTTCCCCACCCCGTCCAACGTCGGCAGCCTGTGCTTGATCCTCTATTGTCCTCTAGCGTACAGTTAGAATATTAGCTCCTGAGTCGGAAGCCGAGGAAACGGACTCCCGGCAGCCTCTCCCGGACGGAGCGTAATTCATTACCTGCCTTGATTTCCACTTAAAATGTACTTTAACTACACTTCCAGCTACAAACCCTAAATCACCCTCATGTTCACAAAAAGTCCATCATTTTTTATTTTATTGCACGGCGTTGGCATGACATAATCCCTTCCTGAGCGTCTCGGAGTGCTTTACGGATCAATAAATTACTTACCTGCGCGTCAGAGGCAATGTATGCAAGGCCACTGCAGTGGCTTTGCACACAGCCAGCTTCTCTCGGGAACGCTGGCGTCGGCACCAGCCACTGGCACACGGGGAGGGGGCCGGAAAGAAGAAAGGAAGGGACAGAGGGATGGGTTTCCTTGCTCCATCACACCTCAAGGCACCAAGGCCACACAGGTGCTTGGCCGTGGTCATCCTACTGAGCTCATGCTCTGTCATAGGCCAGAAAACCGTGTGGTATTTGTTCAGCACCTAAGATTACACATAATATTCCAGGTTTACATTAACCGTGCGTAGACCAACCTTTCTCAACTTTCTTTAATGTTGAGGAACCCCTGAAATATTCTTCAGGCTTTGAGGAACCCCTGAAGTGGCACAATCAGGCAGAATATGGTCGGGAAGCAGAGCTGTGGACACGCCCACCTGGAGCTCCTCCCCTTCCCACCCCCTGCAGGCCCATCATTGGCCATTTGGGGAGGGGAGGGTGGGTCATCATGACTATATATGGAGACATTACCCAATAAATGCCAGGACAGCCATTGGGTGGTATTTCCCATGCAGTGTTCTCAAAATTCCAAAGGCCTGTGCAAGGTTGGGGGCTCTGTTGTATATGCCAAACTCTGGTTCTGGCCTGTTTTACACAGAGCCCGGAGCCAAATTTCTTGCAGCATTTTTGAAGGGCTTATAGGCAGAGAAGATGATATTTCCTCTCTTGGATCACCGGGATGGTTCATTCCATACATGGTGTTATTGTTTGCCTTGGCAGCTGAGAAATCAAAGAGCAAAAGTTGTCTCTGAAGGGTGGAATGTTTTAACATAAGGAGATTTTTTTTTAACATCCAGCTATTTCACTGTTATTTATGATTTACTTTTTATGTTCTTTGCGATGGACTGCAACGGCCTTTGGCTAGGCACAATCCCTGCTCTCACTGGTCCCGTTTTTAAGAAGCCGGGGGTGTTAGACCTGTCGTCAGCAGCTTGACTAACCATGTCTCATTCCCTCCTTATGTCTTTGCAGTCCCTCCCAAAATCGTCGAGATCTCTTCGGACATTTCGATCAACGAAGGCGGCAACATTAGCCTCAGCTGCATAGCCACGGGCAGGCCGGACCCCATGATCACTTGGAGACACATTTCGCCCAAAGGTGAGACAGGGTCCCTCTTCTGAATTGTGGGGTTTCTTGGCAGCAGGCTGGCTGGAAGCTGGTGAGGATGTTGGGTTGGGTCTGGCAGTGCACCATTGGAATTGTAACCAGACTGAACTGCTGCGAGATCTTGTGTGACACCTAGCGTGTTCGTATTTATGAGGACTAGATGTTGGCTCAGACTAAAATTTGGGATGCAATAAGTCTGACTTAGGACAAACAGGTGCTGCAATCCACTTGCCTGGGAGCTCTAGTGCATGCAAAAAAATGTGTTGGATCCAGCTCCTGTGATATAGTACCTTTGTAGCTTGTCCTCTGTGCTTGGCTTCTTGGAGGAGATATCAGAGTTCCTGTGTTGAAGAACTATAGGTGTGGATGTGCAGAGAGCAGCACATGCGTTTTGGCCAGGGTTTTTGTTATGTGTAGAAGACTGATGTACAGAAATATCTGGCTGCAAAAAAAAATCACATTCTTTGGAGTGAAGTAGCATGTTAAATTGAAACCCAGGGAAACTGGATTTGGTAGGGAACAATCCTTTCTGGACAGTTCATGTAGCTAAATCCTTTTCCATGCAAAAAAAAAGCTCCTACTGTCCATGGAAAGGTGGCATGTCATATACCAGCTGAGATAGAATACCAGCTTTCTGTTTACAGAACTTCTTTTTGGAATCAAACATCTCTTCCTCTTCCCGCAGTCAGAAATGACACCGTCTAGTGAGAGCTCTCCCTTGTACCATGCCTGCCCCTCTGAATCCATCCTGAATTAAGGACTCCAGGTGTCACAGCAACACCCAGAATGGGACACTGTGTGACGGTTGTGTCTGTACACCTGCTGAGGATCGAGCTTGAGGCCTGAGGCAGGATCGTAATCCTGCAGCGCAATTAGCCAATGCATTAGATCTTGTCTGCTGGATCCAGTCAGTTTAAACTAAAACTGACCGATTATGCACACTGTCAGGAAGATCTATTGTCTGTTTGTGTATATAAGTTCGAATTTTTTTTGGGGGGGTGGGCAGGTTCGTTTCAGTTTCGACTCTTGTTCCAACATGCTGTATGGGAGGGCAGTGTAAAAAGCGAATGAATGAATGAATGAATGAATGAATGAATGAATGAATGAATGAATGAATGAACGAATGAACGAACGAACGAACGAATGAACGAATGAATGGGTCACAATAAAGAGCTGAAATGAACTCCCAGTGTCCTGGCTTCCCTTGAGCCCACCTATTTAACAGCAGCCATGTTTGCCAGAGTTGCTCCCAAATTTTCCTTAAACTGAAATATTGGGTTGTACATGCTGGTCTTCGCTGCAGGGAATTGGAATACTTGGTGTGTTTGCAAAAGGAATCCAGAGGCTTTTGTTCAGAACAGTGACATTTCCCAGGGTGGCCCTGCACCTTGCTCAGCTGTTTTCTTGACGCATCGACCCGCCGAATGCCCGTCTGACCCGCTGCCTGTTTCCTGCGACCTCTGCTGTCCGGATTGATCGTTCCCAGCCCTGCCAGACACTCCTGGGCTTTCTCTCCAGCTGCTCCATGTCACTTGCAGGTGTTGCTCACTTTGGGCAAGGATGTCTTCTCTCTCGGCCGCCCTCCATCCGGTGTCTTTCCCCCTGAGCGATCTTTCCTTGACTTTAGACCAGATGTCTCCATTTTACTTAGGATTTAGCTGCTATGGAAACAGCCAAAGCACCAAGGGGAGAGAAGCAAGCTAATCAGAAATTACCTGTGGAGTTAGGTAATTTACTGGCGCAGTTTTCACAAGATTTCCTGCCCAGATTACATGCTCTGCATTAACAGCCTGGTCATCTTTTTTTAAAAAAAAAATGGGGCGGGGTGGGGGCTCTCAGGTGACATTCAGCAGAACTACTCAAGATTACCTCTATTAAAAGAGCTTGGAGAACTTTGCCATGTGATTCTTGATCAACATTCAGGTTGGAGTCCAATAGCACCTTGGAGAGCGATAAGGTTTCTGAGGAACAAGCCTTCAAGAGTCAAAGCTGCTCTGCACGTTGGGATAGGGACGTATGAGGCCTCATTTTCCAATCAGAAGGTGGGAAGGGTGTTGCCAGAGAAGGTTCTCAGGATGTCAAGGTACAGTGTTCTCAGCTAGCTTATTGCACAGGAGAAATGCTTGGGGTCAGACAGTTCACCTCGGTTGTGAGATGCAGTTGCTCTGATCTGGACAGCCCTGGGTGGCTGAGTCATATCAGATCTCAGAAGCTAAGCTAGGATTTGGGTGGGAGACCTCCAGGGGAGGCCAGGGCTGCAGTGCAGAGGCAAGCAATGGCAAACCACCTTAGAACATCTCTTACTTTGAAAACCTTATTGCAGGGATAGTCAACCTGTGGTCCTCCAGATGTTCAAGGACTACAGTTCCCATGAGCCCCTGCCAGCAAATGCTGGCAGGGGCTCATGGGAATTGTAGTCCATGAACATCTGGAGGACTACAGGTTGACTATCCCTGCCTTATTGGGTTGCCATAAGTCAGCTGGTGACTTGACAGTACTTTCCACGCCGCAAGTGAGATGTGGTACACCCCTTTTGGACCTGAGATTTATTCTTGGTATCTTCATGGTTTGGAGACCTTGGAGAAGTCTCCGAGGTGCTCCTGGACTCTACTGCAGACCAACATGGCTGCCCACTAAAACTATGAACAAAATTGTAATTTATGCCCTAAAGCAACCTACCCTATCCATGGCTCCAAGTGACAACATTTCAGATCCTGCAAGAGAGCCGTTGTGTTCCCTCTCAACCTCCTCTTCTCCAGGCTGAACATTCCCAGGTCCCTCAGCCTTTCCTCATAGGGCTTGGTCCTTGTTGCTCTCCGCTGAACCCTCTCAATTTTGTCCATATCCTTTTTGAAGGGAGACCTCCAGAACTGCACACAGGACTTCAACTACAGTCTGACCGATGCAGGCCTAGGACATCTTGCAGTTTTGATGTGATGCCTCTGTTGATTCGGCCCAAGACTGCATTTGCCTTCTTGACTGTTGCAACATACTGTCTGCTCCTGTGTAGCTTACAGTCCACAAGTGCCCCAAGACCTCCTTCACACACAGTGCTACACAGAAGTGTCTCTCCCATCCAGTCTGCATGCTTCTCATTCTTGTGACCCAGATGTAGAGCTCTGCCCTTCTCAATGAATTGCATTTTTTCCCTCATTTGCCCACCTTTCCAGCATGTTCAGATCTCATTCAGATGCTTGGATTGATTGAGGGGAGTAATGCTAGCCCAGGGTGTTTGAATCCCTTTCCTTTATTTTCACAAATGCATCTGTGTTTCTAAAGGCAGCATCTCATGTTTGTGGGATATTTGCCCACAAAAACTGATAAGGCCCTTTTCACAATGTAGATTCAAAGAATGGTTTTGCCCAGCGTGAGTGCTCTTTTCTGCAACAAGCTGTAATTGCAAAGGATGGTTCGCCATTCAAAAGCATATAGATATATCTCTAAGTGGTACACGTCAGATTGGGATGATTGCAAAATGTTACAGGTCTGTTATTGTCTGCATTTGGCTTAATTACACACCAACTTGCATATTCCCCTGTCTTTCAAAGATCTGAGCCGCTGTAACATGGGGTGAGAACTTCGTTCCTGGCTGCTTCTGGAGGCAAGATTGGATCTAATGGGCTTAAGTAACAGGAGGGCTGATTGCCATTGAACAGGAGGCAAAATTTCCTAATGAGAAGAGCAATTTAACAATGGAAACAGTGACATGAATGTTTGGGGGGGGGGCATCTCTTGCATGCTGGAGATTCTCAAACTGAGGCTTGGTAGTAGTCTAGGGCCCATTCCGCACACAGAGGATAATACTCTTTCAATGTGCTTTGGTAGCTGGGTTTTCCTGTGCAGAACAGGAGAATCTACTTCTAAAGCTCATTGAAAGTGCATTATCTATTGTGTGCAGAATAGGCCTAGCTTTAAACCAACAGAGCCTCGTGTTACTGTTCACTACTGCCATCCATTGGAGCATGTGCATAACATTCAGGGGATGCCACAATCAGTCTTTGGCATCTGGGTAAAGGACCTCTGCCTCTCCTTGGAGACCCCCTAGCATCAGAGAAGACATGACTAGGCTAGATGGACCAGTGGTCTGGCTCAGCTTCAGACCCTTTGATATATTCATATGAATCCTCCTTTGCACGGATTACTTGGAATACAGACCTCCAAAAAGAAATGTCTGTGTGTTCGGAATCTGTCATTTCCACACTGAAAGTGAAACATCATGGCTGTCTGCAGCATCCCTAATCCGACTACTTGACTTCCTTTGCTTTGAGCTGGAAGATAAATTTCCAGGGGATGGTTCTTTGTTTCTTGGTGGGCGGGGGGAGGGGGGGGCGTCTGCCTCCGCCACTGATCTCTCTGAATGCTCAAGGCCCATGGGGATAGAGGAGCCTGCTGTGCCTTCGCATATGTCTTCATTCAAGGGTGGCTTCCTTTCCAAATTCTTCTGGCTGTCAACTGAAATAGAATCAAATTGCAGCCAAGGGAGGGAAGGACCACAGCTCAGCAGGAGAGAACTTACTTGGCTGCAAAAGCCCCCCCCCCCCGAATTCTGTTCCTGGCATCTCCCACCCCGGGTTTGGAGAAAGTTTTCTCCTTATGGGGTGAAAAGAAGCTGGGGCTGGGACAATTCTGAGTGGGTTAAAAGATGGGTGGGAAGAAGATTCACCTTCCCTTTCCTCCCCCCACAACAGAGACCCTGTGAGGTGGGTGAGGCTGAGAGAGCCCTGATATTACTGAAGAAGAAGAGTTGCTTCTTATATGCCGCTTTTCTCTACCTGAAGGAGTCTCAAAGCAGCTTACATTCTCCTTCCGTTTCCTCTCCCTGCAAGACATCCTGTGAGGTGGGTGAGGCTGAGAGAGCCCTGATATTCCTGCTCAGTCAGAACAGTTTTATCAGTGCTGTAGCGAGCCCAAGGTCACCCAGGTGGCTGCATGTGGGGAACAGGGAATCAAACCTGTCTCACCAAATTAGAAGTCCGTACTCCTAACCACGACACCAAACTGGCAGTGTCAGCCCTGGCTTGCACATGAATGAGAGACCACCAAAGAAGTCCATGATTCTCATGCAGAGGCATGCAATGCCATGCCACCTCTGTTCCTGTCTTGCCTTGAAAACCCTACAGGGGGCTGGCATCAGTCAACCAGGCCTTGACATGGCTTTCCACCACCAGGTTATTCCATTGTGACATGCGTTCCATGCATGCATTTGAACAGCCACACAGCCTTGTGGCCTGACCTGCAGCCTGCGGCAATGAATACATGATTTCCATATTTTCAGTACTAGAGGAATGCTTTTCTCTGTCTTGTAGGACCTGCTTTCCTTGGAGGCACCTGTCGAGTCATCACGATATATATATATTTAAGTGGTGAAGTATAATAACATGATTAAAAGGAGGAAGGCTGGGTTCTGATTTGTTTTGCTCCCTTCCTGGCATTCTCCACTAAAAGGAGACTGTGAGGACCTTGCGGACAGAGACTTTGCATCTTCCAGGCTGGGGTACGCTGCTGTCATTATGCGGATGTTTAGTGATGGCTAGTAATGGCAGGGGGGTGTCGTTTTCACTGCCACGGGCAGAAAGATCCATGCACGGTTGCCAAGGCCTTTGTTTCTCCCCCGCTCAGGAAGCCTTTTGATGCGTCCTTCTCTTGGCCCCTCTCTCTCCATCTCCCTTGGCCGAAAAGCACCTTCGGTTCGTTAGCTCGGGCCCCAGAGCTTTAATTGGCATCACGTGTTCCGCCCGAGCTGGCAGATGTCATGACATGAGATGCTATTTAGCGAAGGAGGTGTCAGGCCCGCGTTGGCACCTGGTCGGGGCAGACGCCGACAGCCTGAAACTGTGCCGAGATGGTCGAAGTCCTGCGAGGGGCCGAGATTGTTACCGTGGCAGGCAAGAGGCTCTTCTTCTGCCGTGCCAAGTGACTGAGCGAGCAGTGGGGGAAAACAGCCTGCTGAAGGTCACCCGACAGAACCGCGTGTGGGAGACAGGCAGACGATTTCTCTGCACCGGTAACAGACCTCCTCTCCCTCTGCCCTGGATGCCCACACCCACACCCAGGTCTGTCAGCCTTGCTGAGAACTTGTTCAGCAGAGTTATAGAGTTGCTCTATAATTAATTGGGTTCAGCCGCAGACCTTTCAGTCTGTTAATGATGACAGAAGTTTGAACATCTCATCACGCCGCAGAGACAGGCTAGGCAGAGATGTTGGCTTGAACTCTTGATTCTCCAGCAGCTTGGTTTGCATGCCAGATTGACCTCCCGGTGCTGGGAAGGGACGAAGCCCAAGGGATTTGGATGTCTGAGAGCATTTGGCCCGGAGGCAACATGGTTGTTCCTCTTGCCTTTTGCAATTTCCATATTATAATTATTTCTCAGATGTGCCCCCCTAAGTCTCCGCCCGGCTCCCACAATGCAGAGCTGTGCAAGATTATATTCAACAAGATTTTTTTAAGTAGTGTTTAAGGAGAAAATAAGATTTTCTTGTGTGTGTGAGTTCAGAATGGATCAGGATGCCATGTGCATGCTTTGTTTTGGTTATGCTGTTTAGAGAGTGAACAAAACAGAGGGATGAAAGTTTGAAAGTAAGATATGCATTGTAAAGTATCTTCAGCTAGAGTGGAAGAAATGTGCAGCCTTAGACAGGGAGGTCCCCTCAGCATAAACTGGATGCTTCTGTATTAATTAAGAGGACTAATAAGGCGTGTTCACTTGTCATCTGCCTCCCTGCAGCGGCACCACCAGGCAGAACATGGTATTACAGTCTACCTCTCCAACGCAGATCAGATGTTGCAGGAGCAATATAGTTTTTAAAACTGCTGGGGTCTCACTTTAACAGTATGGTAGAGTTAACCCTTTTAGAAATCCACTGACATCTGTGAACTTACAAGGATGTAACTCTGCTTTGGATTGTACTGTCAGTCATTTGACTCAGGAGCAGACTAAAATGTTTGTGGATTGCCCGACGTTGCATTCATGGCTGGCTCACAGTTAGGGATGCCAGCCTCCACATGGGATCAGGGGATCCCTGGAATTATAGTCCATCTCCAGGCAACAGAAATCAGTTCCCCTGGAGTAAATGGCTGCTTAGAAGGCGGACTATGGCATTATACCCCACTGAAGTCCCTCCTCTCCCCAAGCCCCGCCCTTTACAGGCTCCGCCCCCAAAGCCTGCAGCTTTTCCCCAACCTCCTCGCAATCCCCCAGCACTGACAGCAGTTCTCCACAAGCAAAACCAGACAAAGGTAGTCTTATAGAGATGAGACTTCATTGGCTTTTGAGTAAATCCATGTGCACAAGTTAGGAACCCTTCAGCCCATGAAGTATCCCAAGGGTGATGCTGTGTATTTCCCAAAGCATTTAGGGGTGCCTGTGTGTGTGTGTGTGTGTGTTTTGTTTTTTGTTATCGCAGCCTCCTCTAGCCCTGCAGCGTTGACACCGTCTGAAGATATGTGAATAAGAAACCGGAGTGTTCTAGTTAAGGAAGTCTAGTTATGGCCAATCCAGGGTTTCTATGGCAACTGCTTTCTCCTTCAGTGGAATCTCTTGTGTTGTCAAGGTGATGGTGGTGTTGGCATGGACCTTCCTGCAGCCTTTTGGATAAAGTGTCGCCATGAACTGTTGGCATCGGAAAGGGCAGGGGAGGAGATCTGTGCCTTGCTAGGAGCAAGCCAAAGGCAGGAGATAACACGCTGGTGCCTCGTAATTAACACTGAAGCACCCAGTTTATGCTGAGGGGACCTGCCTGTCTAGGGAGGCAATTTCTTAACATCAGTGGTCCTTGTGTGGCTCGCAGAGAGCCACATTTGCAATTAGCCTCCACTAAAAGAGCCATATTTGAGGATTGCACCACAAGGAGGTTCACAGATGACTCCTTACTTTGTTGGCAATTGTTTCAAGGTGAGAGCCGGCCGACTACTAGCCATGGTGACTCAAGGGAACGTCCATGTTCAGATGTGGCAAACCTCTGAATATCAGTGCCAAGAGGCCACAGAAGAAGAAGAACTGGTGTTTTTATAGAGTTAGCTTGGTGTAGTGGTTAGGAGTGCGGACTTCTAATCTGGCGAGCTGGGGTTGATTCTCCACTCCTGCACATGCAGCCAGCTGGATGACCTTGGGCTTGTCACAGCACTGATAAAGCTGTTCTGACCGAGCAGGAATATCAGGGCTCTCTCCGCCTCCCCTCTCTCACAGGGTGTCTGTTGTGGGTAGAGGAAGGGAAGGCGATTGCAAGCCACTTTGAAACTCCTTCAGGTAGTGAAAAGTGGTGTATAACAACCAGCTCTTCTTCTTCTTCTTCTTCTTCTTCTTCTTCTTCTTCTTCTTCTGTAATACCAGAGCTCTCTCAACCCCTCTTAGAATCATAGAATCATAGAGTTGGAAGGGTCCACCTGGGTCATCTAGTCCAACCCCCGGGACTATGCAGGACACTCACAACCCTATCGCTCATCCATTGTCACCTGCCACCCCCTTGAACCTTCACAGAATCAGCCTCTCCGTCAGACGGCTCTCCAGCCTCTGTTTAAAAAACCTCCACAGATGGATAACCTGTTCCACTGAGAAACCACCCTAACTGTCAGGAACTTCTTACGGATGTTTAGACAGAATTTCTTTTGCATTCATTTCATCCCATTGGCTCTGGGGCGAAAGAGAACAACTCTGCTCCATCCTCTACATCATGGGTAATCAACCTGTGGTCGTCCAGATGTCCATGGTCTACAATTCCCATGAGCCCCTGCCAGCGTTTGCTGGCAGGGGCTCATAGGAATTGTAGTCTATGGACATCTGGAGGACCACAGGTTGACTACCCCTGCTCTACATGGCAGCCTTTTAAATGCTTCCCTCACAGGGTGCCTGTTGCAGGGAGACAAAGGGAAGGTGGTTGTATGTTGCTTTGTGACTCCCTCGGGGTGTGAAAAGCAGGGTATAAAGAGCAACTCTTCTTCTTTTCCTCTCTTGTTGCGGGAAAGCGATCCTGATGATTTTGGTAAGTGGGAAGGACGGGTTACAATTCACCGGAGAAGGTATTTTGAAACTTAAGTTGAGCTGCCTGCAACATGACGGTTCTGCGGGGAAATCCATTTCCAGTTGTCGAAAACCTTGACCATCAGCAGTTTCCTCTCTCGCTGTCACACCGAGTGCCTTTTGGTAATTCTGCTCCTCCTGACGTGTGTTTTGCAGAGACAGCCATGGAAATAGACAGCCCGAGAGGGGAAAGAATTGTCTGCAGATGAATCCGATTATTGATGGACAGGATAATGTGGAGATGATCTTTTTTTTCCCCTCTCCCCTCCGTTAAAGCGATAGAAAGAGATGGAGTGTCAAGCACCGAAATATATTGGCAACGGGGGTGGGGTGCTGCATAATTGCCTAATTTAAAGTAGAACATTCCTAGGGATTAATAAGTGCGGGTCTGGCTTCTGTCAGGTCTGTTCTCACTGTAAAGCCGTGACATTTAAAATAAATAGGATGTTATTGGTGGGGGGGGGGTTCAAAATAAGATTTTTAAAATTTGAAGGCCCCAGTTTTGAACATCACTTTGTCTGATGACAAACCTAATGAAATAAACATTCAGCAGCCCTTCGCAGACTTGGTAGATATTTCTCTAGATCGGGGCGATGCCTGGACCCCCACGCCCCCCCCCGAAGCTATTTTTTTCTCAAAACTCTTTTCTTTTTTGCTTCTTTCTGAATGAACCTAGATTTTTATGCTCAAGCAAGAAGCGGAAGGTTTCATTCAGGCATGAATTCGGGTCTTCCTCTACCCCCCGCCCCGATTGAAACAGAAAGTGTTCTGCACTTGATTGGGAAGCTCAGAGCGGGGAGGGGAGCCAAGGACAGCAGGAGCCTCTTTCTTTCTTTTCTTGAATGAGGGAGGAGGGATTGGAGACAGCAGAGGAAGGAGGAATAAATCCAGGAGGCAAATCTCTGCTGAGAAAAGTTAGGGCTTCTGGAGCACAGTCACTTTAAGGCAATCCTTATAACTGGGATCCAGGAAGTCTTTGAACTGATGTCCCGGCCAATCAGGGAAGACTGCTTTGCTACAACATTGGAGGCAGGAGTCAGTAACTTAATTTACAACAAGCAGAGAGCTGCACATTTACTGATGCCGATTTTTCAAATATCAAGGCTTATACCCACTTCTGGATCTCGCAGGGGAAAGGAATAATCACTCCAGATCAATCATGCATGTTGCAGAGGGAAAACTTAAAGTGCCCAAACTCAAAGTGGAAATAGAATTCACTGTAGATGGCAGGGATTTATTCGAGCTGTGACTGGGTAAAAAGCCCCGTGTACACTACACCCTGTTTCCCCTCAACCTCAAGGCCGCAATCACCAGTTGAATTTCATTTTCTTTTCCCTTTATTCGGTTTCATCCCCCTTCCACTCCTCCACCTTATTTCTACCACTGTTTCCTTCTCTTTGAGAAAGAAGGTCTCCTTAAGCATCTTGTCCAGGTCTACCGTAGGACGCCTTCCCACAATGCTAATCCGTTCTTTCTTGTGTGAGGGATGGAGCCAGAAAGCCCCGACCCCTACAGAAGCCAACAGACAAGAGGGCAGCGTGGCTTCTTTGCTCGGCAGGTGAAGAGGCCTTCATCTCCTTTGCCGAGAGCCAACCCACCGTCCTGGGATCCCGCTACATTAACTGAAGCCTTTCAAGAGGCTCAAATCCTGTCGGCAGCTCAACCGTTACCTTGTTTACTGTTGAAATAATTACTGCTTTGCCATAATATTAGCTCTGAGCCGTGACTCTATTACCATTATCGCCGGGATATTACCCATTTATTATCTCCCAGCAACCCTGGAAGATGAGTACTAGACTTCGGAGACCAATTGTTTTACTGCAGACGGGATCTTGGTGTGCATTGTTTAATGAGGTAAACTATATTATAGCCGGCGTTAATTTGGCTGCAGCATGGGCCACTAAATCATGCTTTAACCTGTAAATCTGCCACCGTTTCTGATGGGCACTTAATCAGGGAGGGCAAGAGGGGAGCTTTGGAAGTGAATGGGAGAGGTCACCCCCGAGTACAGCTCCGCCGGTCTCCAAGGAAGCTGCCATGGCACAAGGCCCACGGACTACATCAGGAACACTCTTTGGACTCCACTGGCAGAAGGCAGAACTGAGGCCCGGGGGAGAAGGAGGAGTCGTGACAGCAAAGCCTGCCTCAAAACCATGCAAAGCTCTTGGGAAAGCCTTTGCCCACTGGCTGCTGGGGAGGCATGGGATCTCACGTTGGGGTTTTGAGATGGTCAGGAATGGAAGGTTCAATGGTGGGGTTGTCAGAGCTCAGGGGGGAAATGGGGGCAGGGGACTGCTCGTCAGGGGAACGACTGGACTGGATCAAATGGTCTGGCATCTCAGCCACCACAAGTGCTGAAATGATATCCCCAAGAGAGCCTGTCTTGGCACCAGCTGCCCGCCATTGCTGCAAGCCCTCTTCGCTGGCCACCATGCCTCCTGGTGAGATGGCTCATGCGTGTTGAAGTGTGCATGCACAGTCTGAGGCTAACCTCACAGAAAGATGCGGTGGAAACATTGGAAGCAAAAGAACAGAAGAGCATCTCGTGGATTGATACTGCATCTCAGACATTTAAGCTGTAGAGACAGCTTAGTGGAGGCATGATGCTCGAGTCTCCATTCCCCAAATGTCATTTCCACCAGAGGAACTGATCTCTGTGGTCTGCAGACAAGCTGTAATTCTGGGAGGATTACAGGTTGTACCTGGAGGCTGGCATCCCTACCCTTTGCCCATTGCTTCTGAGTTTGCCATTTTTTTCAGGGGTGGACAGCAAGCTCCCAGCTCCAGACTCCAGTCCCCACGTGGAGCTTTCACTGTAGTAGGAACAAGGGATGTGACAGGAGTGCCACTTCTGGTTTGTAGCAGGAAGTGATATCCCAACGCTCTAGGAATTCATACATCTCTGTGATAAAAACCACACAGACCAGCAAATTCTTAGAGCTTTGTGATGGGTACAGAATGGCAGTCACGGCATCATTTGCTGTTGCTCTCCACCCCTAGAATGGCCCTCCTGAGCACCGATGCCAGATTGCCAATGCTAATTGCACAGAGTGAGCTAATGAGCTCTTTCCTCTTTCGATAGCTAACCAGAGACAGCTGTTATGGCCAGCTATTGTCTTTTGCTTGGCCTTGCACTCTAGGATTACAAAGAATGGCAGCCTGCAATCCCGGTTCGCAGCACTAGTTTAGACTACCGGTTGAAAACAGAGGGATTGCAGGAGCAAATGTGGAGACCCTGCAAGTGGTGTTGCCAGATTTGAGCTGGGAAATGCTCTGAGCCTTTGGTGGTAGAGCGAGGAGTGGGCTTGATTTTGGATGGGGAGAGACCTTGGTGGAGTATAATGCTATGGCATCCACCCTCCAAAGCAGCCATTTTCTCCAGGGGAACTGATCTCTTTAGTCTGGAGATGAGCTATAATTCTTGAGCATCCCCAGGACCGGCCTGGAGGCTGGCATCTCTGCATGCAAGGCTTCCTTAATGATTTGGCCTTATATTAGGCCCAGGAGAGCCCAGCAGGCCTTGGGTTGCCAACTCTGGGTTGGGAAATACCAAAGAACTTTGGGAGTAGAGCTGGCTGTGGGCAGGATTTGGGGGCAGGGAGGTACCTCAGTGGAGGATAATGCTATGGGGTCCCCCTCTAAAGCAGCCATTTTCTCCAGAGGAACTGATCTCTTTAGTCCAGAGATGACCTTTCATTCTGGGGGAAGAGTACCGGCTTCCCTAAGCAGGCTACTTGGAGAAAGGCTTGTCAGGCCTCAAGCTGATGAGGACCCTTTCTTGGAAGGCCGTAGGGCAGGGGTAGTCAACCTGTGGCCCTCCAGATGTCCATGGACTACAATTCCCATGGGCCCCTGCTAGCAAACGCTGGCAGGGACTCCTGGGAATTGTAGTCCATGGACACAGGTTGACTACTCCTGCTGTAGGGCATGCATCCACTGACACATTTCCGATCTCAAGCTTTTCTGGAATCTTCGGCCAGCGCTTCAACCCTAAAATTAAAACGGCACATTTAAATGTCTCGGATGCCCGCATAATTCAGATCATAAGGCTTTTGACACCAGGTCTGTCTCTTCAGACAGTTTGGTGTAGTGGTTAGAAGTGTGGACTTCTAATCTGGCGAGCCAGGTTCGATTCTGCGCTCCCCCACATTCAACCAGCTGGATGACCCTGGGCTCTCCACGGCACTGATAAAACTCTTCTGACCGGGCAGTGATATCAGGGCTCTCTCAGCCTCACCCACCCCACAGGGTGTCTGTTGTGAGGAAAGGAAGGAAAGGCGACTGTAAGCCACTTTGAGACTCCTTCAGGTAGAGAAAAGCGGCATATAAGAACCAACTCTTCTTCTCTTCTTCTTCTTCTTCTTCTTCTTCTTCTTCATTTGCACACCATGCCAGTGGGCTCAGCAAGGTATTTCCGTGTCTCGTTTTGCCACAGGCAGGCGCATTGTCAGGAAAATGTGCACCCTGAAGCTCAGCCACACCCGACTGGGTGCGCCTGCCTTGAGCTAGCAGAGCGATAGATTCCATCTCCCCAGCTCCCCTTGGGCGGCTCTGCTCAGTGTCCCTGGGCTCTGGAACTGTGCTTGAGATGTTAATTTTTGTCTCCCAGTGCCTGGCTCCGCATGAATTTGCTGTGTTCTTTCCTGGCATGAATGATGCTCCGTGCGCACGCTGTGTGAAAGGGGAGAGGGGAAACCTGGGAGTCGCCTGCTAGTGAGAGATTGTCTGGTACCTTTTCCCCCCCACAATAAAGATGCCTTCCGGACGAGCGCCTCGTTTCTTCTGTAAATATGGAAACCGCCGTGCCTCTGACCGGCTCGGTCAGCTCTGGGCAGCAAAGGAAGAGCCAGAAACACAGTGTCTGAGATCCGGGACATCTCTGCACAAATTAAAACCTTTTATCAGCCTCTAATAGCTGTGCAAACTAATTATATTTTGGCCCAACTTTGCCGGCGACTCCCCCGAGGTATTATTATAAAATTCCGAGCTGCAGAAGCGCGTCCCCATTCTGTCAACACCAGGAAGCCTTAGCTGAGAAAAAACTCTGCTCCGGCGCATTTTAGCTTCTGTGATGTGAGGTTTTTGTGAGTGTGTGCTTCTCTCCCCCCCCCCCCGCCTGCAGGAGCTGTAGTAGTTGCAGTTGGGCGGGGAGGGAAGCACAGCTGTACTGTTCGGCAGGTGGTTCAGGTTTCCTTGGCACCTGAGCCAAAGGCATAAATAACTTCAGAAGAGCAAGAATTTGAGGGGCCTGATGCTCACTTGCCGACTGCTGGCTGCAAAGATTTCCCTTGCAATCCAAGGGTTTGCTGAGGCTGTAGAGAAGTGGTTCCCAACCTGGGGGTCGGGACCCCCTTGGGGGTCGAATGACCCTTTCACAGGAGTCACGGCAGGGCATGCAGCTTGGCCGGGGGTCACCATCCACACAACAGCCTTGCGGGGTAGATCGAGATAGAGCGCTCGTCTGTCTGGAGCAGCGGAAAAGAGCGAGATCGGCATGGTGGGACAAGAGGCAGAACGGAACTGAGAAACCCCAGAAGAAAAAAACAATTTATGAACAATGGATCTTCACGCCATTGGTCAGGTTGGGTTTAATTTCTGTGAAAGAACACTTGCCTAATTTTATGGTTGGGGTTCACCCCAACATGAGGAACTGGATTAAAGAGTCATGGCATTGGGAAGGTTGAGAACCACTGTTGTAGAGCCTCAGATGTCGACGCAGAACCCTCCATCCCTTGCAAGGGGAGGGCATGGGGATTAGGGTTGTCAGGTCCCCACTGCCCACCAGGAGATGATAGGAGAGTAGGGTTGACAGCTTCAGGTTAGGAACCACCTGGAGATTTAGGGTTGGAGCCTGGGGAGGACAAGGGGCTTCAGAGGGGTGCAGTGTCATAGAGCAGGGGTAGTCAAACTGCGGCCCTCCAGATGTCCATGGACTACAATTCCAAGGAGCCCCCTGCCAGCAAATGCTGGCAGGGGCTCCTGGGAATTGTAGTCCATGGACATCTGGAGGGCCGCAGTTTGACTACCCCTGAGTTTCCCCTCCAAAGCATCCATTTTCTCCAGCGGAGCAAAGCTCCATCATCAGGAGATGAGCTGTAATTCCAGGGGCATCCCAGGTCCCACCTGGAGGCTGGCATCCCTGATGGGAATTCTCTTGCTGGATCGAGAGCCAGCATGGTGTAGTGGTTCAAGAGTAATTTCCCCACTCCTCGCCCACATGCAGTCAGCTGGGTGACCCAAGGTAGTTTTCTCAGGGGTCTCTGTTGTGAAGAGAGGAACAGAAGGTGGTTGTAAGATGCTTTGAGACACATGGGTGACCATGGGCCAGTCACAATTCTCTCGGGGGTCTCTCAGCCCCACCTACCTCACGGGGTCTCTGTTGTGGGAAGAATAAGTGAAATGTGTTTGTAAGCTGCTTCGGTACTCCTTCAGGTTGTGAAAAGCAAGGTATATATATATGTGTGTGTGTGTGTGTGTGTGTGTGTGTGTGTGTGTGTGTGTGTATAGGTAAAGGTAAAGGTATCCCCTGTGCAAGTACCGGGTCATGTCTGACCCTTGGGGTGACGCCCTCTAGCGTTTTCATGGCAGACTCAATACAGGGTGGTTTGCCAGTGCCTTCCCCAGTCATTACCGTTTACCCCCCAGCAAGCTGGGTACTCATTTTACCGCCCTCGGAAGGATGGAAGGCTGAGTCAACCTTGAGCCGGCTGCTGGGATTGAACTCCCAGCCTCATGGGCAGTGCTTCAGACTTTTTGTGAAAGAAATTAAACAATAAGCAAACAAGGGTTCAAATCTACTGATCATCTCCATGGTAACCAGTACTTGGGTAGCATGAGGCAAAGGTCCTAGATGGGCTGGAACATGGAAGGGAATCTGGGAGCGCTCTGTGGATACTTCGAAAATTGAACAATTGGCAGTGGTGTCCCAAAAAAGAAGAGCTGTGTTTTTTATACCCCATTTCTCTTAAGTGTGTTGGTTTCAGTGGCAAGGCCACTTTTAATGAGAGGGATATGCTACATATGGAGGGGGTGGGGGATGTCCGTTCCTAAATTGTAATTCCACGCTCAGAACTTATAACCTAGAAACTGGTCTTTGGGGAGAGATCTAGATAAAGATTTCTCATTTTTCAACTTCACCTGTTCCCCTTTGTTTACTCCTTGGGTGTATTTTTGTGGGGGAGGATATCTGTTTTGTATTTTTCTTCATCTCCACCTTCAGTTCAAGTCCCCTTCTTGGGAGCTCAGGGCTTCTGGAGAGAAGCCTCAGCCAGCAGGTCCGTCCCCCCCAAGAGCTCCCCAGAATTCTTTTCCAGGCTTGGCCATCTGGTGCCCCGTCTTGCGAGCCCCCACAATTGGCTTCTCGGAGGCTGGCATCTTTTTCCAGTTGTCACTAATTACACTGCAGGTCGGTAAATCATTCCAGGCGAGGGAGTGACAGAGGAGATAGGCAGGACCCTGCCTGGCCGTGGAGGGACCAGCCTGGCGCTTGAGCACCATTTGTCAGTTCTGCAGGCTTGGAGGCGGTTTCTGGGCTCCTTGGCTGGAGCTCTTTAGGAAATGCTCGGTTCCAGCTTGCCTTTCTCCATTGTCCAGTGTTTGCCGGATGCTGTGTGACTATCACCTTCATTGTTTAAAGCAGGTTTCTAGCCCTCTGGGAGGTGGTGAAAACCCAACTAAATTTAGAATAGTCCCTTGGGCAACAGTTAAGATCAAATGTTTGGAGGTGAGAGAGAAACTGATCTTCTGATCTTCTTAGACCCCAGTCTCTACCCACCTGGTACAATCCTAAACAGGTACATCCTTTTAAGCCCATGGACTTCATTGCTTTTGGAAAGGTGTAACTCTATTAAGGATAGCACTCAGTCTTCCATGCCGGAGGCTTAGCACCAAGCAGCAGGCTGGAGCTTGGACCAGGGTGGGTTGGCCTGCTTCTTCCTGCTCCCACGCTGGGGAGCATTTGGCCTGGTGCGCTGGTCTGCCTGGGATTTGTGCTCCTGCACAGGAGCTGTGATGTCCCCAGTGTGGAGCCTACCCAGGAACATAACCTTCATTGAGACCAATCACCGTGGTCTTCGTAGGAGGGGCATATGCTGGCTCCTCCCACGCTCCACTCTCCCAAACGGTGACACCCTCTGAACTTTCTCCTTGCCCAGATGGTTGCCTAATGGGGCGGAGCTAGCTAAGGGCACTTTCTATTAATGGAGCAGAAGATAAACAGAATAAAGCCTTCATTTCCCGGCCGGTGGTTTCATTATTAATATACTTTACAGTTCACAGGTTGTTCATTTGCTGCCATGTTTTCTCAGCTGGTGTAATCTGCAGCTCAGCATAAGAACAGTCATAAAATTTCCATTTCCAGTTGAATGTGCGTCCAATTCGCCGTGAAATGTTCTAGCTGCCGTGAATATTAAGCACGTCACGAGCAGCCGCTGCTGGATTAGCCTGGGAGGGATCCTGGCCACGTTTGGCATCCGAGTGTGAGGCAGAGCACAGAGATGGAATGAGTTGGTGACGGGTAGTTTGGAGCTCACAAGGGGAGAGGGAAAGCGGAAGGTCGCTCTTTCGTGTAAGACCGGGAGCCTCCCTGGAACGGAAGACTCTTTTCAGCTGTCATCGGGTTGTTGCAGCGGAAGCTGGAACCCATTGTCTATTTAGAGCCAGAGAAAGGGATGTTTGAGAGTATAAAATAGCCCTGACATCTTCAGGCTGTTCAGACCTGCAGGCAGCTGGGGAATTCTGATGTAGGGCGATGGCCCATGGCTATCATGCCACCACTGGGGGCAGGGGGATACCCTCCCTCCACTCCCTGCCATTGATCAGCTGGATAGCAGCTGGATCCCAGCAGCAACTAGAGATGCCAGCCTCCAGGTGGGACCTGGGGATCGCCCAGAATTACAGCTCATCTCGTGGCACAGAGATCAGTCCCCCTGGAGAAAATGGCGGCTTAGCGGGTGAACTGTATGGCATTGTACCCCACTGAAGACCCTCCCCTCCCCAAACCCCATCGTCTGCAGGCTTCACCCCCAAAAGTCTCCAGGTTGGGAAATACCATGCATCCTGGGGAATGAATGTGTACTGGGAGTGGAGAAGGGGGGTGGAGATGCACCATGCCTGCCAGAATACTATGAGTTGTAAGGCTTCACAGGCTAAAGCGGGTCTAGTCTGGGTCAAGCTCTTGGTCTCAGCAGGCTTGTTTGCAAAGCCAGGAGGGCTTGTAGTCCTTTCGGAAGTTATTGATTCCCAGGTTGGTTTGCATCCCTCAAAAAAGAAAAAAAAAATCCCTTATTTCCACCTGAAGTGAATCCAGAGCAGGCAAGTTTCCATCCAAGTAGGGTTGTGTGAATCCATCTGGATTTTAATCCTGGTTTTCTTTGTGGGGGAAGGGGTCCCTTTAGACATGACCTTGTTTTGGTTGCTTGTTTTTTTTTAAATTTTGGGTTGTTTTTGTAAAAACGCAAAATCCTGAACAGGAATAGCCAAATTCAAAGTTGTACTTCTGGTAAAAGCCAGGCTAGCTGGATCTCATCAGATCTCGGAAACTAAGCAAAGGCTCATATTTGGTTGGGAGACCTCAAAGGGATATCAAGGGAGGTTGGGCAATGAAAACCACCTCTGAATGTCTCTTACCTTGAAAATCCCTTGGGGTGGCCATGGGTCAGCGGTGAAACAAAAGAAAAAATGCAAATCTAGAAACATGCAGAAATCCTCACACATGCCCTTTGATCAAGATACGTTGGTCACCTTAAGGCAGGGCAGGAGTGTCGTGGTCATCTTATGAAGGAACAAGGGTGGACTGCCTTTTTAAAAATGTGTCAAGGGGTCCCCAGAGAAGAAGTTCCACAATGCACTTTGAATTATGCTTTAGGTCCAATTGCAGTCTCAACTCAGGGCTGAGTTGGGTGAAATGAAGGGTTAAAGCAACAGAAGCCTGCTTGGACTTCTCTGACAACAGTGCATAGTGCAGGGGGTTGGACTAGATGACCCATGTGGTCGCTTCCAACTCTATGATTCTATGATTCTAGGGGGGGAGGGTTAGGGTTATAGCCACCATTCTCAACTTTTTTTAACGTTAAGAAACCCCTGAAACATTCTTCAGGCTTCGAGAAACCCCAGAAGTGGTACGATTGTACAGATTATGTTTGGGAAGCAGAGCTGTGGACATGCCCACCTGGGGCCCCTCCCCTCTCCCTCCAGGCCCATCATTGGCTATGTTGGGAGGGGAGGGCAGGTCGACATGACCATGTATGGTCATATCATCCAATAAATGTTTAACAAATTTTAAAATATATAAAAATAATTCATCCCCACCCATTCAGAAAACCTTTCCAGGGCCATCAAGAAACCCCAGGTTTTCATGAATCCTTGGTTAAGAAAGCCTAGGTTGTAGCTTCCAAGACGACTTAACCCATTCCTAAAATGCTAAAATTTCAATCTTTGTGGCACTTAATCTCACTTCCTTAAACTTAAACCCTTTCCTTCTTTCAACCACATATATTTCCTTTCCTTTTCTCTTTTCCTTTTCTTTTTGTTTCCAGTCCATTAAGAAGATCCCTGGGTGTCTTATTTGCTCTCCCAAGAGACATGTTTTACATCTGTGCTTTCCGTAGCCCTTCTTTCAAAAACGAGTGGTGCCATTAACCTCCTTTCTTCATCCATCTCATCTCTCCTTGGGGAACAATTCCAGGGTGTGTTAACCGCACTCCTCTGCTGACTACACGGGGGTCATTCTCAGTTCACCGTGCGTTCGCAATTCAGAACTTTACCAGCGTGCAGCCGTAATAATCTTCCCCCTGCGCTGGTTTAGACAGTCGCTTATCTGAATGTACAGTCTCCGTTGGCTTCGGAGGACTGATGACACCGGGGCTTTGTTTGTCTTCGAAATCTGGCAGCCTCATTTGATCTCGTGAAGCCATCGTTTTGATCTCGCGAAACCAACTCGCGAATTCGAGGATAACTAGCAACCGCTGTAGGGTTTCTTGCCTATGACCGGGCTCCCTTGAGTGTTATGGCTTGTTAACTTATTTGGATCCTGCCTTTCCTGGTCTAATTTGCTCAAGGCTGGTGTGTGGATTGGTCGAAACATTTGAATAGCATGAAAAGACAGTGCATGGAGAAAGAGAAAAGGTCAAGACACTGGTGTGGAATGCCAATAGCATCAAAGGGTTGGGAGAATAAACTGGAGGCAACCATTGGGAGGAGCTTTGGGTCCAGTTTAAAATGAAACTGACCAATAGCATGCATTGGCAAGGCCAATAGCATGAATTGCGCTGCACCGTATATAATTTGGGGTTGTTTGCAGGTTTCTCTAGTTCGGTTTCGGTTCAGTTTTTGCCTCTTGGAAAAGAGGGGGGCTGGGGGGGGGGCGTATGCATCATCTGAAAGTACAGCAAGACTCTTCCTGCACTAGAATTACTTAACCTCCAGATGGGACATGGAAATCTCGCAGAATCTCCAGGCATCAGTTCCCCTACAGAAAATCACAGCTTTAGAGGATAGGCACTACGGTACGCATGGCTCAACGGTGGCTCTCTGGATGTCCATGGGAAACAATTCTCATGCGCTGGCAGGGACTCATGGGAATTGTAGTCCATGGGCATCTGGAGAGCCATAGAATCATAGAGGTCATAGGGCCATACAGGCCATCTAGTCCAGCCCCCTGCTCAACGCAGGATCATAGAATCATAGAACCATAGAGTTGGAAGGGGCCATACAGGCCATCTAGTCCAACCCCCTGCTCAACGCAGGATCATAGCATCACAGAATCATAGAGTTGGAAGGGGCCATACAGGCCATCTAGTCCAACCCCCTGCTCAACGCAGGATCATAGAATCATAGAACCATAGAGTTGGAAGGGGCCACACAGGCCATCTAGTCCAACCCCCTGCTCAACGCAGGATCAGCCCTAAGCATCCTAAAGCATCCAAGAAAAGTGTGTATCCAACCTTTGCTTGAAGACTGCCAGTGAGGGGGAGCTCACCACCTCCTTAGGCAGCCTATTCCACTGCTGAACTACTCTGACTGTGAAAAACTTTTTCCTGATATCTAGCCTATATCGTTGTAGTTGAAGTTTAAACCCATTATCCGGCCACCCTTGCGGTAGGGCATTGCACCCCACTAAGATTGCTCCTCTCCCAAGGGTCTATCTCCAAATCTCCAGGAATGTCCGAAAGCAGAGATGGAAACCTTTCCCAGCACTACATCCTTCTCATTGGTTGTGTCCTTGTTCTGGACTGCCCAAGGAGCTCTGGCTGGCCCAGATGCTGCAGGAATCCTGTAAAAATCTATTCCCCCCTTCTTTTATTTAGGGTAGCCTTCAGTCTGAACTGCTTTTTGTCCGACTGGTATTTCATTTTATAGTGTTTTGCCAATGTTATATACTGATAAGACTACAACACGGAAAAAAAAGGAAGGTTCACAATAGAATACCAGCAGAAAAAACAAGAAACCTATCCAAGGCAATATTCTAACAATATATATTCAATTTTAACACAATTTTTATGGGCTGCCCTATCTCGTATTGTGGAGGGGGCCGCTTCCCCTCCCGCTGAGCCCTTAAATGTTTGAGCGGGTGAAGAGGAGCATATGCTGGCAAGTCTGGAGCCCCTCTTTGGTTCCCGGCTCAGAAGGCTTTGTAACCGGGAGCTTCATCCTACAGAATATATGGGAACTGTGGGATTATGTCAGCACTTTGGCGAGGCATCAGCTTGCGCGCATTCACCTCTGACTACCCCTCGGTCGGACGTAAAGCTGTTTCCTTTCTTCTTCCAAGTCCCTGTGCCGTATTGCTGAGAGCTGTGTGTGCTGGAAAGGAGGTTCAAAGGCAGGGACTGCCACTGACTCCGTGTGTGGTTAATTTATATGGCATCTTGGGACTTCCCTCATTTGACAAACATCAAGGAAACGACAGCTGGTGGGGATATTAGTGGAAGGGGCTCTCCTGGCTCTAAAGAGGTTTGCTCGGAGGCTACGTCAGGCTAGGGAAAGAGGCTTCCATCCAGGTATGGAGACAGAGATTAGGGCAAGGTAGATCTAAGCATTAGGGAGTTGTGGGATTTGGAAGGGAAGGCCAGGAGGAGGAGGAGGAGGAGGAGGAGGAGGAGGAGGAGGAGGAGGAGGAGGAGGAGGAGGAGGAGGAGGAGGAGGAGGAGGAGGAGGAGGAGGAGGAGGAGGAGGAGGAGGAGGAGGAGGAGGAGGAGGAGGAGGAGGAGGAGGAGGAGGAGGTGGAGGAGGAGGAGGAGGAGGAGGAGGAGGAGGAGGAGGAGGAGGAGGAGGAGGAGGAGGAGGAGGAGGAGGAGGAGGAGGAGGAGGAGGAGGAGGAGGAGGAGGAGGAGGAGGAGGAGGAGGAGGAGGAGGAGGAGGAGGAGAAGGAGAAGGAGAAGGAGAAGGAGAAGGAGAAGGAGAAGGAGAAGGAGAAGGAGAAGGAGAAGGAGAAGGAGAAGGAGAAGGAGAAGGAGAAGGAGAAGAGTTGGTTCTTATATGCCGCTTTTCTCTACCCGAAGGAGGCTCAAAGTGGCTTACAGTCACCTTCCCTTTCCTCTCCCCACGACAGACACCCTGTGAGGTGGGTGAGGCTGAAAGAGCCTTGATATTACTACTCAGTTTTATCAGCACCGTGGTGAGCCCAAGGTTGCCCAGCTGGCTGCATGTGGGGGAGTGCAGAATCCAACCTAGCATGCCAGATTAGATGTCCGCACTCCTAACCACTACACCAAAGAGAATGATGACTGAGAGCAAAGAGAACTGTGCGCAGGATCTAGAAGCAGAAGAGCTGTTTTTTATACCCTGCTTTTCACTACCCAAAGGAACCTCCAAGTAGCTTCCAATTCCCTTCCCTTCCTCTCCCCACAACAGACACCCTGTGAGGTAGGTGAGGCTGTGAGAGCTCTGAGAAAACTGTTCGGTGAGAACAGTTCTAACCGGGCTGTGACTAGTGCAAAGTCACGCAGCTGGCTTCATGTGGGAGACGAGTGGGGAATCAAACTCGGAGCTCCAGATTAGACACCACCGCTCTTAACCACTAGACCACACTGCTTCGGATGTTGTTCTCATGATGCTCCAGCGTGGAAGTGATTCTGATTTGCACATTTCATGCACACTGTTACCTCTCTGGACTTTGTGGGTCATGTCTTTGGTGAGGGGTGGTGGTGGAATTCATTATGTGTCATCATTTGAAACCTTTAGGCATGTCAACTCCTGGATATTTTGGGGGTAGAGCTTGGGGAGGGTGGGTTTGGGAGAAAATCATAGAATCCTAGAGTGGGAAGGGACCTCCTGGGTCATCTAGTCTAACCCCCTGCACTGTGCAGGACACTCCCAACCCTCTCGCTCATCCACTGTCACCTGCCACCCCCTTGAGCTTGCACAGAATCAGCCTCTACGTCAGATGGTTGTCCAGCCTCTGCTTAAAAATCTCCAAAGATGGAGAACCCACCACCTGCCGAGGAAGCCTGTTCCACTGAGGAACCGCTCTGACTGTCAGGAACTTCTTCCGGATGTTTAGACAGAATTCCTTTTGCATTAATTTCATCCCACTTGTTCTGGTCCGTCCCTCCAGAGAAGAGGGATCTCAGCAGGATAAATGCCATACAGCCCTTCCTCCAAAGCAGCCATTTTCTCCAGGGGAGCTGATGACTTTAGCACAGAGGTCAGAACGAATCCAAAAAATCTCCAGGCTCCACCTGGAGGCTGGCCACCAGACATGTCCTAGAGAGCCTAGACAATTTCCATTTGCTCTTCAAATTATTATCAGTAACTTTAAAAAAGACAATGCAACTCAAACTTACCTTGAAGTTTTTGACTCACCCAAATGTGCTTCTTCAATGGCACTTTTCCACTCCTCTACATTCTGGTGGCACATTTTGAAAAGTTGCCCCTGCAGCGTCTCTCCTTCCCCATGCTGCTGGCACACTAAGAAAAGCCTCAGAGCACATGGACAGCGGCTAGACTGTCAGGGGCTTGTTCCCTGGCCACCCTAATCCCATTGTCTTGGCGAAAGGCCTCCCGCCCAGACTCCTCCCGTGGGGTCCAGGGTGTCTTTTGTGACTCTGTTGGGACAGGAGGGCACTGTCTCTTTGCCACTCTTCCTTCACATATTGCAAGAAGGGAGACCTTGCTGACACAGCTGGGTGTACACTCACGCACCAAAGAAATCCCCCACAGGTCGTGACCACACCAGCACATGTCATAAAGCGCACTTTCCATGTGCTTTTGCAGCTGGCTTTTCCTGTGCTTCTGAAGTGGATCGGAAGTGCATTATCCAAAGTGTGCGGAATGAGGACAGCTAATGCAGATTCACTTTCCAGATGCATGCATCGGTCGGATAGATCAGACTCCAAAGCACAGAAATTCTCAGAAGGCTTGAGACCGCTTGCCGGAAAAACAGAGTGGGTGTGAAAACAGGGCATGAAGGTGGGCCGCTGTGAAGGTTTGCTCTTTGGTTCACTTCCTTGCTTAGGTCCTGAACCAAAGCCCCTCGAGGACAATGTGAGTCTTTCTATTGACTTCAGTGGGCTTAGGATCAGGCCCTTAATGCATAGCTGCTCACATATGAGTTTTGTCTCATCCCCACCTCATTTTGTAGAGACCAAGAAATTGAGGAATCTGACCTAGGGATGCCAACCTCCAGGTAGCAACTGGGGATCCCCACCATTACACTTGGGCTCCCAAGAACCAAAATCAGTTCTTCTGGAGAAAATGACCACTTTGGAGGATGGATTCTATGGCATTGCTTTGATCCCTCCCCTTCTCAGACCCTGCCCTTCCCAGGTTCTACCCCCCAAATCTCCATTATTTTCCCAGTCCTAAGCTGGCATCCTTACCCAGAGCTAGACTAAGACAACTTCAAGGTTCCATCTTGGCCCAAGTCCTTGAGCTTGAGAAATCTTCCACTGTTGCTGTTGTTCACCAGACATCAGAGATTAGTTCCTTCTGCCTGGCACTCTGTAATTTGTCTATACTGGAAGCTCCCTCCCTCCCTCCCATCCTTCCTTCTCCTACCCTCCCTCTCCTCCTTCCTTCCTTCCTTCCTCCCTTCCTCCCTCCCTCCCTCCATCCATCCCTCCGTACCCCCTCCCTCCCTCCCTCCCTCCCTCCCTCCTTCCTTCCTTCCTTCCTTCCTTCCTTCCTTCCTTCCTTCCTTCCTTCCTTGCCTCCTTGCTTCAGCAGCTGTTGTTTACATGGCACTGCCTTCTTTTTTTCAAATTTATTCTGACTCTTTGGTAATTATCCACCTTGTCACAAAGGGTTGAGTCGCTCCCCTGCCATCCTTAGAAAAGGTAACCAGGAGGCAAGGGATTTCCTGCTTCCTGGCCTTTGGACAGAAGCAAGGAGAACTGCAAGAGCACTGCACAAGATCTATCCGGTTTCCTGAGCTAAAGAGGCAGCTCTGTCTTCTGTCTAGACGAGACCCTCATCGGGAGAGACGTGTTCTACATCTCCAGGGGCGGCTGAGAAAAGTGTGCCAGCCGGAGAGGAAAGGCCATTTGAAATAACTGCAGTGTATTAAAAAAAAAAAAAAAGTTGGAAGGGAGGAGAGAAGGGAAGGGACCTGGGGCTACAGCATCGCCATGGCTTTAAATTACAGAGTAGGAGGACGGAAATAAAAGAGAGGACAGGAGAGGGAGAAGGAGAGAGAGAGCACGGGAGAAAGAAGAATTGCCATTGTTTTACCAAGCAGATGGGAAAGTTCAGGGGATCAGAAAAAGACTATTATTATCTCGACTCGGCAGTGACAAGACATGAAAAGGATGGGATTTCTCTCCCCCTCCCCCCTTTACCTGTGTGCGGGACACTGGCAGAAGCCGTTGCAGCAAGAGTCAGAAGCAAAAAGAGAAAAAAGGGAGGACTTCAAAGCTTGCTAGCAGGTGAATTACCCCCCCACAGCTGGACAGCATTCTCCTCTTTCTCTCTTTTCCCCCCTTCTCTCTCTCTCTGTGGCTCCCATGTTCCAGAGGTTTTTGTTTCTGTACAAAAGGAGAAGAAAAAGGGAATGTTCTAGCTGCAGACGAACATCCTGCGGTGGAGTGCAGTTTTTGCCCAGTGCTTAACAGCCTCAAACCTCCCTGGTGATACCTGGATAAGAAGTGTCCCTGTGTCCCAAGAAGCAAGGGGGCTGTGGCCATGCATGCAGGAGCAAAGGTGGGACCAAGCATTCGAGGAAGGAGGCAGTCAGTCTGCTGGCAAACTGTCTGCAGCTAACGTGGGACGCGTGTGGCTCGTGTCATGGCGGTGGCTTTCAGGCCTCGTCTTGGGGAACTCTGTGGTTCCTGAGATGCTTAATGAGGTCCCTCGATAAGAAGATCAATAGTGGCAGACAAGCCTCCCCGTAAGAGAGGCTGTCCCAACATTATTGATCCTCCCCTTGTAACCCAGAGTTTCAGGATAATTGCAGACAGCCAACGTGGTGTCGTGGTTAAGAGCTGCGGCCTTGAATCGGGAGAGTCAGCCTCGCTCCTCCACATGCAGCCAGCTGGGTGACCTAAGGCCAGTCCCAGTCTTGCTAGAGCTGGGTGCTCTCAGTCCCACCTACCAAACAGGGTGTCTCTCTTGGGGAGAGGAAGGGAAGGCAATGGTTTTGACCCGGATGGCCCAGCTCATCTGAGCTCATCAGACTTTGGAAGCTAAGCAGGGTCCACCCTGGTTAGTCCTTGGAGGGGAGACCACCAGGGCAGTCCAGGGTTGCTAAGCAGAGAGACAATGGCAAGCCACCCCTGTTCATCTCTTGCCTTGAAGGCCTACAGCAGGGGTAGTCAACCTGTGGTCCTCCAGATGTTCATGGACTACAATTCCCATGAGCCTCTGCCAGCAGACGCTGGCAGGGGCTCATGGGAATTGTAGTCCATGAACATCTGGAGGACCACTGGTTGACCACCCCTGCTCTACAGCAGCCATCAGCCGGCTGGGTCTCTATGGCCCTTGTTTCCATAGGTAAGCATCCACCGGGTTCTATTGGCAGGATCTCCTCAAGAGTTCCCTCTGCTAATTGTGCATGTCTCAGGTTTCTGCTACCCCAGGAAGCTACCAGCTGGGCAGAGGCAGTTCTGAAGTCTCTATTACGGGTACTGGGCCAGCTTGAGTCTTGGGCAAGCACTTCAGAGGAGTGGTCCCAGGGGAGTGAAAAGGAGAAGGAGTCACTCTTGTCAGTAAGGGTGTCCGCTTGGACCTTGACCTTGGTTTGCTTATGACAGGTCCTGCAGAGATGGGGCTGTGCTGTGTGACGGCTAGATTGCCAATGACCCTGAAGCGCTTGCAGAGGGTTAGTTGGAAACAGGGATGCCCATGAAATTCTCTGTGCCTTGTTTTTCCCCCCTGTGTTTGCTGAGTGCCGTGAATTCTTTTCTAACTTACAGCAACCCCAGGACAAAATGACCTCTCAGACATCCTATTGTTAACATCCTTGCTCAGATCTTACAAACTGAAGACCGTGGCTTCCTTTTTTGAGTCAATGCATCTCGTGTTGGCTTTTCCTCCCCCCTCCCCCCGCTGCTTCCCACTTTTCCTAGCTTTATTGTCTTTTCCAATGAACCTCATCATAATATGGACAGAATACCATAGCTTCCATTTTGTCATTTTGGCTTTTTGGGAGAATCCAGGATTGATCTGATCCGTCACCCTCTTGGTTCTTCTTTTAGTTGAGCTTACCCCCAGCCCCACACTTCAAACGAACCAATTTTCTTCCGATCAGCTTTCTTCGCTGTCCAGCTTTCACATCCGTGCATAGTAATGGGGAACAACATCATGTGGATTATCTTGATCTCCTGCAATGCTCCCTTAAACGAAATGATCTTTCCTAGTTCCTTCTGGGTCCCAATCGCCTTCTGATGTCTTGGTTGCGGTCTCCTCCTTGATTGATGGTTGAGCTAAGGAGTAGAGAAATCTTGAACTATTTCAATTTCTTCCCTGCCAGTCTTTCTTTTTCTAAAAGGCTTCTTTTCTACCCCAGCTTTAATCTCTTCCGTCACCAGTTTAGCGCATTCCTACCCTTCCCTCTTGCTCCTTTCATTCTTACTGCCTACAAAACGATGATTTAATAAGCATTTTGTTACATAACAGACTTTGACTCTCTTGCCAGATGTGCAGCCAGAACGCGGAAAAGCCTGCGGGGTTCTCTGAGAAATGCAGAACAGATGAGAGAGAAGGTCAGAAGAAATGGCATACCTGTGTTCAGGGAAAGTATATCAATGTGCCAGGAGAGTTGGGTTCATCCATTGTTGGTAAAGGGCATTTGCGTGTGGGGAAGGGAGAGATTTGGCCTATGGGTCGCAAAGTTTCCCAGCCCTTTTCTGGGTGAATGCTTATCAAAACACACAGAATTCTCTCCCGCCATTCCCATCCCTCAGCTATCTTCTCCTACTTCATGGTGGAGTGCCAGTTTGGTGCAGTGGTTAGGAGCGTGGACTTCTAATCTGGCGAGTCATTTTCTCTCGTTGCGTGTCCATTAAAGCCTTGGCCCATCGGAAGAGAACCACAAGCTGATGGAGTGCCACTTGGTGTGGCGTTGAAGAGCGGCGGCCTCTAATCTGGAGTTGGGTTTGATTCCCTGCTCCACCTCCTTCACCTGTAGCCAACTGGGTGACCCTTGGACTGATCCCCGTTCTCTCAGCCTCACCTGCCCGACAGGGTGTCTGTTGTGGGGAGAGGAAGAATAGGCAATTGTGAGCCACTTTGAAGTAAAAAGCGATTTACAAGAAACTAGCTCCTCCTCCTCCTTTTCTTCCTCTTCCTCTTCCTCTTCCTCTTCCTCTTCCTCTTCCTCTTCCTCTTCTTCTTCTTCTTCTTCTTCTTCTTCTTCTCCTTCCTCTTGTTCCACATCCCCTTCAGTCAGGCATTTGATTCCCAGCCTTCAATCAATCCCCTGCTTTGCCAGCTCCAGAGAATCAGAAGGAGCCCAGAAGCTCTTTTCTTTGGACCCCTTAGTCATCTCAGCTCTGACAAAGTGGTCGAAAACATGACGCTATGCTTTAAAGAGTGGGCAAGTGGACCACTCCGGCATAATCAGTTTGCTCAACAGGATGGCACAGCAATTCCGTGCAATCGGTGGGAGTGAGTTAGGGCAGCAGCACAAGGGCCCCTCAAGCTCTCGCTCTGCCCCTTCAATATGATCAGCTGCCCTATTACCTCTTTGCAGGGCAATCCTGTGCTGCCTCTAGATGGGAACACAGGCTGATGATCTGGGGGAATCCCAACAACGTCTCCCCTTCAGCAGCAGAGAGATTCTGGCTGCACTTGGCCGTTGCATCAAGGATGTCTCTGCAGGCCATGCCCCAAGGAAGACTCGGAGATGCTGTCCTCTTCCATTTCCCAAGCCCACTTGCAGAACCTGTGCCTCAGTTCTTGTGTGATGGAGCAGTAAAGAAGGCGCATGCTGCCTTGGACTGTGTCAACAGAGGCAGCACATCAAAATCGCAAGATGTCCTAGTCCCGCTGTGTACCGCATGGGTCAGTCCCCACCTGGAGAACTCTGTGGCGTTCTGGGGGCCCCACTTCAAAAAGGACAGGGACAAAATTGAGAGGGTGCAGAGGAGAACAATGAGGATGATCCAGGCCTGGGGACCAAGCCCTTTAAGGAAAGGCTGAGAGACTTGGGAATGTTCAGCCTGGAGAAGAGGAGGTTGATGGGGGCCATGATAGCCCTCTAAGTATTTGAAAGGTTGTCACTTGGAGGAGGGCAGGGAACAGTTCCTGTTGGCAGCAGAGGGGAGGCCGTCTTCAAGCAGCGGCTGGACAGATCCTTATCCTGGATGCTTGAGGCAAACTTGCACTGAGCAAAGGGTTGGACTAGGTGGCCTGTATGGGCCCTTCCAACTCTGTGACTCTACATCTTCTTCTCTGGAAGGTTCGCCAGGCCATCCTGATGGTTGATCTTGTGGGCATTCTACTACAGCTTCTGAAAGTTGCACATTGTCTCAGCAACTGTCTTGCCTTGGCTTCTATCTGTGCCAGCTGAGGGGCTCCTGGGAGCAAGAGGGTTTCCGACTCGCCCTGAGGGCTCAGTGTAGAGAGGCTGCCTGCCTTGCAGATGCCCAAGGAACACACACCTGCTTGGTTCACTGCAGGTCACCACACCACCCCTTTTTACCAGAGCTTCTTCTGTTGCACTTTATTTTAACACTTGTTCCTTGTCTTATGAAAAATTGGAAATTTATCTACAATCAGCCCTCTGTTCGCCTTCCTGCCAGCTCCCCTCACCACCACCACCCCATTCCCTCACTTCTTCTCATTTATTTTTGACAGGCATCATGTAGCAAATTCCTAATTTGATGAGCTGGATATATCCTGCAGGCAATTTTTTTTAAGGGGGAGGGAGAAAAAAAAAGAGTAAAGCAAGAGAGAGGGAGAGAGAGAGAGAGAGAGAGAGAGAGAGATCTGCTGCTTCAGTATGGCTCCTCTTTCTGTATTTCCCAATTCCCTGGAGGCGGGGAGCAAAGAATAAAAATATCCACAGCTCAGAATAAAAATCCTCCGTGCCGTCCCTTCTGCCAGAGTTTCTAGCAAGTGTGGGAAGGCCGTCGCTTTGAAGGAGGTTCTGCAAGAAAGAGTTCTGGTCTGCCTAATTTACGGATGGAGAACTAAACTAAAAACAGGGAGGCATCGGGCGTTAGCATATGGTCTTGTATGGCCTTCCTTCCTGGGACTTACCGCCCATCTTATGCCGAGGGTTCAGAAGAGGCAAAACAGGGCTAATCTCTCCAGGGCTGCCCCCCCTGTTTCATTTTGAATCAAAGCAGCTCACACAAGGAAGAAAATACCCAAGCTCAGGTTTGGATGAGTCTCCAGGGGGAAGTGAAGCCCAAAGCTGTGAGACAGGCCCTGAGAACTCTCGCTTCAGTGCGCTTCAGCATTGGTTTGCCACTGGTTTGGTTTGCCACCATTGGTTTGCCCCATTGGGTGTGCCTGTTGTGTCATTAGGTGTCATTAGGAGAGCATTCCCACATGATCTTGAGGGGCCACTGTCTGGAATGACGCACTTTCCAGAAGCACCAGCTGTCAGGCGCATGGGTGTGCACCGTGTAGGGCTTCTGGCCACCTTGCTGTTGTGCTATTGTGATCCCGCCAGTTTACCCCATCCCTTTCTTGTGCTTGGGATGTGTCCAGACGCCGTTTTTACTCCCTCCTGGTCGTGCGATTGATTGCCGAATGATTCCTTTTCCCTTTATGCTCCTCCGTATTCTCTCTCTTTAGCCAATCTCTTCTTTCTCGTTAAGCTGAGGACTTCCTCATTTATTTCCCAACAACGTCCTTCTCTGCTCTTGGAAAGTCTCGCCTGCCGACGCTTCTGTTGGCTGCTGTTTTTGTTTTTAAGGACAGAAGGCCTCCCTCTCGCGCTGGCTTTTCTTGAACCCCCCCCCCCATCTTGCTTCTGATTACTTCTGTCCTCCTATTTTTCTGGAAGATGCTTGTTATGATTAAAAGCCTGTGGGTGCAGGAAGGTGCAGTGTGCGGTTTTGGATGGGTCAGATTACACGCCTGCCTCTGAGCAAATAACACTAGGCGTATGCAGTCATGCACAGAAGAGACGCAGCAATTACACAGAATGAAGTGGCCACAGGTAGGATCTGCACCACACTGGATCTTGTGCTGTCATAATATACCTTCTCCTCCTGTGTTTTCTTCAGTGGATGAGAACATTCAGGACATGAATGATTACATTAGAGCAATATCCAGTTATGTGCGGATCAGGTCATAGTCTTTAGAATCATAGAGTTGGAAGGGATCTCCAAGATCATCTAGTCCAACCGGGGGGCAGGGAGGGAGGGAGGGAGGGGGCTCCAGCTGGCGGGACTTTAAAGGACCCAGGCGGGACCTGGGATGAAGACCTGGGCCTAGTCTGCACACAAGGGATAATGCCCTTTCAATGTGCTTTGGCAGCTGGATTTTCCAGTGCAGAACAGGAAAATCTACTTCTAAAGTGCATTGAAAGTGCATTATCTATTGTGTGCAGACTAGACCCTGGGAAGCATAAGTGTCCTGTGGGAGTCAGGACGAATGGACAGCTTAGACAATGTATGGTCATGTAGACTGCCCCCCCCCAAAAGGCCAATGATGAACCTGGAGGGGGTTGGAAGAAGAGGGGCATGTACAGAGCTATAATTCCCAACTATATTCTGCAAGATTACACCACTTTGGAGGCTTCCCGAAGCCTGAAAGATGTTTCAGGGGTTTCTCAATGGTAAAAAAGTCAAGGAAGGCTGCATTAGAATATTATCTAGAATAAATTGCAGAAACCCTCTGCATTGTGATTATCAGTGTGCGTCTTCTAGACGTGTTGCCGGTGTCCCTTGTCAGGGCTGGATTTGTGCTTTGGTGTGAAGGGGGGTGTGGGAAACAGGGTTTCTGCACACCCACACACCTCCCCAATGGCTGACACGTTATTTTTACCGAGGTTGCACAGTAATCAGTTGCCAGTTGCACGAGTTCTGCAAATGAAGAGGGATTGAAGCGTGCGCCACTGAACCGCAGAGTGTGGAAATCAGAAGTGGTAGATGTTTTAAAATTAATTAATACAAAACACGACGATTATGTAGCAGTGCACTCTATAGAGCGATGGGGGCTGGATAATGAAGATCTCCTAACCTGGATTAATTATCACAGTCTTGCTTAAACAACACTAAGCTCTCCGTATTACGAAACCACAGATGTTTCAATGTTCCACGCGGCCAAGCGAAGTATTTCTCATGCTCAACAGCAAGGGATTTTTGCTTCTCTTCTCTGTGGTTCTTTTACTGAGGCAGACCATTGGCCTCTCAAGGGTCTATAGCAGGGGTAGTCAAACTGCGGCCCTCCAGATGTCCATGGACTACAATTCCCAGAAGCCCCTGCCAGCGAATGCTGGCAGGGGCTTCTGGGAATTGTAGTTCATGGACATCTGGAGGGCTGCAGTTTGAGTACCCCTGGTCTATAGTCTCCACTTTGGCTGTTAGAGACTCTTGGGAAGAGGCCTTGCACGCCCTGATCCTTTGAACTGGAGTTGCCAAGGATTGGATGTGAGCCCATCAGCATGCTAAGCAGCCAATGAGCCCTTGGTAAGAGGAAAGTCTCGTTCCTGATTTCTTGGGCCCACCACCCACATTTAGAACAATTGGGAATGGATGGAGGAATTGGAGACATAACTGGGACGTGGGCTGAATCTTTGCTGCATAGTCAGACACACTTTGGGGGATGGCAGGAATCCAGGAGTCAGTTTCTTGAGAATTTTTAGAGCTCATTCTGCACGCTAAAGTCACTTCCAAGGCATTTTAGAGGCACATTTTCCTACTTTGCACAGGAAAATCCAGCTGCAAAAGCGCCATTTCTTTTATATTTATTTATATTTGAATTTATATACCACTGGTTACAATGGTCTCGCAGTGGTTTACAATAAAACAATAAAACATTATACCCTTAAAACCTCTTACTATATAAACATTAACATTGAAACATTCAAGATGGTGACATAATACGAATTCTAACTCCCACTCCCTGTTCAGCATTCAATCGAATGAGCTCTCTCATCAGAAGCGAGAGCAACTAACCACCTCTAAGGGATCCTCCGTTGGAAGCACCGAGACCCCCACCCTGGCCTCAACCATACACCTGGTGGAAGATCTCCATCTTACAGGCCCTGCGGAAAGCTGACAACTCTGCCAGGGCCCATAGCTCCTCCGGGGGCTCATTCCACCAGGTTGGGGCCAAGGCTGGAACCCCCCCGGCCCTGGTTGAGGCCAGGCGAATATCTCAGGAACTCAGAACCGCTGGGAGAGCTCTGGCGGGACTGCTCTGTGAGAACAGGGCTATGATGAGCCCAAGTTCACCCAGACTGGCTGCCTGTGGAGGAGTGAGGAATCAAACCCATCTCGCCAGATTAGAAGATGCTCTCTAAACCACTGCACCATGCCGACCCTCTGGGACAGAGCAAAGGATATGCAGAGATGGTCTGGCATTGCCTGCCATTGTGTTGCAACCCTGTACTTCCCTGATGGTCTCCCATCCAAGGGGAAAACCCTACTCAGCTTCTAAAATGTGATGAAATTGGGCTAGCCTGAGTCATCCTGGGGAGGGCAGGATTTGGGGCAGGGAGGGGCCTCAGTAGGGTACAACAATGCTAATAGACTCCACCCTCCAAAGCAGCCATTTTCTACAGGGGAACTAATCTTCATCTATTGAAGATAAGCTATAATTCTGGGAGGTCTCCAAGCCCTACCTGGAGGCTGGCAACCCTATCACCCTATCAGTGAATGCTGGCAGAGGCTCATAGGAATTGTAGTCCATGGACATCTGGAGGGCCACAGTTTGACTACCCCTGCTATATAATAACAAGAACAGGCTTCCTCGGGAGGTGGTGGGTTCTCCATCTTTGGACATTTTTAAACAGAGGCTGGAGAGCCATCTGACGGAGATGCTGATTCTGGGAAGGCTCAAGAGGGTGGCAGGTGACAGTGGATGAGCAATAGGGTTGTGAGTGTCCTGCATAGTGCAGGGGGTTGGACTACATGACCCATGAGGTCCCTTCCAACTCTATGATTCTATGATTCTAGGAAGTCTTCATCCCATCTCTATGGTAGTTCCTAAGTGTTAAAATGATCATAGGATGCAGAGAGCTCTTTCTTCTTGTTCCAATTCTGGACTGGCAATTTTAACCGCGCATCTTGTACTATATTTTCTGTCTTTGATGCTCTGTGATTTGATTACATGAGTGTCTTTTTTTTAATCTTTAAAATTAATCCTATTTCTCTATAAACTCAGAGCGGTTGACAAACAGATTAAAACCACAAAATCTATAATGCCAACAGCCGCAACTGCATTGTAAACACATTCAAGACCTCGGCAACATAACACCCGGTGCCCTCATTCCCACAGCCAGCTGGACTAGATTTAAGCTGCCTCGAAATGGGGGGAAAGCGAGGTGAGCTTTTAAAAAAGAAAATATATAAACCTGCGACTTGACCGGAACCAAGGAAGCCCAGATTCTTGGACCGAGGGACATCACTGGGTGAGGGGACAGGGTCTGGTGGTTAGAGGGTCACAGGCACAGAGGATCCGGCAAGCCCGGGGGGGGTCCCCTATTGTCTCCCTGCAGAGAATTCGACATGGCAGGCAAATCATGTTTACTGGCCAATTATTTCCCATTTCATTTTATGATTTATACACAGTGGCTGAACTCAGACCTCACGATAAAGCACGGCTTATGGGATCAGGGTTAGGTCCAGCCCCTGTTACTTGTGTCATTCAAAGGGCTGAGAGTCCAAGTCAGACTTTAACTTGGTTGTAATCTAATCAGGATTTGTAGGCAGAAGAGGACAGGACCCGCAGGAATAGCTTTAAACTACATGTAGAATGGTACCGGCTAGATATCGGGCGGGGGGGGGGGATCACAGTCAGAGTAGTTCAGCAGTGGAATGGGCTGCCTAAGGAGGTGGTGAGCTCTCTGTCATTGGCAGTCTTCAAGCAGTGGCTTGAGATTTATCCGGGACGCTCCTGCCTTGAGCAGGGGGTTGGACCAGATGGCCTGTAGGGCTCCTTCCAACTCTATGATTCTAATTTTGTACACATTGTGGCATACTCCAAGAAATCCCTAAGTCAGCGGGACAACCCTATAAGATTTCTAAAACAAATAAGAGCTATTTTTGTACCCCATTTTTCCTACCCAAGGGAATCTCAAAGCAGCCTACATTTATGAACACACAAACTTTTTTTTTTTTGCTGTTAACTGTATATCTAGATGCAGGTACAGCTTCCCCCAGCTCTCCCGGGTCCCCGGCCTCTTCAAACAGGGCTCAGAAAGGCTCCCAGCTCTGTCCCTGACAAACGGGAGAGTCGGAGAGCCTGCCGACACGCCGTGTTATTCCTAAAGCAAAGCTGAGCCTCAGACGGTTCCTTTGCTGGCAAAAATAATGTAGGTTCATCAGAGCAGGTCTCTCCCCTCTTCTCCCCTCTCCATTAAGGTATATATCCATAAGAGAAAATGCAAGAGAGTGCAGACAGAGAGGGGGAGACAGAGACTGAGACGGATGGCGAAAACCCCAAATTGCACCAAAATTTCCTTTTGCACCGCCGCTTCCCACAAATAGGATTGCGTGTGAGTAATTTTCCGCTGGCGCATCTGTCACTCTTGACTGTCTTCGCATTGCAGCAAGCCATTTTAGCCGTACCCGCAACCCTCCCTCCCCATCTGTCAGTGACCCTCCCCCCTTTCCCTTTTTTAGGGCTCCCTTGCATGGTGGGGTCTGGGCAGAAGAGTCCCCCGCGATGTCCGGAATCCAAACAACAGGACAAATTAAATCAAAGTGCAGCTCCAGCGCCCAGGGGGAAAATGCACATCAGCTTTGACTTATTGCGCGGCGCACGCTTACAAGAGAGACGCAGCGGCTTTTGTCACTGCGAGGGGCCATGAAAAATGAATTAGGGCTGCTGCCGGGAGAGGGCAAGGAGGGGAATCTTTCATTCCAGCAATGCTGTCCTCTCTCACCTTGTGAGTGGGGAGAGGGGGGATAACTAAGCAAGGAAGGAGGTGAAGGATGGGGAGAAGCAAACACAAAGAGAGAGAGAGAGACAGAGAGAGAGAGAGAGAGCCAGCTCGGGTATGGTTTCATCCACTAGCCTCTCTGCAATGTGGCCAAGAAAAGGAAGCATTTTTAAAATCGTCCAGGACAGGGGTAGTCAATCTGTGGTCCTCCAGATGTCCATGGACTACAATTCCCATGAGCCCCTGCCAGCATTTGCTGGCAGGGGCTCATGGGAATTGTAGTTCATGGACATCTGGAGGACCACAGGTTGGCTACCCCTGGTCCAGGAGACTCAGGGGTGTGAGATGTATGGTTACCAACTCTGGGATGGGAAATACCTGGAGACTTTGGGGTGGATCTGGGGGTGGATGGAGTATAGTTCTATGGAGTCGCCCTCCAAAGCAGCCATTTTCTCCAGAGGAACTGATCTCTTTAATTTGGAGAGGAGCTTTAACTTCAGGGGATCACCAAGTCGCACCTGCAGGCTGGCATGGGATGGGAAGAAGAGGCTTCCTCAGGAAGCGGAGGGTTCTCCTTCCTTGGAGGTTTTTAAGCAGAGGCTGGAGAGCCACCTGACAGAAATGCTGATTCTGTGAACTTAGGCAGATTCTGCATTGGTAGGCAGGAAGGGATTGTGTTGGTGCTTGGCTCTTGTGGCCCTTTTTTTGCATGCCGATCGCCACTTGGGGATCAGGAAGCAAATTTATTCCAGGCCAAACTGGCCAGGGATTCTGTTTTTGTTTTTGTTTTGTTTTTTTGGGGGGGGGAGAGTATCATCTGGGTGTTGAATTGAGGTCACCGTGGGTGAGCAGGTATTTGTGAGTTTCCTGCATTATGTAGGGACTGGATGACCCTGGAGGTCCCTTCCAACTCTATGATTCTAGGCCTGAAAAAAAGGGTAGATTGTATCTGATGAGAGAGCAACAATCTTGTCTCTCAAAATCATAGAGCTGCTTGTTCTACTAATCACATCATTTGAGGTTACAGCAGGATATAAGCAGAAAGAAGCAGGGGAAACACAGCCTATAGGTAGGTTTCTCAGCACTGGATTGGGAAATTCCCAGAGATTTGGACACGGAGGTTAGACGGTGGAGTTCGGTGAGGGAAGGAACCCCTCACCATACCAACATGGTTGCCCAGCTTGCTCATGTCTTTTCCAGTGACTCTTGTCCTCTCCTAATGGAGTCCCATTACAATAGCCTTGTCATTTTAGCTTGTAGAGAAAGTCCAGGCCTGGTTTGTCCAAAACACTTCTTTGCCTTTTTGGCGGTCAACAGTTTACAATCATCTAACTTTTTCTCTCCCCACAACAGATACCCCAAGAGGTAGATGGGCCAAAGAGAGAACTGTGCCAGGGCCAAAGTCATGCAGCAGGCTGCATGTTGCTCAAAGGGGCTTGCAAACGCCTACCCTTTCTCTCCCCACAACAGACACCTGGGGCTGAGAGAGCTATGAGAGAACTGGGACTGGCCCCCAGGTCACCAACTGGCTGCATGTGGAGGAGTGGGGAATCAAACCTGATTCTCCAAATTCAAGGCTGCTGCTTTTAACTCCTACACCAAGCAGGAGGAGGATAGACAGCACCAAACAGTTAAATCCAGATTGGCATTAATTGGCATGACACATGCAGAACTTGGGGACCAGCTTTTCTTCGGACAAGACTTGGTTCCCCTCGGGACGGCGCCTTTTGTGCATTGAAGCAAGTCCTTGACCACAAAGGCAAGCTCAATCCGGAGCGCATTCCAGTGAAGTTATAAAGCACAAGCCAGCCCTTCTGCAAAAACTTATATCTGTCTCAGCCAATTGAAAGTTCATGTCCTTCACATTTCGGCTGCTAATAAACCAGGGGAGTTCTGTCGGAAATTAAGTGGAAACGGCTGTTCCCTGCCTGCCTCCAATGAAAGATGCGCAGAGCCGTTGAAATCCACACCATGGCTTCCAGGGGGAACACGGGCTCGATGCAGGCTGCCGAAGATCCATCTGGCCACGGACTTGAGTCGCCACTGCGCCCCCTCCCTCTTAATTTATTAACACACTATATTTGATCCCTGGCACAGGCTGAGAGCTTGCGAATCCGCACAGCGGGGCAGAAGGTAAAGCGGGAAGCTAATGGGATGGCATTCAAAAAAGGCTGGGATGTCATTAAGAAGATGTTTGTGCCATAGACTGGCAGCGCCGGCATTGAGACAGGACCCCGTCATTAAGCGCCTTCCCACGCCGGAGTCCGCGCGCCTCTTGGGGCAGGGTTCAAAAGTGCCAATCTCTGGCATTTCGCCACCCAGAATTCAATGAGGGGCATGTGCGTGTTGCGTAATGGAGATTTATGGTTGCTTTTTCTATGACGCGTCGAGAACTTTATAGCGGAGCCACGATTCTGCGTTTTTATAAATAATAAATAGTAATCACCGAACCGACATTCCAGATGCCTGCCAGCTTCTGTGTCCGTTGCCGGTACTGCCTCGCAAACGCTTTACCGGAGCAGGCGTGAGAATTGCCGTCATAATGCAGAGAACAATGGGGCTGTAGTCTGTTCCGTGGAAGGAGCATGCAGCTTTCGCCCTCGCAAGCACCGAGGAATCGTAGCGAGAGTTTAGTGCCGTTTTCCATCAGCAGCACGTCGCCCAGGGTTTCTCTACCAAAGTTTCATGAAACCCTGGGATTTCTTGACACCCCTGGAAGGGTTTATATATGTATAAAAATTGTTAAACATTTATCAGATACTATGATCGTGTATAGAGCCTCTTGTGGCGCAGGGTGGTAAGGCAGCAGAAATGCTGTCTGAAGCTGTCTGCCCATGAGGCTGGGAGTTTGATCCCAGCAGCCGGCTCAAGGTTGACTCAGCCTTCCATCCTTCCGAGGTTGGTGAAATGAGTACAGCTTGCTGGGGGGTAAACGGTCATGACTGGGGAAGGCACTGGCAAACCACCCCGCATTGAGTCTGCCATGAAAACGCTAGAGGGCGTCACCCCAAGGGTCAGACATGACTCGGTGCTTGCACAGGGGATACCTTTACCTTATGACCGTGTATGGTCATGCTGACCCACCCACACCTGGCTAAAATGGCTAGTGATGGGCCTGGAGGGGGTGGGAAGGGGAGGGGCGCTGGCTAGGCATGTCCACAGCTCTGTCAGTCTGAGTAGTCAATACCAACTTTGGTGGATAAGGGTCAGATTCAGTAGAAGGAAGTTTCAGGGGTCCATGAGTCCAATTGGCCAGGCTAGGCCAAAGGGTACTGCAGCTGTCCCCATCATCTGGTGTGTATCTCAGGAATAAAATTTAAGTTACTTCTCTACTAAAGTGAATGAATATACCGTCTAATAGGTTTTGCTTCTTTTGCGATGGTTCCTAATGAGCTGCTGAGCCCAATTCAAGGTCCTGACATTGACCTTTAAAGCTCCATAGGACTTGGAGCCAGCATACCTTAAGGATGGCCTATATCAGGTTGCCAACCTCCAGGTGGGGCCTGGAGATCTCCTGCCTTTATAGTTGATCTCTAGACTACAGAGATGAGTTCACCTGAAGAGAGTGGCTGCTTTGGCATCATGAGATGACTCAGGGTTCCTTTGCATGAAAAGAGTGCAGATTCAGACTGTGATTCAGATTTTTTTTTAAAAGCATTTTACATTGCTGAGATTTTATTAACCTGGACTGAAGCAGCCTGGACCAGGTTTAAGAGGCAGGTGGAACCCAACCACAACATATTCTCTTGCAACTCTACTGGTTTCCCTCCAGGTTTTTCACACTTCATTTTTGCTTTTGCAGAATTTCCATGGAGGTTGCTACTGGGCTATTGTTGGGGTTGCCATCCTTCAGTTGGTGTCTGGAGATTGCCTTCTATTGCAGTTGTCCTCCAGATAACCAAGATCAGTTCCCCTGGAGACAATAGCTGCTTTGGAGTGTGGACTCCCTACCATTATACCCAACTGAGGCTCCTCCCTTCTCCAAGCCCCGCCTTCCAAAGGCTCCACTCCCAAAATCTCTGGGAATGTCCCAACTTGATTTGGCCTCCCAGTCTGCCCTGATGAACAGCAGCCTCAAAGTTTACTCAGTAGCAATTCTCCTTCTGCAAGTGCCTGAGGAGCAGCCTCGGTACAATCTGGGCATGCTTATCCCGTGAGGCTAGCAACACCTTCCCCACCATCCGAGTCGAATCTCCTGTTTTCTAGACACACACACACCTACCAGTCAATTCTCACCCCAGGTCTCCTCTGCGGCTTCAGTCCCACTTGCTTCTGCAGTTCGCTGCTGTGCTCTGCGGTGGGGCAAAGAGGCTTGTGGCTCAGATCTATCCCTGGAGGCCGGGGCTCCATCTTGTCTGTTTTTCTGAATGCTGAATGTGCTGCTCTTGGTGTCACCTTTTCTTTTTGTTTCTTTCCCCCACCGCACCAGAGACTGGAAGGTATAAGGCCAATTCTCAGTGCTGCCTCTTTTCCTAATCCTCCCAGCCTGTAGCTCACACATTGAAGGGGGTGGTGATTAAGGATGGGCTTTTTATCCATTCCCAGCCCAAATAAATCCCTCCTGTCTACACTGAATCCGATATCCATTTTGATTTTGGACACTTTACATTTTCCCTCTGCAAGATGCATGGATGATCCATGATGACCCTACCTTTCCCCCATGATATCCAAGAATGCATATCAGCTGCAATATTTGAAAAACCACCATCAGTAATTGTGTAGATTTTTCTTTTTGCGAATTAACTTCCTGCTCCAAAGCAGTCTTCCCTGATGGCCAGGGCATCAGTTCAAAGACTTCCTGGTTCCCAATTGCAAGGCTTCCCTCCCTGTTTTAAAGTGACTGCGCTCCAGAAACCCACACTTCTCTCAGCAGAGATTTGCCTTGTTCTCTGAGGCTGATAGTAAAAGGAGCTTCATGCACTTATGGGATCACTCGTGGAAAGTTAAGGAGGATGGCAACGGATATGCGCTCATCTTGGGATTAGTTTGTGTGTTAAATTGGAATTTGGGAGGAATGAAAGGGGTGTGCTAGGAACCCTCAGACTCTGTGATTAAAGGCAGAAAATAAAATATTCCCTGATGACTAAGCTCAGTTTACACAAAAGGAGATAGGGATGGAGATTTTGGGGGGGGGGGGGTCATGGTCAATATGTTCTACCAGTCTTCAAGGATCTGTGACTCTCTTCCTAAGTGACCGGGACAGATGACCGCATAATTTTTGTACAAAAATCCTTAGCACCCATCTCAATCCCAGCCTAAAAAGTAACATCAAGAACGGCAAGAGATAAAACTGGCCAGAAAGTTCTTTTGGAGCCTGTTTTATAACCCATGTAAGAGAGGCTGTACAAGGGAGGAAAGGGAAGGATGGGGGGGGGGGGGAGAAGGAAGATTGTTCCTAGTCAGTGGAGCGAAGCGGCATGATTGGCAGAGACTGTGCCGAAGAATTTGGGATAAGTCGCAAATAGCAAATGGCCTGTGTTCCTGCCAGCTAATCCCCCAAAATCCTTCCCCTATCCTTACCCAGATGCTTAAGCATCTCTCCAGTGGATGAGACTGAGAGGGAGAATTTGGAAATATTATATTGTTAAGCTACTCACCGGACTTAGGTGATAATACCAAGGACTTTCCATTTGACCTGTTGCCATGGAGATTTGCGGGGATTTCGGGTCCCTTACTGAAAACCTGAGCGATAGCTAGAGATTCGGAGCAAAGGATAGATCTCTCCTGTTCTGTTTTGGTTTTTTCTCTCATCAAGTCACAGCTGACTTACGGTGACCCTGTAGGGTTTTCAAGACAAGAGACTCCAGAGGCGGTTGGCCAATGCCTGCCTGTGTGCTGTGATCTTGGTCTTCCCTGGTGGTCTCCCAATGAGCAAATGCTACATAGGGATGACCCTGCTTAGCTTCTGACCCCCCCCCAGTCTCAAAGAGCACCAAATTCCCTCCCCTCCAAGCTTAAGGTGCAGGTGGGATCAACAGGTGACTAATTACCCATAATGCTCAACACTCAAAACCCCAACTTAAAGATTAGTCTTAGCAAAGGACTGCATGATGTGCTTGGGCCTTGTAAACTGTGTATGTGTGTCATGAATGGGAAGCACATTGTTCCAAAGCAATGAATTCAAGGGGGCAACCAACTTCCGTCTGGTTTATGGGAGAGATTCGATTCAAATTGGGGACCTTCTGCAGCTTCTGCATCATGCCACTTCCACACCAAGTAGGAGAGGCCCATGAATACAAAAGCCTGACTCTTGTCTCCCTCCTTTCTTCTCCTTGCCTTGTGTTCCGTTGCTTTGCTATTTCACATTGCAAGCGCCCATTTATTTACTTATTTTGGCTTATGTGCAATCAGACAGTGTTATAGATGCGGATGCTTCCTCATCGATAAAGCACATCCTGGGATACAAAATGATTCTTCTATTCATAGATGTTGCACAGGTCTTGACCGTCAAATCTCTTTAAAGGGGCGCATCGCAATTCTGTAGCAGGGATATACCATTTCCTCCTGCCAAGTTTCTAGTCCTCTGGGTTGCAAGGACATCCCAGTCTGTGAGTCAGGTTCGTTCATCCCCTCTGCCGATTACTTTTAACGGTGGCGGTCGGCAAGTTATGTGCAATTAGACTGTTTTGTGTGCCTTTCTGCCCTCATCTGCGCATGTTTACAACCCCTCCTTTTCTATTAGCGTTGTTTAACGCCTGTATTTATGAGGCGCACTTAGGCCGAGGGCCAACGCCATGCGCCATGTGAAATAGATGACCCTTCGTCTCTGGGTGTCACTGGAAGCAACAAGTTCTCTCGGTGTTAATTTTTATTACCTGAAGGCAGCCGTAAATTGGCTCTGAATTGCTGTAGGGATTGTAATTAAATAGTTAGTCTTTCGCCTCCAAAAAAGAAGCAATCTTTCACGCTCTTACTTTTACTTATCTCAAATCAGCGGCTGTCAGCCTCAGCTGGGGGAGTGTAAAGATTTATAGACCTTCGGGCAAAGTATTGACCATCGGGAGGCTCGCCTTAATGTTCACCTTGAAGGACAATAAATTGTGCTATTGATTAAAGCTGAATGCCGATGGCTGTATTGTTGTAAACATTTTAATAAAATTATCTCCATAAAATATTCCACTTCGGAAGCCGGGTCCACATCGACGACAAGGCCTGGCTGGCAGAGTGGGCGTCGTAGCTTGGCTGTTATCGTTGCAACCAAGGTTGAGTTGCACCACTTTTCTGGATGCCCTCTAGATAGGGACAGACCGACCCATTTGTACTGTACCCCCCGTGAAAGAGCAGGGAACAGTGTATGGCACGTTGAGCAAAATCTTGAGTCCAAGGGGCACCTTTGAGACCAACCAGGTTTTATTCCAAGCATGAGTTTTTGTGTGCAGGCATATTTCCTCAGCTACGGTGTTATGGAATGGAAGTCAACAGTTCATGCTTATAGTGCATTTAAATACAGCATAATGAAGAAGGTTAACAAATTCCAGAGATAAATGGGGGGGAAACCAGCAATTTGAATTTGTTTGCACTCACTTGAGGTTGAATTGCACGGGGAACATTCTGTGCGCAATAAAGGTACCTACATTAAGGGAATAATGAACAAATATATAATCAATTGCTAACAGCGCTTAGCTAACACCTTGCCCTTGTGGCATGTTGTTATACACGTGCAGTTGGAAATGAAGAACAGGTATTGTGTCCCACAATGTGGTTGCACAAATTGGACCAATCCGGGGGGGGGGGGGGAGTTGTATTTCCTTGTTCTCTTTCAACAACAGCAGCTTTAATTCTTGTAGCCTGCCATTCCCCATATGTTCAGTGCACGTCACATCAAAATGAATAAAAACACATGTTTTAGCATGACTATTAATATTATATGATTTTATTGGAGATTGTTTGTATTTTCTTTTTTGTGAACCGCTGCCAGCCAACTTGCTGGGAGCAGCGGTATACAAGTATAAACAGGAAGGAAGGAAGATAATAATAATAATAATAATAATAATAATAATAATAATAATAATAATATGCATTACATAAACCTAAATTAAGTTTAAAAAATTAAAGTAGGTTAAAAAGCCATTTCTTTGTTATAGTTTCCTAAAGTCTTAGGGATGGGGGGGGGGCTCGGTTGGTCTTTAGCAGATTTCTATAAGATGGTGCTGAGTTTCAGCCAGGAAGGGCAGCATTCGGTTGGTTTTAATTTTGAGACGATCCAGGGACAGTCTTCTTCCTGTACAAAGGAAAACAGTGTAAATTGAGTTTGTGCTAATTTATTTTTATTTCTACCTTAGATTTTTACGCCGCCGATCCCAGGGTTGCCAGCCCGTGGCAGCTAACGAGAATTTAAACTATACAATAAGATCAATATATTAAAAACATAACATTACATATCACACAATATACATCACAGTTGTCTCTTAGCTGTGGTCTTCTGACAGCATGAGGGCGTCAGGGTTTCAAGGAGGGACCCAAACTGGCACTTATGTCTATATCCTGCCATCAGTCAAACGCCTGGCAGAAGAGCTCCATCTTGCAGGCCCTGCGGAACTCAGCTAGTTCCATCAAGGCCCTGAGATCTTCCAAGGAACTCATTCCATGCATTAGCAACCTCTGTTTGACATGGCTCTGACCCGTCCTATGGGAAACTCCCCCGTCACTTTCTCTTGGTGCCATGGTGATGCTGCCCATCCCCTTCATTTGCCCCTCTGTGCCGATCTGATCTTTCCTCATACCCATATGACAGCATTGCTAGTTTTGGGCAGACCTCCTGGCCGGCTGACACCCCCCCCCTCCCCTTCTGACAGATGAGCTCCCATCAGCCAGGGGGCCTTGTGAAGCGAGACAGTGTCCTCCAACTTGTAGATGGCAATCTCTGTAATGTACCCGCTCTGGCTTATCTCCGCCGCTCCACGGGAGACACATCGCTCTGTTATTTATACCTTTCTTTTCTGGGCCCGTTCCCCACGCTGCCTCCCACCCGCTTCCAGAAAGGACACGGGCCCTGAATGACATGAGATCAGTGCTATTAACAAACTCTGCGGGACTCCTTTGAGCGGTGCTAGTAATGCCTGCTTCATTATCCATTCTTGATTCCGGCACCCCTGGGAGACTTGAACTGGAGATGCTGGGCAGGGGGCCTGGGGGCTGATTCATGCAAAACAGGTGCCGTACTACCCTGCGGGCCAGAGACAATTGACGCACAAGCCATCTGGGATGGGAAGAACACTCGGGGACCTGAACTGCACCCACGATCTTCTGTCTGAGAAATGCAAATGAAGGCAATTGGGGAGGGAGCCTCTCAGCATCCCTAAAACAGAAGCTCTTATTATTTGTCTAGGAAAAATAAACACCTCTCTTCCTGAGACTGATGCACCCTAGTCTTATCAACTAGAGTGCCTTTGGATAAGATCTTGGATGCATGCACACTCTGGTTTTCCAGATGTTTCTTGGAAACCCAAAGGCAGGAAGGCAGCCCTCCCCAGATTCCCCCAGCAACTGTTCACTGTTCAGGGAGAACCAAGGTTTGAGCTAGCAGCTCTTGCTAGCCCTTGATAGCTCTGCCCTCCCCGAATGATTGTTTGGCCTGAGAAACTCAGGGCAATGATCTGTTTGGCATGTCCTCCCTTTCTCCCAAGGAGAGTGGTTTTCAGATATTTTTGAGATGGCACCCTTTCATTTCAAAGGTTTCCTTGGCCAAGTAGGTAGAGCCAGAGGCAGACAGGTGAGGAGGAAGCTCCCAGGAGATGGGAAAAGCCTAAAGAAGATCTTCAGCATCAAGAGAAGAGCCTGGAAAAATATGGAACACAGTTGCTTTTCAGACCCCAGCAAAGAATCCCTTAAATAGCGATGGTGAGCTGGTTAGCAGCGCCAACTCTTTCCCCAACAGCCAGGTCCACCATCTATCAGGACTCTTCAGTGACCCAATAATGCAAGCGTTTGCTCAGGCTTCAGTATCTGTAGAGAGTGGCAATGCAGGTAGGACTTCTTCCTGTCGTTGTTGTTGTTAGTTGCGAAGTCGTGTCCAACCCATCACGACCCCATAGACAATGATCCTCCAGGCCTTCCTGTGCTCTACCATTCCCCGGAGTCCATTTAAGCTCACACATTTAAGCTCACATTTTTCCTGTCATTGCATGCCAAACTCTCCTGCTGCTCTTACTGCCATGTGATGTGAATGCAGGCTGCAAAAGCTCTTCAAGGGCTGGGACAGGGCCTACAGAAATTGTGTCTCTCAGTTTTGTGAACCCGGGATTCACTGCCAGGTTGTGGCAGCTACAAGCATAGACAAGTTCAGGAGGAGATTGGATAAAAATATAGAGCAGAGATCTGTCAGTGGCTGCTAGTCTGTATTTTTGGTGCTTGGGGAGCCTCAGTGAGAGGTCTTCTGGAGTTCTAGTCCCACTGGTGGACCTCCTGATGGCACTTGGGCTTTGGCCACTGTTTGACACAGGGGGTTGGACTGGATGGGACATTGGCCTGATCCAAAATGGCTTCCCTTATGTTCTTGTGTATGGTACCTGGGGGTCAACAGTTGGAGGGCCTTTGGAATTCTGGGCCTACTGGTGGAACTCCTGATGGCACCTGGACGTGGCCACTGTGTGACACAGAGTGTTGGACTGGGTGGGCCATTGGTCATTTCCAACATGCCTTCTCCTACATTATTATGACCTTCTACATGCAAGGTAGATGTTCTGCCACAGAGAACATACACTCTTCTGGGAAAGCCAGAATATCTAGGTATTATGTGTCAGGCTGGCCAGTGATTTGCCCAATATAAGACCAAACATGTTATTGTTAATCTGGGATAAATCCACATTTTATCCAATGCTGGGTGGAAATCAGATTCCGGGAGTTGTCTTTCAAATATAATAGCCCCCGAGCCTTTCGTGTGTGTTTTTCCTGACATCCTTCACTTGCTATCTTTTCAAATAGTGTATTTTCTTCTTAGCAATACAGCCTTCAATGTTTTACTGATCAAGATAAAAAATATATATGCTTGTAACATCCCTGTTCTCACGCCAAGGGTCACTACCCCTCCATCCCCCTGATTACACATGGCTGGGCCGTTCTACTCCATCTTCCGTATTGATTTACTTTGCAAAAATCTGTCGTCCGCTGATCTAAAAGCCAAGGTTTCGGTTCAAGATATATTTGTAAAGCATAACTATCCTCCAACACGGAAGTCGAAATGCAGAGGCTGTGCATTGCATGCTGACTTAGTGCTTATGCCTTAACAACATTCATGCACAGAAGAGGTGAAATGCCTCTTCCGCTTCAGAGACTTTCTTTCTAGATGCCCTGGGGAGGCAGAAGCATCCTGAAGGACAACAACAACCAATCCACACACTATTTTAAGAAGAAAAATAGAGTATAATTTACTCATGAATGGGACAAGGGAATGACATGCTCCCAGGTAGGTAGGGACAGGTAGTGCACGGAGTAATGCTAAAAAGAACATCACTGGTTCAGACCAGAGCTGCTTCTGTCACTCTGTCTATCAGTCTGCCACATTTTTATCCCACCTTTCCTTAGAGGAGTTCAGGGTAGCATATACACCAGGGGTAGCCAAACTATGGCTCTCCAGATGTCCCTGTCATGGTAATGGTAGTCCATGGACATCTGGAGGGCCACAGTTTGGCCACCGCGGGTATATGCACTTGGCCTCTATGTTTGGCTCACAATCACCCAGTGAGGTAGGCTAGGCTGACTGAAAATAATTGGCCCCTAGTCACCCCACTGTTTCATGGCTGGGTAGAGAATGGAACCCAGATCAGCCCAAATCTAAAGTTCAGAAACCATGGTCTGTTTCTCAGACCACAAAGGACAAAGTCTTCTGCCCAGCTGCTGCCCACCAGCAGTTGATATTCAAAGGTATACTGCCTCTGAGCATGGGGGGCCCACTTAGCTGTTACTGCCACTAATTCAGTAAGAGACATGTATTTCTTGATTTCAATCATTATGTCCATCATGTTAGTGATGCTAACATCACTGTTCTTGTCTTTTCCATTCTATCATCCCAACAAGAGCCCTGTGAGAGAGGTTAGGCAGAGAGAGGTTGCCCCAAATTCACCTGGTGAATGGTAGAGTAGGGATTTGATTCTGGGTCACCCAGAGGCTAGTCTGACACTTTAACCCAGGCTTTCTGAACCAGGGTTTCATGAAACCCTGGGGTTTCTTGATGGCCTTGGAAGCAAAAAGGTTGAGAAAGGCTGCTCTAACCACTATGCCCTGGTGGCTCCGCCCACCCTGTCCTCCGGTAGTATTGCCATGATGTTTGTAGCTAAACAATGAAAGCAGGAGGTACGTAGAAGTGTGTCTTCTTCTCCTTTTTGCATAATGCATTGCTACATCCACTTGTCTTCCGCCAGGCAATCCAAAGCGGTGTTCATAGCATTTTCCAGGAGAACTCCAAAGCAGGCACTGAATAGACCCAAAGGCTGCTGGGTCATCTGTCGTGCAACCCTCGTGTGAGCCCTAAAGTCGGGTTGTCAACCTCCAGATAGTGGCTGGAGATAACCATGGATGACAAGCCATGTCCAGGGAACAGAGAACTGTTCCCTGGAGAAAAAGACTGCTTCAAAAGTGGGACTCTGTGGCCTCCCCAGGATCTCTACCCCATTCAAGTCCCTCCCCGCCCCAAACCCAACCCTTCCCAGTCCCCATTCCCAAAACGTTCAGGCATTTCCCAACCTGGAGCTAGCAACCCTGCTCCAAAGACATGCGTGTGGATTGTAACCATTCAGAATTAAGGATGCAAGTCCCCAGGTAGAACCTGGCAATCGCCTGGAATTATAGCTCATCTCCAGGTGACAGAGATCAGTTCCCCTGGAGACAATGGCCGCTTTGGAGGATGGACTTCATAGTTTTACATTCCACTGAGGTCCCTCCCTGCCTCAAATCCCACCCACTCCTGGCTCCACCCCCAAAGTCTCCAGGTATTTTCCAACCCAGAGCTGGCAACGCTATCTGGAATGCAGTCGAGGTACCATGTGGAGCCAAGTCCCTGGGGGTTTTGCAGGGCCAGCCTGCCCCAGCAGGATTTCCGAAAGTCCCCACAGTAATCTATTTCCAGGCAAACAAAAGAAAGGAGCACAATGATGCATGGCTTTCTGGCGCATAGGACTCAGGCATGTGGGGGTAGGGAGGGAACAGGCCTTTTGGTGATTTACTGACGATCTCTGCTAATTGCTCTACTGCAACCACTCCTGTTCTGCCTGGCTTCTCGACCTGACAGCGCAAGTTATCATCTGCATTCTCAGAAGGCTGAGCTGCTCTCGCCAGCTGTTGATGGTGCACAGCAAGTACGCGGCTTCCCCTCTCCCAGAATGCACTGAGGCTGGCTTCTGGAGCTGCTGGATCCCTCTGTGCGGGCTGTAGAAATTTGGAAAGGAACAAGGGCACCTGGAAAGAACTGGTCAAGGGCCTAGGAGAAGAAATGGACAGGGGGGTTGGGAGATTCATGTCACCAGCTGCTGATCGCTCAGCCTTGCTGGCAAAGAGGGTGGAGCCATAGGGATGATGAGTTTACCCCCCTGCCCTTGGTTTTATATTAACTCTGCTCTTCCTTGTTTACGTGTGTAGACCACTGGTGGTGGTGGTGGTGGCAGCGAAGATGGTGATGATTGTGGTGGCAGCCAACCTTTCGAAGAAGGCTGTCCACCATGACTGGTCTCACTGGGATTCCCCAGGGATTCCCCAGAGCAAAATGAGACGCCCACTATTTTAAGAAATATATGACCACATATGAGTTTCAGTGGCCTTTTCAGGAAGTGTCCATACAATTGAAGCTCTCCCTGGAATGTTTAGCACAGCTGGGTTAGAACGGTGGTCCATCTAGTCCATCTGTTTCATACAATAATCAAATAGTTTCCCTGAAGGGCCAACAAGTAGTGCCTAGAGGCCAAAGCCTCGCCCTTATGCTGCCTTGTAGTGCTGGTATTCAGCACTTTGCTGGCTTTTTAAAAGTCTGTTAAAAATGCCATCAAGTTGCATTGATGGTGACCCTGTAGGGCAGGGGTGGCTTTCCAGATGTCCATGGACTACAATTCCCATGAGCCTCTGCCAGCACAAGTAGCTTCTTGGACTTCCTTGGTGGTCTCCCATCCTAATACTAAACAGGGCCAACCCTACTTAGGCTTCTGAGATCTGGCGTGATCAGGCTAGCCTGATATACACTCTTCTGTATATAGCAGATCTCTTTTGTACTCATGCCTAGTAGCCATCGATGAATGTCTTCTCCGCTATAATCCTCTTGTCATGTAGCCTACACTTGTGGCCACCACTGCTTCCATGGCCAGCAAATGAAAGAGTTCCATTACTTGCCGAGTAAAGTATACTCTTTTTGCCTGTCCTGAATTGGTTGCTCGTCTTCATTGGATGCCCCCAACTTGCGGCATTACGAGGACTTCTCTTGGTTTCAGTACAGTGAAACCCGAGCGTGGATTCTGATGGGGAGGCTTTCCAAATTCTTCTGTGAGGCAGGTGGGCAAATAAGCACCGCTGAGCGAGCCCCCTCAATCAGCCCACACTGTTTCCCTAGCTAACAAGTGCTTTGGGGGAAGGGGTTGGCTTCGAGAAGCTGCATTTAATTAGGAAAGGTCTGAGCGATTTACAGAATTAATCCCCCGTGGAGAAACGAGGTGGTTTCCCAGCACGGCCTTCAGAGAGACTGTTTGCGTGAAAGAACTAGATTCCCTTTGGGGAGCCTTGATTAAGGTGCTATCACAGAACCGGGTTCGTTATTCCCCAAAGCAGGAGATGCTGGTTTCATAGCCAGCTGATGTGATTAGGGGAGGTGTTAACATCAAACTTCTCTAGCTTTTTCTCTGTCTTTCGCACTTAACTCACACCTATCTGAGAAGCTCATTTGTACTGGTTTCATTAACCCCCATGAAACAGCGACGAATGGGCTTCTTTAGGGCAGTTTGCTTGGCATTATTCAGAGTCAAACTTGATGTGATTCTAAACCTGCAGCTGAGGAGCAGACCAGCTTCTCCCATGTCAACATCTAACAACACGGAGTTTGTGAAGTCCCATGTTTTCCCACCTTCCCTCTAGCAATTGGCTGGGTGACAGGGAAGAGATGTTGAACAAGAGTACCTGATAGGGTTGGCAGGTCCAGGCTGGGATATACCTGGAGGGCAGAATTTGGGGACAGGAGGGAATGAGATAGGGTATTATTAGGGTTGTGAGGTCTGCTGGTCTGGGTGGGGATCCCCTGCTTTCTGGATGCACTTTGCCTCCCCCAACTCACCCCCCAACGAACACAAACCTGGAAGGAGATTGTTTTTTAATGTGACATGCTGACCTGTAATGTCCATACATGGGGACATCAAGGGCAAGGGGTGATGCTCTGGTTTTGCATCAATACTCTTTGGTTGAAGCAAATTCTACCATAAAGTTTTGCCCAAAAGCCAGATTGTTACCCCCTGATGTTTCAGACATGTTGACGTGACTTCCAGGTGATGTCAGCAGATTGGGAAGCTCCCAGAAAACACCCTCCATCCCCTACTGGCAGCACAAATCTTGGCAACCCAAGGAATTCAGTGGGGTCTAACGCCATAAGGTCCGCCCTCCAAAGCAACCATTTTCTCCAGGGGAACTGAGCTCTGTCACCTGGAAAGTAGTTGTAATAACGGGAGATCTCCAGCCATCCTCTGGAGGTTGGCAATCCTGGTTCCTTATGTCTCGAGTAAGATAGTGTTGCTAACTGCAGCTTGGGAAATTGCTGGCAACTGAGGGTTTTATCTGGGGAGACCAGAAGTTCTTGAGTGATATCACACCCTTGTTGACTCCTCTTCAGACTCGGGAGTCTATGGTATGCCATCGTGTATCCCTCCAATGCTGTGATTTCTTGCAGGAGAACTGATCTCTGAGAGGAAGGTCAGCGGTGATGTGTTAACGTTCTTTCTGTTTCTTCTAGACTCTTTGGTATGCTATGGTGTATTCCTCCAAAGTTGTTGTTTCCTCCAGGAGAACTAATCTCTGTAGTCTGAAGATCAGTTGTTATTCCCGAAGAAAGTCAGCCCCAGTTTTGAGGTTGATACCACTAGGATGAGCGCATAAAAACCTTGCCAATGTGTAAGAAGTCATTTCAGGTTCCAGTGGAAGGAGCACTAGGATTACTTTGGAGTGGGAAGGCTCAAAATTCAGACACTTTTCACCGATCCAACACCCAAATCCTTCCTTTTCAGTTTATTTATTTTTATATTTATACCCTGCCTCTCACAACAATGTCACCTCGCGGTGTCTTACAGATAAAACCATAAAAAAATTATATCCCATTAAAATCCCATTAAAACAACAAAAACAATAATCACAATATCCCAGAATTACAAGATGGCGGCAAAACAATAATTCCCCCAACCCAACTCTGCTGATCCTAACCAAGGAACAATATCTTGATCTTAATTGTATCTCTGGGGCCTTCAAATAGGGTATCCCTCCGATGCTGTGTTAACTGCACCACAATAATGCCTCTGCACCACTAGCAACCTCTTGGCATTGATGTGTGTTGCAGTGTGTTGTAAATCAAGGCGATGTTTAGCTAGCAACTGAAAATGCATGCAAAGACAGGTGGAGGAAACCACGGTTTAAAAAAAAACATGAAGTTAGAAAACCTTCTAAAGCCTTTATTGCAATGCCAGTTAATATCGGCATGAACATCTCTGCAACATGTATTCCGGTGCTTTTTCTCCCCTGACGTTGAAGTTTGTGAGACAGAATCTATAACGTTTCATCAGACAGCTGGTAGATAGGTGAGTCGTCTCCTTTGACAAACCGTAAAGCATCCAAAGAGTTGCTCGGGAAGAGTTCTTGCATCCCCTTGACTGGGGTTGCCAGGCTATGGCTCCAAGAACAAGACTTCACCTTCAAATGCACTTAACTTCTCTTCCTGTTTTTCCCCCCATCAGCCCTTCCATTGGGTGACTGATCTCTTGCTGAGCTAGATCCATATCCCCGAAAGGTTAGTTGTGTACAAGCAAGAAAATTAGTTAATGATGAGTGAGCTCCTCTAAGCTTGAGTCAGAATTAGTGGTAGCTTCTCCAGGGTATGGAAAACAAGGTGCATGGCCCAGCTGCCGGCTGAGGGGGGCGTAGGAGGACTCCTAGGGCCAGGTTCCTCGGTGGTGAGTGGGTTGGCCAGTAGAGAAGATGCAGGAGGAGATTCATGGGACAGGCTGGAGGAGTCACACGAGGTGGGCGGATGGAGGAGATGTGCAGGGTGGATGAGTGGAGAATATTTGCAGGGCAGGCTGACAGGCAGAGAGAACACACAGGGTTAGTGGGCTGGCAGAGGAAATGCATGGGGTGTACAGCTGGTGGAGCAGCTGCCTGCACCCCTGCATCGCCATGCCCTGCGCCCATGTCACCAAGCCCACTCATTGCCCCAAGCACCAAATTGGCTATGTACGCCCCTGAGAATCAGCTCAGCAATTCAGAGCTTTCATACTAAGTTTCCCACCATTTCAAATTCCGTCCTGGCTCGCTACCCTTTTGCTCCTTGGGAATTGTAGCACTCAGCCCAGTTATAATGGAGAACTACTCGGACCCCCACACCAAAGCTAAAAGCTGGCAAGATCCTAGATCTGAATATATTTGACTTGGATTGCCAGCCTCCAGGTGAAGCCTGGTGATCTCATGTTTTTCCAACCGATTCCCAGACAAAGAGGATCAGTTTTACTGGAGACTCCTCCCAACTACCCCCTCAGCAGGGTCTAGCTTCAAGATCGTAGTAGTAGTAGTAGTAGTAGTAGTAGTAGTAGTAGTAGTAGTAGTAGTAGTAGTAGTAGAAGAAGAAGAAGAAGAAGAAGAAGAAGAAGAAGAAGAAGAAGAGCAGGTTTTTAAAATCCCGCTTTTCACTACCTGAAGGAGCCCCAGAGCAGCTTACAAACACTTTTCCCTTCCTCTCCCCACACTAGACACCCTGTGAGGGAGGTGGGGCTGAGAGAGGTCTGAGAGGGCTGCCCTGTGAGAAATACCTACCCAGCATATGCCGAACCTAATGCTTTGTTCCAAGCCAGAGAAGATCTTCTCAGGGAATTGATGCTCAATTCATAATACGGCTAAATGTCACATAGGGGACATATTCATATTTCTAAACCAGGTAATTATTTTGGCAACATCTCTATTTTTGCAGGGGAGGGAAGGAGTATTCTCCCTCTACCAGCAAAGAGCGAATGTCTGTTCAAAACCATCCTGGGGTGACAGTAAACCTGCTATAGCTTCCCCCACCGACCCCGGCAGTGTGAATCTGTGCGCACACGCACAGACGTACCCACAAGACCCACACACACACACGCACACTCCTAATCAGCAGCAAGAGAAAAGAGGTGGAATTTCATTTACTAAGGCGAATCAATAGCTCTTTTGTGCAATTAGCCGGTGAATGAGGAATGTGTATTTGATGAAAACTGACTCTTGCCAGTTCAATTTCCCAGTCTATGTTCTATTACTATTATTATTAATAGTAATAATAACCCGAGCTGACTGTGCCAGCTTCCGCAGCCCTGAGGAATGAGTGATCTTAATATTAATTCCTGCAGTATTTCAACCCCTAATTGCACCCTTACAGAGGTATCCTTTTAAAAAGTTCACAAAAGCTGCTCCGACGAGGAGGAATTGAACAAGGCCTGATCGTGACAGCAGGGAAGCTCTCAGGAGTGTGTCTTTCAAGGAGCAGCTATTAAAGGCTCCAACCTGATGCTTTGCCTGCGGTGATAAGAGAGCTGTCCTTGGGGAAGGGGCGGGAGGCTTGGCTCCCTTTGTCTCCTGGCATGCCCAAAGCATCATGGGCCCTGTTGCCATGTTTGCACGTGCTAAATAATGCTGTTTCAATCCACTTCAGCTACCGGCTGCGAGTGGGTTTTGCCATTTCACGCAGTAAATCCCAGCTGGGAGGTGCCCGGAAAGCGGACTGGAAGGGTGTGTGAAGCTCCCGTAAAGACTCCACTCACCACAGGTGGAGGTTTCAAATTTGGCGCCCCATACCGCAGCTCCCCACGGAATTGCCAACTTCTAGGTGGAATCTCCCCCTTCAAGGATCGATGTTTTCCTGGGCTCCAAGATCACTGCAGCAAAGAAAATAAAAGACGCTTGCTCCTGGGGAGGAAAGCTATGGCAAATCTAGACAGCATCCTAAAAAGCAGAGACATCACCCTGCCAAAAGTGCGTTTAGTCAAGGCTATGGTATTCCCAGTTGCGATTTATGGCTGTGAAAGTAGGACCATAAGGAAGGCCGAGCGTCAAAGAATTGAGGCTTTTGAACTCTGGTGCTGGAGAAGACTCTTGCGAGTCCCTTGGACTGCAAGGCGAACAAACCGGTCAGTCCTAGAGGAGATCAGCCCTGACTGCTCCTTAGAAGGCCAGATCCTGAAGATGAAACTCAAATACTTTGGCCACCTCATGAGAAGGAAGGACTCCCTGGAGAAGAGCCTAAAGCTGGGAGCGATTCAGGGCAAAAGAAGAAGGGGACGACAGGGAAAGAGGTGGCTGGATGGAGTCACTGAAGCAGTAGGTGCAAACTTAAATGGACTCCGGGGAATGGTAGAGGGCAGGAAGGCCTGGAGGATTGGATCGCGATGGGTCGGACACCACTTCGCACCTAACAACAACAACAGGTGGAATCTCCGAGGATTACAGTGGATCTCGAGGAAATGTAGACCCATTCCCCTGGAGGAAATGACTGCTTTGGAAGGTGGACTCTACAGCAATAGACCCCTCTGACCCCCTGCCCTCCTCAGGCTCTACCCACAAGATCCCCAAACTGGATATGGCAGTCTTTGTCTCCTCACCGGTTCACTGCCTAAGAAGAAGAGTTATTTTTTTTTATACCCTCGATGGAGTCTCAAAGCAACATCCAATTGCCTTCCCTTCCTATCCCCACAACAGACACCCTGTGAGGTCGGTGGGGCTGAGGGAGCTCTGACAGAACTGCTCTGCAAGAACCCCTCTAACAAAACTGTAACTAGCCCAAGGTCCCCCGGCTGGCTGCACGTAGAGGAGTGGGGTATCAAACCCGGCTCACCAGATTAGAAGCCGACGGCCCTTAACTACTATACCACCCTCTGCACGTAAAGAAATTCATATTAATAGGACAATCGGCTGTATCAAAGTTCTTTTTGCTTCTTGCCCCTCAGTAAAACACTGCAGACAAAAATGCGATGCTATCACCTGTCAGATCTAATGAACGTCTTTAAAAATAAAATTGGTACATGCACACACCACAGTCATCTGTGAGGTGGATAAAAATCAATGGCAAGTTAGTGCATGTTGCAAAAACTTCCAGCCCCAGAATTAATTTCAGAATGCCTTCTGGAACAGGAAGCAGAACGATAAAGGAGCATCCGTGGAAAGAAAAGGCCTCTTGTCCCCAATTCTAGAGTATCGTTTGAAATGGTGAAGTCTGTAATGCACAGTCTACAGATTTTCATTAGGCTTTTGGCAATTACTGTGACTCATCCACCCTGGCAAATTGTTAATGGAAGGTTGAAGACTAATAGGAATTGCTTTTTCCAGGCTGAAATGTACTTACACCCTTAGGGTTTGCATAAGCATTGTTCATCAATTTCACAGGAATAGGGATTTAAGTAGTGCTTCATTTATTACTGACATGTATGAATGCTATTACTACAAGGCATCATGTCACACTGATGCGAGGAGAACTTCACAGGAGTGCTAGTTAGTCTCCAGGCCAGATTTGGTGTCGATTAGGACTGAAGGAATAGTCGATGGCTTCCGTGGCCAGAGTCAACTGGTTGTTGTGGGGTTTCTCTTCAGGTCCTCCAGGCTGTGTGACCTTCCTTCCTTCCTTCCTTCCTTCCTTCCTTCCTTCCTCTATCCTGGACACTATTCCTTCCTTCCTTCCTTCCTTCATCCCTCCCTGTTTTGCTAGCTATCTTTTTCACTTGGACACAAGGCGGATTCCACAGAGTGAGTCTCTACAGTTCACAAGGCAAGACATTCAAATAAACAGTGCAGTAGGATTAGGGTTGCAGAACCAACCAGAAGGCTAAAAACACAACCAAATCAAAGCTTAAGTATTAACATGACACAGGAAAGAGCACCCCAATTGCATAGCAGTGCCCTCGTTTTCGCAATATACAGTCATTGTACACCACAGTTCCGAACATTTTTGCCAAGTAACTTTGTGAATCATTTAGTATAGTGGAAATCTGTTGTTTGCATAGAAAAACCCTCCTGAATAATGCAGCTTTGCATAGTTGGTGGAAGGTCAGGAGTGCAGGAAAAATCCAAAACCAAGGCATCGCAGACAGGGTCTCATGAACTTCTATGGGAAAAAGACCTCACTCTGAATCCATTTAGCAGGTACCATTTCTGGTTCTGGCCCTGCAACATATCCATATTGATTGTCATGGGCCAGGCAGAATTCTCAGCCGGCATATATTTCTGTTCCTCCCATGGGTAGTGGAAAATATAATTAAATAAATAAATAACTAAATAAACAAATCCTGCTGTTTGTTTCTCTGCGAAAAGATCCAAAGCGAGAGACTGAAGAAGTATTTGCCCCCTGTTGAAAATTGATTTTTGCCCCCTTTGTAACTGAGTGTATCTATATAGTGACGTCTGATGAAAATCAGTGTGATCAAAATGCATTAAGTCTGAACTTGTTGGCTCTTCTCCCAGGCATTTGGTGGAGGCTGGATGCAATGAGTAGCAGGGATTTAAATCTGGTATCTCCCCCCTCCCTCGGGTCGTAAGCCAAGGTATTAGACCGGCCAAGACCTGCTGTTTGTTCTACCCCTTAGTTTCTTTTTCTCTATCATTCCCAATTTCCCGGCCCATACTGGTTACAGCTGCAGCAGAAGGATTTTGACCACCTCCTTGATTTTATTGGGGTTTCTGGGGGGGTTCGTTGTTTTATTGTGATAATGTTAGATGTTTTCAATGGTTTTACGGTTGATGTTTTATTGTCTTATGCTGTGAACCTCCTGCTTTTGCAGGGAGCAGCGGTATATAAATGTAATCATAACATAAATCAATCAATAAATTAGCGGTATACACACGGAGATGCTTCGTGAGTGCCCAATAGATGAGATATTCTTTTGTGGTTTTGAAACACTTTGAGCTCTGATAATAAAATTGTTGCTATTTTTTTCTATATACGGTTTTATCCCTCACCTTTGTGGCTCTCAGTGGCATGATACCCATTGTTGCCAGACTCCAGGTGGGACCTGGAGATCTCTTGGCATTCTAACTGCTCTTCAGATGACAAGAGATCAGATCCCCTGAAGGAAATGGCTGTTTTGGAAAATGGACTGCATGTGGCTTTGCGACACATTTTCCAGCTCTGGGTTGGAAAACACCAGCAGATTTTTGACCGAGAAGCACCAGGCATGGTCAGAGGGAAGCCTAGAGTCATCACCTTCCAAGGTGGCCATTTTCTCCAGGTGAACTGATCTGTCTTCAGCCATCACCTGCAGGTTCGCAACCCTGCACTAGACCCTGCTGAGGTCCCTCTCCAAGCTATGCTTCCCGAGACTCCACTTCCAAAATTTCCCAACGTTCAAGCACATCCTGCCTCAGGCACATGTATTGTGCTACTGGTGATCTTACCAATAGCCACCGTCTTAGAACAGATGCAAAATACCAGGGTATAACCGAGCCACCTTATCAACCTGGCCACCTCACCTTGTTAGTAAATGAAATATATCTTCTTGGCTCTGCCTCCCTGGGAGACCTCTTCAGCCGGCCCCTTCTAAGGTGCCCCATTGCTTTCTACTGCAGCTGGCGCCGTGTATATAGATTGTGTTTGCTTAACCCCTGTTCAGTTCCCTGGGTCCAGCCTATTTGTTTCCTCTGTTCCTGGCGGTCACTAATGCACAAGATTGGTCTGCAAGCCTCAACGAGACTTCCCAATATAAATAGGCCAAAAATGCAGAGGCCCTGGCATTTGAACAATTACTCTCAATCTACGCCTGCCTCCGTGGACAAATAAAATGGCTAGTAGTCTCCAGTAGGGGAGGCTGCAGCTATGGTATTATTAAATCTCATTTTATAGGGGCAAAGAGGTGCAGGCGAAAGATAATAATTTATTCCAGAGACCGAAAGCCAGTCAATAAACATTCCGCTCAGAGCCGGACTCCTGTTTCTATTTGGTAGCCAGAACATGTAAATGGTCTCAGATGATTGGGGGCGAGGGGTTGCGGTTTGAAGCCTTTATGGCCTCAGGTTTTATTTACCATTCTTGCGTCCATCAAAATACGGCTTTCGTTTCCATGGATTATTTGAAGAAGGCAATAACAACAATGTGAGAGAAGATTCTGTTTTTTTCCTCAAGACCTTCTTGAGGGGTTCTCCCTGAAGGATGGCTGCTGCTGGGGAAAGAAGGCCTAGATCAGGGGTAGTCAACCTGTGGTCCTCCAGATGTCCATGGGCTACAATTCCCATGAGCCCCTGCCAGCAAACGCTGGCAGGGGCTCATGGGAATTGTAGCCCATGGACATCTGGAGGACCACAGGTTGACTAACCCTGGACTAGAGGATTGGTCACATGTTGCAGTCGCACTGGCTCCCAGTTGAATTCCAGCTCAGACTTAAGGTTCTGGTTATCACCTTTAAGGCCATACACGGTCTGGGCCCAGTGTACCTGAGGGATCACCTCTCTGCTTACACCCCCCCCCTCCAAAGAGCCTTACGCTCTAGCACTTCCAACTTCCTGGTGATCCCTGGCCCCAAGGAAGCTCACTTGACCTCAATCAGGGCCAGAGCTTTCTCCATCCTGGCCCCCACCTGGTGGAACGAGCTCCCAGAGGAGATCAGGGCCCTGATAGAAACTAGAACAGTTCCACAGGGCCTGCAAAAGGGAGCTCCTCCACCAGGCATTTGGTCCCACTACTTCCCTAGGGCCCTCCCCCTGTGCCTCCCTCCTATGGCACCCACTACAGTTCCGCCCAACCCACTGAGCTATCAGTATGCATTAAATTAACGTTTTCCATATTTTTCTACTGTTCTGTGTTGCTTGTTGTTCTCACTTTATTATTGTTAATCATCTAAGTTATCTGTATTGTTTCTGTTTTATGTGAGCCGCCCTGAGCCTTCAGGGAGGATGGTATATAAATATAAATAAATAAATAAATAAATAAATAAATAAATAAATAAATAAATAAATAAATAAATAAATAAATAAATAATATCCTAGCTCAGAGGTAGTCAAACTGCGGCCCTCCAGATGTCCATGGACTACAATTCCCATGAGCCCCTGCCAGCAAATGCTGGCAGGGGATCATGGGAATTGTAGTCCATGGGCATCTGGAGGGCCGCAGTTTGACTACCCCTGTCCTAGCTATTGCTTCATCTCTCTCTCTCTGTGTAACCTATTACGAGAGAGTCAGTGTGGTTAAGAGTGCTTAAGAGCAGTGGACTCTAATATATGTAGAATAATATTTGATTTCCCACTCCCCCTCCGCATGAAACCTTTGGTCAGTCCCAGTTTTCTCAAAACTGTCTCAGCCCCACCTGCCTCTCAGAGTGATTTCCAGTGCTCCTCATCAGTAGCCAAAGCAAGTATGAATTGGGTAACCCCTCCCCTAGGCAATTCACTGAAGCTAGGGTAAGGCTACAATTCTGTTATCAGCCTCTGTCGGAGTTACTCATAAACAGTTCTCTGATCTTCTGGTCCAGGCTCCACTCCCAAACTTTCCAGTTATTTCTCGACTTAGAACTGGCACACCTACTGTCTACCTTGGCATCTGGTTGTCACTTGTGGTGGCACTTGACCATTTCCTTTCCTCTGCAACAGAGTTCAGTCCCCCCTCCCTCCCTAGGCAGATAACCCACTTCCCCTAAACTCAGAAAACTGACCACGTGGTGGCTGGCTTCCTTTATGGACTCTGACTAGTTGTGTGCTTACAAAAAGGTTGCCAACTCCGGGTTGGGAAACTCTTGGGGATTTAGAGGTGGAGCCTGGGCAAGACCGGGGTTAGACAGGGGAAGCATCTTAGCTGGAAGTCCAAACTCCAAAGCTGCCGTTTTCTCCAGGGAACCTGATTTCTGTCTGTCGTTGGAGATTTCTGGGCCCACCTGGAGTATGGCAACCGTCACTCATGGTAACTTTTCTGGTTCAGTTTCAGGAGGGAGGGCAGCCCTACTGGACTGCAATGCAAGAGCTGAATTTGAGTCTAGCAGACCCTTAAAGTCCAACCAGCTTTTATCCTGAAGATATTGAAATGCTGCCCTGGTTTCGAATCTGTCTCTGTCTCTGTCTCTGTCTCTGTCTCTGTCTCTGTCTCTGTCTCTGTCTCTGTCTCTGTCTCTGTCTCTGTCTTTCATATGTTGTCCAGAATTCCTCCTCTCCCTCCCCCCCTTTAATAAACATGCCTTGAACAGATCCTACCTTTGCCACTGGGCAGCAGAGCAATGAAAAGAATGGATGAAAGGGTAATGAATCCTTCCTCGGTGACCTTGACCGTGCCCGATCAGTTCTCCAGGCTGGACTCTTCATCCACTGGTGTCAATCAGCTGAACTCCCCTAGAACAGAAAGAGACGGGGAGCTTTTATTGCGGAGCTTTCCTGACGACTCTTGCAGTTCTTTTTTCATCACGTCGACTGTGTTATGCTAATGAAACCTGAAACTGAGAGCTTCAGCCTCGGACCGCAGGAACAAGCAGCAAGCTTCAAAATGAGGTTCCGGGGCCTTCCCAACAGTTCGAGCTTGTGGCACAGAGACACGCTGAATGGTCTGCATCCACTTGGAGATGGGCGGAGGTGTCCATTATGAGGAGACAGACAAGCGAGTTATTGCTGCCTTTTTTCATAAACTGGAGAGGGATTTCCGCACGGGCTGCCTCCCGACCGTCGACTGCCTGCTCACTTTATCACCAGATCACAACTGCGCTGCTGAAAACTGATTCTAGGTCAGCCGTAAAGGGATTCTTTCCCCATTTTTCTGCTTCAGTCTATTCCAGGAAGCTTGTGGAATATCAAACTACGGTTTCGTACGCCTCTCTCTTTCTCTCTCTCCAAAGGATATTGATTTAGGGGTAGCGCTTTTGCATTTTGCCCTTCGGTTATGCTCAGAACTGATGAGCTCAGCATTTTCTCCCCACTGTGAGCTATTCTGAAGGGAATTCCAGCCCCTGGACCTGGGAGGCATCCAGATGTTAGCCATTCATCATGGTGCTACAAAGATGCCAATTACGTCAAGCAGCTCAGTTCGGCCTCTTTCGAGTGTCTGGGATAGGCAGGCTCTGTACAGGGCCCACTGAGAGTCCCTCTCTCTGTGACTGTGAATGTGGGAGTTTTTGTGTTAATTCACATTTAACTCTGTTTTTTTTTTTAAGTATTCAAAGCAGAATGAATCATAGAGTTGGAGTGGGCATACAGGCTATACAGAGCCAGCTTGATGTAGCGAATAGGAGTTCCTTGGTCTTCCAAAGGCCCCACTGCTTTGTCTGGTTGGTTTCCTACTCCTGATCTCATCAGACCTCAGAAGTTAAAATAGGGTCAGCCCTGGTCTGTATTTGGAGGGAAGACCACCAAAGGCAGGAAATGACCTCAGAGACAGGAAATGGCAAATCACCTTTGAACGTCTCTTTCCTTGAAAATTCCACAGGGTCACCATAAGTTAGTCACAACTGGATGAAGGGGAAGTTACTTTTATACTTCAGAAATCCCAGCAAAATCCTCTTTTAGCTACTTTAATTAGGAAAAGAGTGCTTGGAGGGTGAGAATAACTTCAGGAAGTTACTTATTTGAAGGAGGTTTCATTGTAAATGGATAAAAGTTTCTGAATTTAAAACCCCCAGCTTTTACCACTTAAAATACACACAGGGAGCAAAGCTAATCAGGTTTACTAAGAAGTAATTCTTTACTAAGAAGTAATTACTAAGAAGTAAAACTCCCTTACATTGGGAGTTACTCCCCAAAAAACGTTCATAGGATTCATTCATTCATTCATTCATTCATTCATTCATTCATTCATTCATTCATTCATTCATTCATTCATTCATTCATTCATTCATTCATTCATTCATTGAATTTGTATGCTGCTCTCTTGGCCAGCCAACTTATGGGGGCTCACAACAGTAATTCATAACATAAAATACAAATGTAAATAATAACATTAAAAATGATCCCCATCCTTCCGAATGCACACTAAACCTACCTCCTGTCTGCCATACTTCCAGGTTGAATATCCTATGCTGGAACATCGGGAGGAGGGGCTTTAGAGCATTTCTATAGATCTCTTCTATGGATCACTGCCATAGATATTTGGGCTTGGAAAAGAGAATCAACAAAGTTTCTGTTTGTCATGGAGGAAAACAGTGCTTTTTAAAGGCATCTTTGAAAGCTCACCTGGAAACCCGGCATCCCCACCCAAGAAGGGGGCTGGCTATGACCAATGTGGATTATTTGCTTTATTTGGCTTGGGTCATCAGGGCTCTTCTTATGTTTTTAATTAGCACAGACTACGAAGCTGGCATTTAAGGCATAACTCTGATCATATGTGCGGGAATCCTATGGCAATATCCATTAGTCAAACCTGTCTGGGAGAACTAAGAATTGTAGCTTTTTGTTGTTGTTGTTAATATTCTGTTTGAAACTGGTCTGCATGACGCGTATTCTTGGCTGTGCTGCAGCCATGCACCATGAGCATACCATCACCTTTAATGGGACTCCAGCATAATTGCTTACCTTGTAAGATGTTGCATGACCCGCGGCCTTGGGTTGTCAGAGGCTTTGGTCTCCTGAGAGAATGTGCTTGTGGCTATGTGTGTGTGTGTGTGGGGGGGCGTCCTTCCCCGTTTTATTCCTTCCCCGCCGTTGTCATCCAATGCTAAAAACAGCTGTCCGGAGCTAATTTATTTCCTAATGCTGCAGCAATGTTAATTTATAAATTACACTGGTAATTCGAGCTATTATTAATTTCAGATGGTGTAGGGCAAGCCTAATTAAAATGTGACACCAATTGCCACACATATGTACCAAGGACTACCATTTAAAATTAATAGGAATATTAAGTGTGACTCTGTTCTCCGAGTTGCTTTGCTCAGTAATTACAACACCCCGTCTGCAACAGATCTGATAAGAGGAGATGAAGAGATTTTAAGAGGGGGGGGGCGGGGAGTAAAAAAGGCTCCATCTGTGTTTTTCTTCCCCCATCACCCTTCTCTGAAAAGATCATTAAAAGAACTAGGGGTTCGTTCTTTCTTTCTTCCTTCCTTCCTTCCTTCCTTCCTTCCTTCCTTCCTTCCTTCCTTCCTTCCTTCCTTCCTTCCTTCCTCTCCCCCTCCCTCCCTTCTCCCACCCTCCCTCTTCCTTCCTTCCTTCCTTCCTCTCCCCCTCCCTCCCTTCTCCCACCCTCCATCTCCCCCTTCCTTCCTTCCTTCCTTCCTTCCTTCCTTCCTTCCTTCCTTCCTTCCTTCCTTCCTTCCTTCCTTCCTTCCTCTCCCCCTCCCTCCCTTCTCCCACCCTCCATCTCCCCCTTCCTTCCTTCCTTCCTTCCTTCCTTCCTTCCTTCCTTCCTTCCTTCCTTCCTTCCTTCCTTCCTTCCTTCCTTCCTTCCTTCCTTCCTTCCTTCCTTCCTTCCAGTTCTGTGACCTTAGGCAGATCATGAGAGGGACGGCTGGAAGAGATGAGTTGTGCTTGGCTTTAGGGGCCATTTCTTATATGCCCAGCGTAATTCAGATCACTGCTCTGGGAGCAGGAAGAGTTTAAAGCTGATGCAGATCCAAAGCTGCTATCCTAAACTAACTTGCTAGTGAGGAATCCCTGTGGAGCTGAATGACACTTACTTCTAAGTAAACATGCTTTGGTTGCACTGCAATGGTTGCACACTTTTGCAAATGTGGCTGCTTTTGAGGCTGTTTCGGTTCGCGTGCCGCTACTACTCGAGTGTCTGGGAAGGGAAATGAATGTATGCAGAGTGATCTTTAAGAGTGTCCCCTGGGTCTATTTGTAGGCCTCACAGGGGTAGTCAAACTGCGGCCCTCCAGATGTTCATGGACTACAATTCCCATGAGCCCCTGCCAGCGTTCGCTGGCAGGGGCTCATGGGAATCGTAGTCCATGAACATCTGGAGGGCCGCAGTTTGACTACCCCTGCCTCAGGACCTAGCTCTCCTCCTCTCTTGACAATGAAGGAAACCTCTTGCCCATAGAACAAGCCAGATTGGTGTCCTACACACCTAAATTACCTATGGCACACTGCCAAGGTTGGCTGCCTTGCCCTTCATCTATGTATAGGTATCTTGATGTGGAAGGGTGGAACAGTCTATAGTTTCTTTCTGGCACATCAAGGTACCCATACAGACAAGCAGATGGGATCATTCTAAGCGCCGTATCAGGGAGCCCCATCAGCATCTGGCCAGGAAAACACCACGGTCTGTTGAGCCCTCCACTGTGCCACCTATTCTATGGCTGTTGTTTTCTCTCTTTGGCCCTCTGCAGCAGAGGGATTCCTGAGTGAAGACGAATACCTGGAGATCACGGCCATCACCCGGGAGCAGTCGGGAGCCTACGAGTGCAGCGCCTCCAATGACGTGTCACCTCCCGTGGTGCGAAGAGTCAACGTCACTGTGAACTGTAAGTGCTGTTGCGTTCTCAGCCTATGGTGGGAGGAACCAGGATTCCATGCATGAATGGCTCTCTGGGTATAGAAGGACTTCCTTTTATCTGTTCCAGCCCCTTTCCCAATGTGACAATGTCTTTTTTGAGGTGTGGAGAGCCAGCTTGGTGTTGTGGTTAGGAGTGCAGACTTCTAATCTGGCAAGGTGGGTTTCACTCCCTGCTCCCCCATATGCCCTCAGCTAGGTGACCTTGGGCTCGCCACAGCTCTGATAAAGCTGTTTTGACGGAGCAGTAATATCAGGGCTCTCTCAGCCTCATCTCCTTCACAAGGTGTCTGTTGTGGGGAGAGGAAAGGGAAGGGGATTGTAAGCTGCTTTGAGAGACTCCTTCTGGTTGAGAAAAGTGGCATATAAGAACCAACTCCTCTTCATCTTCAGTAATATCAGGGGCTGTCTCAGCCTCACCTCCTTCACAAGGTGTCTGTTGTGGGGAGAGGAAAGGGAAGGGGATTGTAAGCTGCTTTGAGACTCCTTCTGGTTGAGAAAAGTGGCGTATAAGAACCAACTCTTCTCCTTCTTCTTTTTCTTCAAATCTTTGCACAGTATCCAAAAGAGCCTGTCCATAGATTTATACTGGGACATTATGATACTGGCTGATACCCCTTCCAAATAATCTCCATTATAGCATTTGCCTTTTTTAATTACTGCCACCCACCCATAACACTTCCTGTCTTTATTGCCACAACCCTACACAAACTGTTTAGTGGGAGTATCTGTTTTTATAAACAGGAGCCTGCTTGCTTGGACATGCATTCGCTTTTTTCAACCAAAAGAAATGTGAGGGGAAGCCAATTATTGTGGACCTGGAGACTGCTTTGACTGAGACCAGAAAGAGTAAATCTCCATGCACTTTTCCCATTCTGTTGATATGTCCATTAAGCAGCCTCTTAAGAGGCCAATGAGACGTTACTTCTTTGACAAGTTCACCATGGAGACTTGCGGTCTTTTACTGCAGCTGCAAGTCTCTGGGGGCAACTTGTGTGTAAAAAATACAGATGAACCTGATTCTGATCTGGACAGGCTCAGGGGGAAGAGGCGATTCCGGCTCCCCCCTCCTCCCATGCCCTTTTCAGCAGCCAAAAAGATCCGGAGGCTGTGGGTTATTCCAGCTGCTGGAAAGAGCATGGAGGGAAAGGTATCTCTCATCCCCTCCACCACAGTACCAGTCAGAATGGGGCCCATATGTGTGGTTTTGTTTGTTTTTTTTTTGCATGGGTGGCCACAGGGACTTGCATCTGCAGCATGATTCCATGGCAGCCTTGCAAAAGAACATCTCATTTGCTTCTAAGCACTGAGCATGAGAGTGTGGATGCTGCTTTGCCACATCAGGGGCTGTCTGTGAGCTCAGGTGAGAAAGGAAACATCTGCCTCAAGCTGTTCATTTTGGTGAGGAAGAGAAAAAAAATGATGCAGAAGAAGAAGAGCTGTTTGTAGTACCCTGCTCTTCACTACTTGAAAGCAGCTTACAAACACTTTCCCCTTCCTCCCCCCTGTGAGGTAGGTGGGCCAGAATGAGAGACTGCGTTAGAACAGTTCTAAGAGAATTCTGAGTAGCCCAAGGTCACCCAGCTGGCTGCATGTGGAGGAGTAAGGCATCAAACGTTCAATTGAGGAAAATCTGCTCAGGGTCCCTGGCCTTTTTGCTTCTGGCCCCAGACTGATGGAGAGCTCTGCCAAATCAGATCAGAGCCCTGCAGGATCTCCAGCAGTTCCTCGGGGCTTGTAAAACAGCTTTTCCACCAGGCCTATGGCTGAGGTCTGATAGTAACATCAGAAAATGCTGGCCTCTCTGCCCAAACCTACCAGGCTGCAAATCCGCAATGCAGTTTTGAACATTCCCACCCACCACCCAGCCCCATGAAAGAAGGCACAATGGGCAATTTAATATTTAATATTTTAATATGAAATATTAATATTTTATTATTTTATAGGTACGGTTTTAATGTACCATAGAGTTGACTTTAATTGTTATTAACCTTTGAGATTTATACAGGGATTTTGTCGGTGTAATACGCCCTGCGTTTCCAAAGACGGGGTGGAACGAAAATCCCAAAATAAATGAATGAAAAGAAATCAAACTCCAGCACTCCAAATTAGAACCTGCCACCTTTTAACCCCTATATCAGTGGTCCCCAACCTTTTTATCACCGGGGACCACTCAACGCTTGACAATTTTACTGAGGCCCGGTGGGATGGGGGGTAGTTTACTCCTCTACTCTCAGCCACTGCCCTAACGCTCTCTGATCGCTATGGTAATGTTTAAACATCCCTTCAAAATAAGATACAGGCACGCCACAACAATGAACATAAGGAACGTTTTATTTTCATGGAAATTTCAACTCATGACAATGACAAATCAATGGGAACCCTGAGCTTGTTTCTCTGCAATGAGATAGTCCCATCTGGGAGTGATGGGAGACAATGACACCCGAAGTGTGTTGTAAAGGGCCGGGGGGGGGGTGAAGTAAAGGGCCGGGGGGGGAGAGGGCGTCCTTCGCGGCCCACCTCCAATTAGTTGACGGACCACATGTGGTCCGCGACCCACAGGTTGGGGATCGCTACCCTACACTATGCTGGCTGTCAAATACAGATGCAAGTATAGGATAAAGGTCTTTTTCAGGGCCACTGCAGAAACCCCCCTGAACTGTTCCTTCCTCTACAGATGCACCCTACATTTCAGGAGCCAAGAACACTGGCGTTCCGGTAGGACAGAAGGGGATCCTCCAGTGTGACGCCTCTGCCGTTCCATCAGCCAAGTTCCAGTGGTATAAAGACGATAAAAGGTAAACAAATGTGTGCAGATGTTTCTGGCATGTGGTATTTGGAACAACATCCATGTGTTTTCCAGTAACTCCTGAAGACCCTGTAAAAACTCAGCCTTACACAGTCAAGGGAGATATAAAGTGGGTTCTGCCAAATTTTCATTATTGAACTAGTACAGATGAAGGGAGGAGGCATTTTGTAAGAACATCAGAAGAGCCCTGCTGGGTCAGACCAGTGGTCCATCTAGTCCAGCATCCCGTCTCACATGGGGCCCATCTGATCCTCTGGAGGGCCATCAACAGGGCAGAGAGGTCAAAGCCATCCCTAACATTGCCCCATGGCTCTGGGATTTGGAGGCTGACCACATCTGAGTGCAAGAGTTCCCTACAGTCACCAGGGCTATTGGCGACAGATTGCTTTAGGATGCTTTGGGCTGATCCTGCGTTGAGCAGGGGGTAGGACTAGATGCCCTGTATGGCCCCTTCCAACTCTATGATTCTGTGATGCTGACCTTTGTATGAGTTCCGATCCATGGGGATTTGTTCCCAAGCCCCAAACAGTGTCTCGGCCCGTTTGCCTATTTTTACCTTGTGTCTCCTGTTTATTCCTCACTTTGCTGTCTCCCACATTGAAACTGTAGCCTTTGTGGGGCGGTGACCAAATTTGTAATGCTGCTTACATCACTCTGCCACCACTCTGAATCAGCGTCTCATTCATCATTAATTTTCTGAACAAGAAGTAGGCGAGTAACACTTGTGGGCAGTGCAGACCCTTTTGCCCCAAAACATTCCTCAGTATGCAAAGTTTGCAATTATCTTTAATGCCAGTTCTCCTTGCCAAAGCTGATTGCCATCTGAAGACTCCTCTGTAATAATTCTTCCAAGATTCATAAGTGGGGGATTATTTATCAGATTTTCCCAGACAATAAAAGGACAACAAATTATTCTTGGTGTGAAAACCCCTGCTGAAAATTGCTGGACACAGGTTTCTTCCCCCTTCTTATTATCTCAGTAGTGAAGAGGTCTGTTTGGAATGCAAATCCCAATTTGTTGCCCATTTCATTAAGCCATCCTTCAAGGAGTTGTAGGCTGTGTGTTTTGAGTGGGGTATTCAAATGGGAAGCTACTACAAGCTGTCCATCAGGATCAAAACAAACCAGGGCTTTGGTAGTGGAGAACAGGGCACCTGCTGGGAGAAATTAGCTAAGTTAAAATTAAAGGGAGGGTAGAACAAAAGAAAAGGGAAGGGGCAGACTATGTATGAAGAAGATGAATTACCTAAGCAGGGAAGGGGCTGTAGGTTAGGAGAAAGAAGCAGTAAAATCCAGGGATTTTGAGCTGGCCCAGCTGTCTCTCGCCAATTTCAGACATGGATATTGATTGCAGAGTTGTCGAGCAGCTTCCTGCCTCTTTGCCAGCTGTCCGCCTTTGTTGCAGGTGAAGCCAGTTTGCAGTTTGTACCAGTTGAGAAGCATTTTGTACCACCACTAACATCATCTTTGGGTCTGGCATGGCTGGGGAGAGTCTGTTCATTGCTGAAGCGAAGCAAGCAAATTCAACACACAGCTTCCAGGAGCTGTGGCTGTTTATTTATCTACTGATACTTCCCCCCCCCCCCCAATGTGAGCCCAAATTTCTGCTCCAGGCTTTCTCAACAAGGGTTTTGTGAATCCCTGGGGTTTCTTGACCGTCCTGGAAGTGTTTCCAAATGGGTGGGAGTTAATTAAAGGTCAGTACTAAAATCTTGACCCTGATCCAGAACTCAACCGGCAACCAGTGTAGCTATTGGAAGGAAGGTTGTATATGTGGCCTCCAAAGGGTCCTCATGAGGACCCTAGTGGCTTCATTTTGCGCCACCTGCAATATCTGGGTCAGGGTCAAGGGTAGCACCATGTTCTCTCCCACCCTCTCTTTTTTGAAATAAATAAATAAATAAATAATAATAATAATAATAATAATAATAATAATAATAATAATAATAATAATAATAATAATAATGTGTCCAAATATGGTTCTGCAACTGGTTGACTCCTCATGGGAGAGCATTCCTGAGCTGGGATGCAAAAGTTGAAACCGCTTGGCTTCCTTGTTTCTCTGTCAGCAGCAAGGGAACACAAAAGTAGAGTCCCAGCTGAGAAAACCTAAGAGAACGGGAGAAAGCCCGTGATGTTTCTGATTTGTTTGTGCAAATCAATTCCATTTGTCTCTCTTTTCACATTGCTTTCTGCTCCCTGCCACCAAACGTTCCCTGTAAAATATACACATTTTAAATGTTATTTGTGCATCAATAATTTTATGTATTCTATCTGTATAAATTGCCTCTATTTAGGTATAAATGCCATCTAAATTGCATGTAAAAGCTCCACGGCATCCACACAAGAATACAATTGAATCTGTGGAACTGGCAGCAAAATGCTGCAAAAAGGGACCCTCAGCAAAAATACAGTCATATTAAAAGAATCATAATAGAGAACAATTCCATTCTGAATTCATGCGTTCCGTTAAATGATCTCACAAGGAGATTGTGTGAACCCTGAAAGTCATATCTATAGCTAGTCTTCTTTAAGCGACGTTTAGAGAAGGGTCCTCAGCTTTTTCAAGCTGGCAGTTACCTTTGAAATTCTCTCACAAGGAGGAGATCACAACAAAATGGTTGCTGCCAGAGGCAGATCCAGCCATAAAATGTCAGGGAGCAATGTTATGTAGAACTGTGATAATAACTCTTCAGCATTTGAGGTCGAGGCTCTGAGAGACCACCTCTCTATCTGCACCCCCTTCCCAAAGATCACTCCGTTATTCAAATACCAACCTGTTAGTAGTCCCTGGCCTCAAGGAGGTAGGTCAGAGTTGGTACAGTTCCGCAGAGCCTGTAAGACGGAGCTCTTCTGCCAGGCTTTTGGTTGGGGCCAAAGTTAACATCTAATGAACATCTGGTTGCCATCTAATTAACATCTAGTTACCTACCACTCATCTGTCCATCTATCTATGCATCAATCCATCCCAAATCACCCTGAATTTTTGGAAGAATCCAACACCCACCATTCAACACCCACAATAGACATTATACGAATGTGCCATTGCTGGTTTGATCCGCCACTATTTATTTAAATTAATTTTTTAAGTGTAATTTTATCTATTGTAATTTGTATGTTATGTTTTGTTGTACACTGTCCTAAGCCAGCTCGCTGCGAGGGCAGTCTAAAAATCAACTAAACTCTGTTTCCCAGGATGCCTTTTAATTGGCAAAGCCTCCACCTCCCCCCCCCCCCGGGGCCTGACCCGCTTTAAAAAAAAACTTTGTGGGCACCATGAAAGGTTTGGGCAGGTCCCATGGTGACCCCAGACACTAAATTGGAGACCCCTGGCTTAATGTGTAAGACATAGATTGAGACAACCAGGATATGAATCCCCACTGAGCCATGAAGCTTGCTGGGTAACTTTGGGCCAATCGCTCTCTTTCAAAATGGAGCTGTTCTGCCAGGGTTGAGGCCAGATCATAGCAAATGCTCACATCCCCATGGCAAACAGCAACTGGAGACAGCCACTAACAGGAACCCCTCCCAAACCCTGATTAACCCCCATGGAGAGATGAATAACTGGAAGTTAAGAAAGGTCTGCTATTTTATTGCTATGTGGTTTTACCATTTACTTTAATCGATTTAAAACAGGGATGGGGAGGTATATAAACGAAACGTTTATTATTTCAGCCCAACCCAGGGTAGTTGTTGAGAGGCAATCAAAACATTATGTAACATGTTCTTACTTCGAAGGCCTACGATGAAAATGTTGTACATGGATGGATCGCAGATAACGGACCGCAGTAGAATTTCTTTAAACCGTCCCTGATTGCTATTTAAGAGAGCCCGCTTGGTGTAGTGGTTAGGAGCGCGGACTTCTAATCTGGAGAGCCAATTTGATTCCTTGCTCCTCCACAAGCAGCCAGGTGGGTGACCTTGGGCTTACCACAGCACTGATAAAGCTGTTCTGACCAAGCAGGAATATCAGGGCTCTCTCAGCCTCACCCACCTCACAGGGTGTCTGTTGTGGGGAGAGGAAAGGGAAGGCAACTGTAAGCCGCTTTGAGCCTCCTTTGGGTAGATAAAAGCATCATAGAAGAACCAACTCTTCTTCTACTTCAGTAATATCAGGGCTCTCTCAGCCTCACCTCCATCACATAGTGTCTGTTATGGGGAGAGGAAAGAGAAGGTGATGATTGTAAGCCACTTTAAGACTCCTTTGGGTAGAGAAAAGCATCATATAAGTACCAACTCTTCTTCTTCCTTTTAAAAAACTCTCATTCTGAATCCTTCCCTATTTCTTTCTCTCTCCTGGTTTGCAATGCTCCCTCCCCTCAGGCTCATCGAAGGGCAGAAAGGTTTGAAAGTGGAAAACAAAGCTTTCTTCTCCCGCTTGACTTTCTTCAACGTTTCGGAACAAGATTACGGGAATTACACCTGTGTTGCTTACAACCAGCTAGGGAACACTAATGCCAGCATCATTCTGTACGGTAAGTAGGGCATGTGGGAGCACCGTCTCAGCGGCAGGGGATCGTGGGGTGAGGGAGAGGGACAGGTCCGGGACCCTAACGAAGAAAGGCTTATTTGTGAGGAAAAGGTAAAATGGGATGCAGGCAAGAGGTGTGGTGGTCAAAGCCAGACAAGTGCTAAATCTCTGGTGCCCTTTCTTAGGGCCAAGCTATACAGGTGACACAAATCAGGTCAGGGGTCGGGCGGGGTCACATTTCTGGACCTGACTTTCAGACATAGGTGTTGTCAGGGGAACTAGCATTCTCATGTGCTCCATGACCCAATTCAGATCAGAACTGTATGCAAGAGAAAGGCTCCCCCCCATGCTGTTTTCCCAAGCCAAAACTGCAAGTGGGGGGCTGTTTGACCCCGCTGTGGGGCACCACTTGCTGCACTTACAAACTCCCCCACCTGAGTTATTTCACCCATATCATCTAGTTTGACCCTTGGAGTCTCTGCTGGGAAATGGGTAACCTCAGCTGACCACTCACCTGATGCTTCCAATGTTCTTAAGTAGGATGCCTCTTTTTGGCCCCTATTTTGTTCTACTGCTAAAGAAGGAGGGCTTGGTACACAGATCCCGGGATCCCAGCTTTCATGTTTAGAATTTTAGTATGTTCAGACATTGTCGGCGCTGGAGATGTTGGAACGCCCTGGAAAAGGAACAGCTTCCAGATGGGCAGAAAATCAGCTCAAATGTCACGTGTTGCTTCACCTCTGCATCTTCCATCACACTTTGCAACTGTGATGGGCAAAGGAACCCCCTGACCTGCTTCCTTCGGTTACATCCTCTCCTGAATTGACTTACGACAATCAACCAATGTGTTGGAAACCCCCTAAGAAATGTTGCTGATGGTATCCAACTCTTCTACCTTCTCTGGGCGTTCTTTGGAAATTTAACCAAAAACACAAATGTCAGGATTTGCCTTGACTTTTGCTTTCAGCAGAATTCTTAACAGGTCTGCACATGGCTTTCCTTTCCATGGTGCAAAGGCACCATTTGGTTGTCCGAGTAGCCCTGGATCCTTCCTCCTTGAACCATCCAAGATAGACCCATGTGATACCCTTCTTGCTGACTTTTCTTCTTCTGAAGTCAGTCATTTTTCTTTTCCTTCTAATTTCCGTAGAAAGTTTGCATACGTTGTTGTAAAGCACAAAACAGCTCTCCTGTTCTGAAAGAGGGACGTATTCCCTTTGATCCAGGACGTCCAAGGTCCTGCAGTGCAAAGGACTAGAAACTTCCTTTTTGTAAGAATGGATGCTCAGATTTTTCAGGAAGCTGGATTCCTGGGAAGTGGACATTTGAACTCAGAAAGTGACCCCACTCTTTCCGGGAAGAAGACATTAATACAGGGGCAATGAGAGATGTAGACAAAAAGTTACACCCAGGTACACCTGTGGCTTCAAACTGGTTCCCAAAGGCACTGCCTGAAATCCCGAGGCTTGCTTTGTTGCTACCTATCATGTCTGGTTTGGCCCTGTGAGAGATATGGAAGAGAAGCACATCGCAAGAACTACCTTATGAGATCACTCCAAGAGTCTGTCTAGTTCCGCATCCTGTTCCCCGACACTAACCAGCTAAGTGCTTCTAGGAAGCACCCCAAAAGAAGAGATGGCCTTCTGTCATTTGTCCAGAGTGTCTGGTATTCCGACAGGCACTTCCTTTGAGCATAGAGATTCTATTTAGCAGCATCGTGGCTAATAGCAATTTCCAGACCTATCCTCTCTATACCTTTGTCTCAGAACCCTCTCAGGAATAGGATCTCATGTACACCTCTGTGTGGAGGGTGACCCAAGGTTATTGCACCTAGGCCTGCCAAGTCCCTGCTAGGGTCAGAGGCTCCCCCAATACCAGGTCCTTTTGCTCACTGCTGCTCAGATTCTCTTTTTAATGCAGCCTCAAATACTTTCAGGAAGTTCTTACCCAAAGTGATAAAGAGTAACTCTAGGAATCACCAGCAACTCTATGGTTTTGCCATAGAATCTCTGATGATTCCTAGAGCTACCCGTTGTAACATCTAAGAAAGAGTTCTGTTAAATATGCAAGGCTGCATTTATTTTTCTAAAAAATTCTCCTACAGCACTACACCCCACTCCCACAACCCCCCCTCCCCGTTGCCTGGCAACTTTATTTGCATCTCAGATTGTGGAGACAAGACAACAGAGCTTTTCAGTGAATTACTGTGGTGGAGATATTGTTGTCCAGGATTGTTTTCATTTGTCCCACTGTCAATTGTTGTCTAACAATGGGGCAGAGAGTGGTGGGAGAAGCATGCATGATATGTACATACCACCTTCAGCTCAGGAGGAGGAGAATTGTTCCAGAAACAGCCTTTTGTAAACACTCAAGTGATAGCAGAATTCTTTGATGCAACTCTCACCCGTAGTGTAGAGCATTTCATTGAGTTTGGTGGGCTCAGAAAGAATTCTTGTCAAGTATTTGGAGTATACTTTTCTAAGCTTTGTCACTCACTCCTTTATTTTACCCATATGTCTTACCAAGCTCTCTTTCAGTCCTTGTGCTTGGCTGGACATTCTCTTTCTTTGGATTTCTTGCTCGCAAAGCTTAACTTGGAATGAATCTGGGAAGCTGAGGGATAGATAAACACAAGAAGGATCCTTCAGAAATCTTGAAAGGTCTGTGTGGGAGTTCTCAGCATGGGGTCATTCCCTGATTTCCAGCTGTGGACGTTTATCAGTAGGATTGCTCTACATGAACACATGAAGCTGCCTTATACTGAGTCAGACCTTTGATCCATCAAAGTTGGCATTGTCGACTCTGACTGGCAGTGTCTTTCCAAGGTCTCAAGGTCTTTCACATCACCTACTGCCTAATCCTTTTTTGTTAAAGATGCCAGGGATTGAACCTGGGACCTTCTGCATCCCAACCGGATGCTCTACCACTGAGGCATAGCCCCTCCTCAAATACCCAAATACCTCACATTAATTGAGGATGTGCAGAACCTTGTCTTACGTGTCAATACAGACCGGTATCCCCATACTTATGTGAGCCTGTGGCCAGTATTATATATTATTATTATATATAAGGTTTAAATTTTCAATACTTATAAAATTGATAAAAATACTGAAGACTCAGAGGACTTGTCACTGGTGAAAGAATCTCACTGAAAAGGATATTACCCGGATTCTATTTTGACAGAAGTCCTACAGAATAAAGAGATAAGGAAAACTACAAAAAAGGACACTTTTCTTTCTTTTATGAATATATTTATTTATTGTATTGCTATTGGATAGGTCTGTTTCTCTGTTTCCCTTAACTTCATTAGCTCAATCAGTAGCTTGTAGCTTCTTTTTAAATTGTATAGATTTTTCTTTTTGCAGTGGAGGAACCATCAAAATCGTTTTTTTCCGCGTACCTGGAATTGGGATGGCAACCCTATGTTTTTAAAATCCCTTGTTTCAGAACAATCACAGCTTCAGGAGGCATAGTGGTATACCCTTTGTAGCACTATAGCTTCACAGAAGTCTATGGAGCAGTTTTAATTCCAGGCACGACTCTTTAAGGGACCTGAGTGCTCCATTTGTGTTAAAGAGACCCTGAATTAGTAACCACAAGCTTTTGCATTTGAAGCTAAGCTTGCCATTGTCTCACCATCTTCTTCCCAGAAGGTCAACCTTTCAACCAGCTCTGCTCAATATCCATTCAAACCTGTAGAGAATTCTTCAGAAAACAATACACAAGATCTTTTAACATCCAGCCTGACAATGAGATTTGGAAAACATCCAAATATACCCATTGAATTATATCATAGAATTATAGAATCCTAGAGTTGGAAGGCCATCTCGTTCAGCCCCCTGCTCAATGCAGGATCATTTTGGATGGTCTTAAAAACATGAATGTCGAGTGGCTTCTGTTTTTAGATTTTATGTCAAACCAACATGGCTACCTAGAATCTGTGCCGTGTTGGGAGGGTGATACGGAAATTCAATTAATAACAATAATAATTATCATTATAATGCCATTGTCTCCTTCCTTGATCCCGCTATCTACTTCTCCATGGGCATTTTCCACTCGTGCCTCCTGCAAATATCGTGAGACATTCCCTCCTGAGATGCTGCCCTTGGGAGGGGCGGGCTGGAACGTAGGCGAGCAGCAGTGAAAACAGTCTCTTTCTATCCAAGCAAACAAACAAACCCCTCAAAGGCCACTCTTTGACATCCGCCACCCTGGAGTGCAAGCCCGTTAGGGGAGGCTTTTGAGAATAAACAACCCAAGCCGCTCGGCAATCACAGGTTTGCTTCCAAGTCGCATTTTCTATTACTGCAACATAAAATAAAAAATTGACTTTAGCAAAGGGAGGCGGGGAGAGCTCTGTAGCCTTATCAGGAAGCTATTTTCTCCACATGCCAGAGCTCTGATTAGAGTGATGGATCCATCTGACACCCCTCACAGCCAGGGACAGCTGTAATTGTCTGGCTTATTTGTCACGGCTCTCCGTGTTATGGCAGGCGGCGGCATTGCTTGACTTCGGAGCAAGTTGGGAGCTGAGGGGAAGTGCAGTGCCTTTAGCACCCCGTTTTCCTTGATTCCCCCCATTGCAGATTGATAGCAATGAATAGAATAGCTACTTGCCACTTCCCACCATGGCTGTGGGGTTGTGGCTCAGAGGTCAAGCCAAGCTCCTGCCTTTTCCATCCAGAAGGGCACCAGGTTTGATCCCAGGTGTCTCCAGTTCGAAGATCTCTTGTTGAAGGTGTAGGGAGAGAACCTTCTCTCCTGGAAAACCTCGAGAGCTGCTCCCATCAGAGATGACACAGTTGGACTGGATGGACCAATGGGTGGCAATTTCAAAGGTTCATAAGTGCAGTCTGGCACACGGAAGCTTGAATTTCATCTCACGGGGCCATTAAAAGGCCTACTGTCACATCTCTTGTTGTCCATGGTTCTGTAGTAACCAGAGGTGACCGTGAAGAGGCAGAAAGAGGGAAATATATAGGTAGGCATCCCATTTACCCAGCTGGTGTTGTGAATTACCAGTCCACAGTCCCAATTTCCTGCTCTTGAGGCACTGAAGAATGAGGACAAAATGGCCTCCACGCAGTGATGCTCTAGGAAAAGAACATGGGGAAGTCTGCTAGGAGTATCACCTGGAAGTGATTTCTCATCCTCCCCAAACTCTGCCTTTCAAACCCCTCCTCCCCCTCCAAAGCACCCAGAATTTGCCAAAGAAGCATTAGAATCATAGAATCATAGAATCATAGAATCATAGAGTTGGAAGGGGCCATACAGGCCATCTAGTCCAACCCCCTGCTCAACGCAGGATTAGCCCTAAGCATCCTAAAGCATCCAAGAAAAGTGTGTATCCAACCTTTGCTTGAAGACTTCCAGTGAGGGGGCGCTCACCACCTCCTTAGGCAGCCTATTCCACTGCTGAACGACTCTGACTGAGAAAAACTTTTTCCTGATATCTAGCCTATATCGTTGTACTTGAAGTTTAAACCCATTACTGCGTGTCCTTTCCTCTGCAGCCAGCAGAAACAGCATCCTGCCCTCCTCCAAGTGACAACCTTTCAAATATTTAAAGAGGGCTATCATGTCCCCTCTCAACCTCCTTTTCTCCAGGCTGAACATTCCCAAGTCCCTCAACCTATCTTCATAGGGCTTGGTCCCTTGGCCCCAGATCATCTTCTTCGCTCTCCTCTGTACCCTTTCAATTTTATCGATGTCCTTCTTGAAGTGAGGCCTCCAGAACTGCACACAGTACTCCAGGTGTGGTCTGACCATACAATGGGACTATGACATCTTGTGATTTTGATGTGATGCCTCTGTTGATACAGCCCAAAATGGCATTTGCCTTTTTTACCGCTGCATCACACTGCCTGCTCATGTTTAGTTTACAATCCACAAGTACCCCAAGGTCTCGTTCACACACAGTGCTACCTAGAAGCGTATCCCCCATCCAGTAGGCATGCTTTTCATTTTTCTGACCCAGATGCAGAACTTTACACTTATCTTTATTAAATTGCATCTTGTTCTCATTTGCCCATTTTTCCATTGTGTTCAGATCTCGTTGAACTCTGTCTCTATCTTCCGGAGTATTTGCCAGTCCTCCCAATTTGGTGTCATCTGCAAACTTGATGAGTAGTCCCTCCACCCCCTCATCTAGATCATTAATAAATATGTTAAAAAGTACCGGGCCGAGCACCGAACCCTGAGGTACCCCGCTACTCACCTCTCTCCAGTCTGATGAAACACCATTGACAACAACTCTTTGAGTGCGGTTCTCTAACCAATTCCCTATCCACCTAACGATCTGAAAATCCAGATTGCAGTCCTTCAACTTATCCATCAGAACATCATGGGGAACCTTGTCAAAAGCTTTACTAAAATCCAAGTAAATGACATCAACCAAATTTCCCCGATCCAGCAAACCTGTTACTTGGTCAAAAAAGGAAACTAGGTTGGTCTGGCAGGACCTGTTGGAGACAAATCCATGCTGACTTCCTTGGATCACCAAATTGTCCTCCAGATGTTTGCAGATCGCTCCCTTTAATATCTGCATTGGGAACCCAAGATATGGGCCACACAGAAGATGAGGCCAGGTAGCCTCTAAGCCCCTATTCCTAAGCAGGGAAGTACTTCAATTTGTACCAGGAGCTCCAGGGTGGCACTTCACAGTTTGCTAATGGGAGAGTGTGAAGTCTGAATCTCTTGATATGATGCAGCATATCTCTCACCCCCCCCCAAAAAAAATATGGCATGACTTTTTATTAAAATAAACAGGGAAATTTGGGACCGTTAAAGTCAATTGAAACAGCCACTCAGTTCTAAACAAGGATTTTTTTTTAAAGAATGAGAATACATTTCTCCTTTCATGTGAATTTTTCCAATATGACCCTTTTTGGATGTCTAAGATGGAGCCATTCCAATTGCTGCAGGAAAGATGCAAGGGCATACATTATTTAGAACAAAGAACAAGGAGGGGGGGGGAATGATTCATGGAACAGAAGACAAAAAAGCCTAACTGGAATTAACTAGGACCTGAAAGGCTGGATGTCTGTGCAAATTGTACAAGTTACAAAATTATATAAACATTTGTTGTACACAGCTTTTTAAAGATTCTTTAAGGTTAAAAAACAGACAAAGCCCATGGGCCATTACTGAAAAATTATCCCACGCACAATAAATGTTTATGCAATTGTGTAACTTGTCCAATTTGCACAGAGATCTAACCTTTCAGGTCCTAGCTAATTCCAGTTATGTAGTTAGGTTTTTTTTTTCCTGTTCCATACATTATTTAGACCCTATGCAATTATTTTCTGGGGACATGCAACATCTTCCAAATTTATTTATTTTTAATGAAAAGCTTTTTGAAGACGTGAGTTGGAGTGGAGGAACTGGAACAAGTGAGAGTGGCGGATAAACCTTTTCCCTGCAGTATTTCTGATCCGACTCACATCGGGGATATACATGAACATCACTCTCCCAAGAAGCTAAACCAAGGGTAGTCAAACTGCGGCCCTCCAGATGTCAGGGGCTGGCAGGGGCTCCTGGGAATTGTAGTCCATGGACATCTGGAGGGCCGCAGTTTGACTACCCCTGAGCTAAACGGACCAAATTAAAGCTATTGCACTTTGGACACATCAGGAGAAGACAAGGCAATAATGCCTGGGGGGAGTTGAAATGCAACAGGAAGTGAGGAAGACCCAGCGTGAGATGGATGGATACAATCAAGGAAGCCAGGAGGGCCTGAGCAAGTTCACAAGCCCTGAGCAAGGTTGCTAACAGTAGGATGTTTTGGAAGTCATTCATTCATAAGGTCACTGTAAATTGGAAGCAATCTTGCTTAGTACATACGTATGTTTCCCGTGGGTGTAGAAATAGCTAGGGTAAAGGGTTAAGCCAGGCTTTTACAACCAGGATTGCTGTGTTCCTTGACAGCCCTGGAAGAGATTCTAAATTGAGTTAATTTTTTAAAATTAGTTAAACGTTTATCGGATAATATGGGCATGTTGACCCACCAACCCCTCCCAAAATGGTCAACGATGGGCCTGGGGGGTGGGAAGGGGAAGGGCCCTTTGTGGCCATGTGCACAGCTCTGCTTCCCAACCACATTCTGCATGATCATTGCACTTCTGGGGTTTCTTGAAACCTGAAGAATGATTTGAGGGTTTCTCAGCGGTGTTAAGGTTGAGAAAGGCTGAGTTAAGCAAACATATAGATTCCTGCAGCTAACCTACATGTTGACAATGAAAAATAAAATTGTCAGGAAACTGCTACATGCACCTTGTTTGGTTTTCACATGCATTTTGTGTTTCTGGCCAACTTGCTGATGAAGTAACTGGACATATGCATGCTAAAAACACTAATAGCTGTGGGGTTTTTTTTAAAGGAGGGACAGGGGAACTGTGTGATCTGTGTTGCTAACATTGTTTTCCATGATTACAAGGGAGTGGAAAAGAAAATAAGCTCCACAAATAAAATCAGAGTCCAGTAGCACCTTTAAGACCAACAAAGATTTATTCAAGGTGTGAGCTTTCGAGTGCAAGCACTCGAAAGCTCACGCCTTGAATAAATCTTTGTTGGTCGTAAAGGTGCTACTGGACACTGATTTTATTGTGCTACTTCAGACCAACACGAGTACTTATTTGAAGCTCCACAAATGTAATTAAAGCACACTGCTTGTTTCAGAATCTAATCCTGAGGCCCTTGGCCTGTGATTCCTGTGAAATCTCTTCCGTCTCCCCTGCTGAAATCTCAAATGCCCCCCCCCCCCGATATCAGAGCAGCTTCTGTTGGCTTTAGGTTGCCTACCTCTGTTTGCATCACAGGTTAGATTGCGAGAAACGAGGTCCCTCATTCTTCCTTTGTTTCTGTACTGCTCAATTAATTTAAATTCCCGCTGACCTCGCCTCAGAGACTTGGGGCATAGAAGAGAAGTTCAAAAATAGAAAAGAGTATGAAACATCCTATTTGAAAATTAACCTGTACGATTTAAGGCAGGACAGGTGGCAGTGCATGCATACCAAAGCTCATTACCCACACAATACTTTGACCCAGAACCAGCTTTTTAAAAGAAATTACAGCTTGGGGCCATGGCTCAGTGGAAGAGCTTCTCCTCAGCATGCCAACAGGTTCAATCTCTGGTCAAAAAGAACCAGGCAATCAGTGAAGCGAAAGACCTTTGCCTGAGAACCTAGAGAGCTGCAGCAAGTTGGAACAGACAATATTGAACTGGATACCCCAAGGATCTATTCAGTAGAAGGCCGTCCCATGTGTTCATATACTATTGTCTTTGGGATACCACAGCAGGAAATGGGGGCATGGCATGAAGAACTCCATGAAGAATTCCATACTTTTCATCCAGTCCTTGATCTCATTAATGATGTATTATACCACCAGCCCATCAAACTGCATCTAGTGACTGATCCTCCCCAAAACCTGCTAGCAGTTCAAGGATCAAATGCTATTAAATAACTTTAAAAACAGAACAGTAGGTGAGAAGGACACCTGTGGGTTTCCACCTCCAGTATCCCAGCACCACAGATGCACCCAAATGTAAAGAGGTGATCTGGAAGTCATGTGGGCCGACTGACACACAGAAGAGGAAGAACCTTCGACACGGAGTCCACAAAAGCAAGCAAAGACCCCAATATGGTCCCCTGGTCATGTTGTGGTCCCTGCTGTTTTGTTTTGTTTTGAGAGGTGTTCTGGATTTGTCTTTGAAGGGGCAGCTGCATGAGGATAAATGTCATGGCAGCTACGACTTGATGGTGGGTACGGCTCTAAATTAAGGCCAAACTGTTTGTAATACAACAGCGGAGTGTCCACCTCCACCCTGGGATCTGCATCCATGTGTAATGCTGACTGATTAACTCTTGACAACATCTTTCCCATCACATGCATCCCAACGTTATAGCATGCAGCCTTGCAAAAAGGGTATCACCCAACTACGTTATCAAGGTCAACTTAGGTATGTTCATGACTTAGTTGGTTAATTCCTGGGGAGGGAAAACTGTGTTGGAGACAAGTTTGGAAATGCCAAAGGACACCGGGTCCATGTAGTCCAAATTTTACTCAAGACCAGTACAATGTCTTTGCACCACGTGACCATTAAAATATAGCCGTAGCATTGAAGATTCTTTGGCTTTGAGACAGTCTGATCTTGAGCTTCGGAAACTTTTAGAGTGGGGGTAGATGATCTGCTGCCGCTTCTTCTTTTTTGCTCCAGTTTTAAAAAGAAAGCACTCCACTGACTTTGGAAGATGTTAGTGCATTGGCAACCTGGAGCAGGGGACAATATATACCTGCTGGCCCATCAGGAGGCAAGCCAAGTCTCCGCTATGTTGATAACATCTCAAGGATTTGTCTTGGAATTGGCTGTTCTAGCAGATTGGGGAAGTGAGGATGGGCACACGTTATGCTCATGGCCTTCTCCTGCACTGCTGGCTCCAGCAGTCCTGTTGGTGCCTTGGTTGCTTGGGCAGAGAGATCTGGCCGCCTGGGCATTGGGTTGCCAGCTCCGTGTTGTAAAAAAAAAAAAAAAAGACATGGAGATTTGGGTTGGGGAGCCTGTGGAGGGCAGAGTTTGGGGTAGAATGCTGTAGAGTCCAGTAGAATGCTCTACAGTAGAATGCTGTAGAGTTTTATATAAGAAATATACATGCTGTACAGCAGTTCATTCCCAAAACAAGGCTGATTCGGGGACTTTTTTGCTGGATGGAATCAAATTGCACATGCCTAATCACCAGCAACATTGCCTGGGCATCCCTCCCGCGAGTGCCATCCATCCCCCACCAGTGGCAGGAAGGACCTGGCAATCCTAGGGGAGTCCCATTGTTCTATAGAACTCAGATGACCAGCTAGGGATGTGGGCCAGGCTTCCTAGTGGGACTGAACCTGGATTTTTTTTTAAAAACGCACACACAGAGCCCATGAAATGATATAGGATTTGGGCTCTCTACCGCTATTTCTCCTTTGTTTGCCCTCACGGAGAACGTTTTGTGAACATTCCTAACCTAAAGTCCTCCACAGTGTGAAAAGCACTGTGGATTAATCCTCGCCAAAGGCTGGCCACAGCTTGTTTGTTCCAAACTTCCCCCTGACTTAGATCCTGAGGATGTCATGTGATGGAAACCTGTGACCTGTGGGGAGCCTTAAAGGAGCCCAGCTCAGTTGTGAGTATTATGTGCATTCTGCTCACAAAAAGCATTGTCAAAGGATTAACTAGGAGTGCAGCAGCAGCCTCCTGCATTAAGGCAACCCTGAGACGGCCAGCCTCATTCTTCGCTCGCTTTGCCCTCCCACCTTTTGTCTGGCTGCATTGCCAGCTCTGCAGGACTTCACTTTGCTTCTGCATAGTGCCCTTAATCTAATGGGGAAACTAATTTTACAAGAGGTCTCCTGTGGAGAGCCAGAGTTCCTGGCCCCAGTGTTGTTAGGGGCAACCGCAGACTCCGTGCATTGACTGTGGGGCCATGTCATGCTAAAAATCAATGTGAAAGAGATTTGACAAGGTCGCCAAGGTGTCATTGCAGCACAGGTAACCTGGAGGTTTGCACAGAAAAGGAAAAAAAAAAACCCAAGAATCCCAGTTCCTTCATTAATCTTTATTGACAGAGCGGTTGTGGTTATCCATTGTGGATAACGCATTCCTCTGGTAGCAGGAAAATGCCGTCTTTGGAGCATAAAAGACAAATCCGATTGTAAAGTAGGCTCTGAGTCTGGTAGGCCCCACTTCAAAGGTTTCCTCTATCCTGAACTTTCTGGGTGGTCTTTAGCAGGGCATTACAGGGCTGGTTTATCCACGGAGCACATGTAGAACGTGCTACAGGCCTCACCCTTCCAGGGGCCCCACAAGATGTCTCTCCCCACGCACACGGATTAGGACCATAGTCTCTCCTCCCTCACCCTTTTCCTTCAAGGACACTCAGAGTGACACCCCACCACAATTGTGCTTCCTACTCTGCTCAGGCCCTGGGAATCCTTAAACCGGCTCTGGTGCTACGCGCCCCACAAATCCTTAAACCACTCCTGGGTTATTGGTTTCTTAGTTGAGTATAAGAACTATAACACGGCCCTTCCTTATAGTACTCCAAGGAGATACCAATGTCAAAACAGGCCCTGGTAGTTTCCCAAGGACCACCATGAATCCATTGCCCAAATTCAGTTCCTGAGAAGCCTATCACGGATTTCAGGATGAAAAGATAAGTAATAGGAAACCAGGGTCCCTCAAGGTCATGTGGCCATCCACGAGCAGCAACCCGCCCAACAGAAATGGATTCCCCTTTATAAGGTTTTTAAGGAGATGGTTTAAGAATATAATTTAATTAATATATTTCCACTTAAACCGTTTAATAACTGCTTATTGGTGAAAATGAATTACTTGCACGTGTCCTGCTGTTACCCACCCTGAGCTTAGTGGAAAGGGTGGGCTGTAAAATAATAATTTTATTAAAGACAGGAAATCACATGCCTTTCTGTTTGGCCTCTCTGTTGTTATTTTTTTAAGCCATTCCCTGCAGCTGCCGTGTGGCTGAGGGGAACCTGCATTAGGTCTGGGTAAGCCATACCCAACTCTTTAAGAATCCAAACATGTCATTTGACCTCCAGTTGCAATTAAACTGGTGCAAAGTGTAGTGGGGGGGGGGAATCACAATTTGCAGTGAGTTGGCAATTGGGGATGGAGTTCTTCACCTTTACTTCCCATTCTGAGACCTACCCTCCCTAATCGCTGCTTCCTAAAATGCAAGCTGAGTGAGGAAAGTGGCAGGGGGGAGGAGTAGGGGAAATTTCAGGGGACAGGCAACAGCAGCAGCAAAAAGGGCTCCAGAAAGGCACACACCCTGCTGCCCACCCACCTCCTTTCTGCCACATGACTAGCATGGCCCTGGATCAAACCGCCAATAATATCTATATCTCTACTGTGTTTTTATCTAATGTGACCCACCCGGAGCAGGGTGGGCTATCAACATACACTGAATAATTATAATTATTCTTATTCTTATAATAATAAATGTGGTGGTTATCAAATGGGGTGTTCTTCTCACTGGCCTTGCATGAGACAAGACAAGACGTTGATTGACAGCCATTTAGACCAGAGTAGCCATCAGTAATCAGAAATGTAGGACAACTTGATTCAAAATGTAAACTATCTAACATAGAGAGAGAGTTCGGAAACTAATTTTTTAAAAAATACAATGCAATGGTTATTAAAAGGCTTTAAAATTTCATCGGATTGCATGAGAGCACAGTTGGTCCAGCCACCAGGATCAGGTCATGATCCCACTCCTCTGTGAAGGGGGACTCTTTTGCAAGGCTGGTCTCGTGCCTCCAGGTTGGAGTCGTCATTTGCATCTTCCTTCCATGCTGCACTTTGCTTCACCTCCCGAAAACGTGGCCCGTTTTCTGACTCGCCCATCCCCTTCGAGGCCTGCCTTCTTCCATCCCATCTTCCTTCTGTTTTCCTTTGCACAGCACTGTGTTCACGGAGTGGTAAATTTATGGAACAATATTTTTATTTTTATCTTCACTTTTTTTCCCCTCTTCCATTGTCTCCTCCCCTGGTTTAGAAATAAGTGAGCCCACAAGCTCAACCTTGTTCCAAGGTCAGTATTGTGCTTGCTGTATGTCACATCCGCCTCCCTGAATTGCAGCCTCCCCACCACCCCTGTGTTCCACATTGCCTGTTTCCCTGCCCAATATGCATGGAGGACGGCCCCGTTTCCAGCGAGGCGACCGAGGAGAGCCCAGCTTCTGATTGGTCCACTAGATCTCCCCTTTGTCATGTTTGATTGGTCAGCCCTGGGCTCAGAGCTACAACATCCAGTTCCAGATCTCCTCCTGGCGGAAAGTCATTCAGGTTTTTTTCTAAGCAACTAAGAGCATCTTTGTACATCTTATCTACATACAAAAATATGAACCCATTGTGTGTGGGCTGTAAATAATCACTGGTTAGACTTTCTTTAACAAATGCTATAATAATCTTTTATATAACAATAGAATAGATTCACATTCAGATTCAGGCTACCTTTATTCAGGGGTAGCCAACCTGTGGTCAAACACTGGCAGGGGCTCATGGGAATTGTAGTCCATGGACATCTGGAGGACCACAGGTTGACTACCCCTGCCTTTATTGTCATAAAATAGAACAATATCGTAAGATTGTCAATGGATTGCTATTGGAGCTGTATTGGTGATGACATTGTATTGTATGTCTTTAGAATGGTTGCATTATTGATTTGTTTGTTGGATTGTTTAGCTTTCATTCTGCTCGCTCTCAGCAGAACAGATCACAACATAGTTAAAATCACATATCATTCTAAAATATAATATAAAATCTAATGTCATATAAAAGATTATCGCAGCATTTGTTACAGGGAGTTAGCTCGGTGTGGTCGTTCAGAGCAGTGGCTTCTCATCTGGTGGGCTGGGATTGATTCCCCGCTCTTCCACATGCAGCCAACTGGGTGACCTTGGGCTAGTCACAGCCTTGATAGCGCTGTTCTCACAGAGCAGTAACATCCAGATTCTCTCAGTCCCACTAGCCTGTTGGGAGAGGGTGGGAAGGCAATTGTAAGCTGCTTTGAGATTCTTTTGGGTGGTGAAAAGTGGGGTATAAAAATGAACGCTACTGCTGCTGCTTCTTATCAGTGACTGTTTATAGTCTATGCACCATGAGTTCATATTTTTGTATTGTCCTAGCACGTTATCTCTTTTGTATATTTATATCATCTACGTGCCATTTTTTGGCATCCTGGAGGGTCCCAGTTTGATGGTGGCATTGAAAACAGTTCCCAAATCCCCCAATACCAGGATTAAATCCATAATCGATAGAATCAAGTCTGAGGGGCCAGCTAGACATGACGGCATCCTTGTGGCTCCCATGGGAGTGCTGCCACCGTTCAACGTGGTCATAAAGTGCCACGAGAAACTGACCCGGATAGGACCCACAGGAGGCTGCTTATTCTTGCTTGGGCTCTGCAGCTAGGGTTCTGCACTTCGGCTCAGTTTGACTGCTTCGGTGATCACCAAGGTGGCCAAACCAAGCCGAAGCACACAACCCTACTCTGTACCTTCACGCCCAAGCAAGCCTGATCTTGTCAGATCTCAGATTGGCCCTGGCATCAATTTGGAAGGGAGACCTCCAAGGTCATGATCTGGAGCCAGGCTCTGGGCAAGCTGCCCCTGAATGTCTCTGGCCTGGCTTCCAGACAATCCTAGGATCTCCTGACTAAGACCGTTTATGCACTGGGAACTTCACTGCCCCACCTCCCATGCAGGAGCACAGATTGGGGGGCAATTGAGGTGCACCGGGCCAAATGCTCCCCCATGTGGGTGCAGGAAGAGGTGGGGCAACCTGCCATGACTAAAACTCCAGCCTGCAGCCCAGCATGAAACCTCCAGTGCGTAAACGGTCTATGCGACACCCAATGCCATACGATAAATGAATAAAGAAATGGCATGCTTCATGCTGTTTTGAGTTGGTAAGTTTGCTAGTTGTCTTTCACAGTTCAGTCTTGTCATTATCTGTTTTGAGCAAAACTTGGGGGGCAAGGGAGGGGGGATGCTGGATATTTTAATGGCCAGGGTTGTTGGCTTTTTTTCATTATTTTTCTTCAGACAGTCAATGAAAATGGTCTACTGTCCAGGTCAATACTGAACTGTCTGGTTCAGGCAACCCTACCCACAAGGACACTGTCACATGGAGCCCGGCTAGGATTTCTGATTTTCTAGATTAGGCTTTCTCAACCAGGGTTTTTAGCTGTTGTTTTTTGGCAACCCCAGGAAGGGCCAATATTAGAAGGAGGAGATGTGGAACTGGCTGTAAGTGGTAAGAATCTGCCGCTTCCAGCAGATGGAGAGACCCGATGGTAGGGTAGGGAGGGAGCATGGTCCAAATCTAGGTGTTTGAACAGGCTGGTCAAATAAAGGAAAGAAAAACAAAACGGAATGCAGATGAGGGAGGATTTTAGCCACCCCACCAGTTCTCCCACCTCCCTCCCATCTCCATTGAAGACACATCTAAAGAATGGACCCAACTTGCCCTTTTGCTTGGTGGACCTCCATCTGATTCCATCACCACTTCCAGGAAATGAATGTGGCTTGTCGTCTCTCTCCGCATCTCCCTTTCCCCTTGCGGCCTTGACACTCGATGCACAACTGCCTCATGTTGAAAAAGCCAGAGCTTATTTATTAACTCATCTCTTTTTTTTTCCCTTTTCTTTTTCTGTTTTTTTTTCTTTTCTTTTTTCCTTCCCGCATGGCTTCCCTGTGTGTCTCCTCCTCATGCCTCCCTACATTCTGCCATGTAAGTACCGCTAGCTTCTCTACCAGCTTCTGACAATATTATGGCCTTTTTATTTACTAAAGCACAGTTGTAAGGGGGGTGGGTGGGGGGGGGGGTTGGAAGGTGGTCTAAAGACAAGTTTGCGGAGGCAGTTTGCTGGAATTTTAAACCCCCTGAGAGTTCTTGGATTGCACAGATATTCGGGGCTAGCAAGCAATCCCAGATATTGGGGGGAGGGGGGGAGAGAAGGATAAATGGTTGAAAACTCTAGGCCTGGATGGGAAATAAGTCAGTATTCTAATAGAGCAAGACTCCAGTAGCCCCTTAAAGACTAACAGCATATCTGAGGGTCTGTCTAACTCCTTATGCCCCTCGCAGAGCTCTTTGTTCTGGGAATCTGAATAAGTTGGTGATCCCTGGCCCATGGGAATCAACCAGGACCAGGGCCTTTTCAGTCCTGGCCCCTGCCTAGTGTAATGAGCTACCTGAATAGCTTAGGGCCCTGCCGGATTAATCATAGTCCTGCAGGGCCTTCAGGATGGAGCTCTTCCACCAGGCACTTGGTTGAGGCCAGGACAAGGAAGATCTGCTGGGTCCCTCCTCTGAGGCATAGGGTTGAAGGGGGTCATCGAGTCTGTTGGGAAGGGGTGGGACTATCGGTCTGTGGGAGTTTTATGGGTAATGTGAAGATTTTATTGCGTTTTTATGGTTATTGTAAACTGCCACGAGCCAGCCAGACCAAAAGCAGCAGTCAACAAATAAATAAACAAACAAATAAATAAATAACAAAACAGCGCTGACTCTGAAAAGTGAGCAGTGACTCATGTAAGCTCTTTCCCTGCCACAAATTTTGCTAAGTCATTCTGATACTTCTGGACTCTTGCTCTTTTCTGCTGCTACAGACAGACTTCCTTGGCTACCCATCTTGATCTATTACGCGAATTACAGGAGATAAAATTGGAGGGAATATGTCTTGTATTGTGGGCGGCCAAATTTTGTATGGATGCTGTCAACAATGGTTAGCTGTGTTGTGCTCAGGTAGAGGAGCTAGGGCCGTGAACAGTGTATGATCATCCCTGCTTCCTGAGCCCTACCCACCCTCTTGGTGCTGTCTGTACTCCGAATCAGTACAGTAAGTTCTTAGGGAACTTCCGCACATTGCCCTGTGTAGCGAAATGCCAGCTGAATGGCAAAGTGTGATAGTTTATCGTGCTTCACCGGCCCTCCAAACATAGCTTTCTCGCCTTTTTCTGCTGTCTTTTCACACTTTTTCCTGTCCTTATTTGTGGGCTGAAAAGTCATAAGAGAGAGCAATGCACTTTAAACTTATTGCGCTTCAGCCTGTCAAACCCCTTCTGGCATATCTTGCCACTGTTATCTTGCCAGTGATGGCCGCAAAAAGTTTTTTTAATTAAAACTTATTTGTTGCAATGCATATGCGCATAATCATAGAGGCATAGGTTCTTGAATATCATCTCAACATTCCACGAATTCACAAGTTTCAGGATGATGTTATGTCGGTCTTTCCTCCATGATCCCATGATACACCCACGGGTCACCTGAATAAAGCCTCCAGGAAACACACCTTTTAGTCATTGCTCTTTGTCTGCTTTGTCTGAGTGGCCATCTCTGGAACAAATTCAAAATGGAGAACCTCTTGGTCACGCTGCTAGCTCAGATCTACATTCTTGTGGGATGAGTTTGTGCCAACCTTCTTCAAATGAGCACTGGAAAAGGTGGCTTGTTCTCTCCGAAGTGTGTTTCCCTAAGCAGACATGGGTGGATAAGAGAACCATGGACTGGTGGGATAATTTTGTACTGGCCACTTGGAGTGATGACCACTGGATCCTCAGCTTCAGGATGTCCAGGGGAACTTTCAACTAAATCATCAGCCTGCTTCGGGGGAGGCTAGAGTGGCAGCCAACATGAATGCGCCTACTAATCCCGGTAGAGAAGAGGGTCGCTTCAGCCATCTGGTACCTTGCCAATTCGACATGATACAGCCTGTTTTGGGAGCAGTTTGGGCTGGGAATGTTCACTGTTGGTGAGATTGTGCTGAAGTTCAGCTTCGCTATGGAGGCTGAGCTGTACAGCAAGGTGGTGTGCCTTGGCGACGTGGTAAATTAGGTATGAAATGTTTTGTTTTTTTTTACTAGGGAGAACTGCAGCAATCAGTATGCATTAGTGTTTTCCCCCAGCCCAGCACATGCCAGTATGGAGGACAAAGAACTTTGCATGTGGTTTTTCCACTGCAACTTTTCTCCTTTGTCTATTTCTTCACGGCAGAGTATAGACAGGTTTGGCAGGCTGGGCTTTCCACATTGTTTTGCCATAGTATATGGTAGCCATATCCCCATAAGACCACCGGAAGGTAGCATCAAGGAGTTCGAGAACAGGAAGGATTTCTGCTCCGTGCTCCTTCAAGGAACCGTGGACCACTCTCGACGTTTCATAGATGCTGAGGGAGGCTGGAGTGGAAGACAACATGACGCCTTTGACTTCCAGGAGTCCAACCTGTGCACTGCCATGGACACTGGGGGTTTTGTCCCAGGGAAGGCAACAGTGACCGTCGAGGGAGTTCAGGTTTCAGCTCTGATACTGATGGGGCATACCCCCCAAGAAAGTGGCTCCTGACATCCTACCAATGGCCACGCACCAACAGGCAGAGTTATTACAGCCTTAGGCATTCCCATGCAAGAAACATGGTGGAGCAAGCCAATGGAAGTCTGAAAATGAGAAGGAGGTGTTTGACAGCAAGGCCCCATGTCCACCTTGACAATGTAACCCCTCTTGTGATTGCTTGTGTTATCCTCCACAAGATATTTGAGGAGAAGGGGCACAAGATCACGGTTCCCCAGGAGGAGCTTCAAGCAATGGAGGTGGATGAAGAACCACCCATCATGGGCCAAAGAAAAAGGAGGATTTCTAATGAGGGGAATCAGGGTTCGAGATGCCATTGCTAAGTTCCTTTATTGTCACCGGGCGGATAGATGACAGTGGATTTCTCACGAATGCTTAAAAGTGACAATAAAGTTTGCATTGTTCATTTAAAAGTCTAGATTCTCTGATCTTGCATTATTTCTCTGCATCATGTGGGAGGGTGTTCCTCAGGCTTGGGATGGGAGGTTTTTGCCACAGCCTACACTACAGTTTGTCCTCTGTGGTACCTTGGATGCAACAGGGATATCTTTAAAGTTTAAATTGCTCATCCTATTGACTAAGGAATTTGATACATTTTTTGTAAATGCGGGGCGATGCAATTATTCATTGCTCGGCTTAAAAACTGCCATTCTCCAAAATGCCTGCAACGGGCAAGTGAGCCTTCTGGCAGAAGGCAGAAATCGAGGCTCTCTTGGAGCTGGTGTGGGGGTTCAGCTGATGGCCAGCATGCACATGCAAACAAGGCATGCCTATGCTGTGCTGGCCAGAAAGCTTGCAGTGAGGGACTTCAACCGCACCTGGGAGCAGGTCTTTAAAAGGCTCAAAATAGACTTTTTAAACAGTCTGGAGTTTTGGCAGGGCATGCCAGAGGAGAGTGGAAGAACTTCCTTCCCCTCCTAGATGATGGCCATCTGAGAGGCAGCAGGATGCCCCGTATAATTTATTGTATGTTGTTGTTATGTGCGAAGTCGTGTCCGACCCATCGCGACCCCATGGACAATGATCCTCCAGGCCTTCCTGTCCTCTACCATTCCCTGGAGTCCTTTTAAGTTTGCACCTACTGCTTCAGTGACTCCATCCAGCCACCTCATTCTCTGTCGTCCCCTTCTTCTTTTGCCCTCGATCGCTCCCAGCATTAGGCTCTTCGCCAGGGAGTCCTTCCTTCTCATGAGGTGGCCAAAGTATTTGAGTTTCATCTTCAGGATCTGTCCTTCTAAAGAGCAGTCAGGGCTGATCTCCTCTAGGACTGACCGGTTTGTTCGCCTTGCAGTCCAAGGGACTCGCAAGAGTCTTCTCCAGCACCAGAGTTCAAAAGCCTCAATTCTTTGACGCTCGGCCTTCCTTATGGTCCAACTTTCGCAGCCATACATTGCAACTGGGAATACCATAGCCTTGACTAAACGTACTTTTGTTGGCAGGGTGATGTCTCTGCTTTTTAGGATGCTGTCTAGATTTGCCATAGCTTTCCTCCCCAGGAGCAAGCGTCTTTTAATTTCTTTGCTGCAGTCCCCCTCTGCAGTGATCTTGGAGCCGAGGAAAATAAAATCTGTCACTATCTCCATTTCTTCCCCATCTATTTGCCAGGAATTGAGAGGACCGACTGCCATGATCTTTGTTTTCTTGATGAATTTATTGTATAAGTTACGATAATTTCATGATGTTTTAATAATGGCCTGAACACCTCCCACACACCCAACTCCCAGGCAGGGTTGTCTAAATCTTTATACCAAGGCAAAACTTCAAGATTGCTGCGAGTTGTTCCCCCCGTAGAAGTGTGTGTGGGTGCTTTAAGGAAAGTTTTCTAACTAAAAGGGGAAAGGGGACCCTTTTAATATTAAGGTGAAAGGGTGGGTGGGTATAAGGCTCAGAATTTTTCATAGAAGCACATGTGGATCAGTGACACCTATGTCCACTTGATGGCCATGCAAGAACATGGCCCCCTTAAAGTGACCCACACCATTGTCCCCCATGAGTGGCAAACGCCTGGTGTTGCCATTGTAAGTAGTTGACATGTCCTCACTCATCAGAAGAGGCATCTGGAGGCATGGTCCTTTCCCGTTAGACACCCACCCCTTTCATGCACCCCAACAACACATCAAGATATTGCAAAAAAAAAAAACAGCCGGCTTTATTGATGGAGAGCTATAGTTTGGCCACCCCTGAAACCAACACATTATGCTTACAACCAATTAGAAATAAAACCACAGTCACCGAGCAGAGAGAAAGGCTTTTGTCTAGAAGCCCAGGCATATGCATACACTGGCTCCCAAGGTGAACAGCACCAGCAGCAAGGGGGCTCTCTGCTTCTTTCTCCTCCTCCTCCCAAAACTCTATGGTGGCCCTGCCTGCTGTTGGGCTGCCTTTCTTGTTCTCTGCAGAGAGCCTTTCCCCCTTTCATCTTCCAGGCATTAAACCATTTTAATGATGCTCACAGCGCTTCTGGAGAAGCGGCCGCCTTCCCGCCGCCTACGAGGTTGACAACCACGATCATCAAGCCAATTTATTAGCAAACACGAGACTGCGGTAAACTCTTAAGACAGCGCAAGCAAACAATTAGGAAAGGACACTGCTATCAAAGAGAAGCTCAGCGTCCGGCCCTCATCCCAGGCGTGGCAGGGAGTCAAACATATGGAGACACCTAGATGGTGGGATTTCTTGTTTGGCCTCTTTCTCTCCTACATGCATATGCCCTTTTTAGAAAGTTGCACCGAAAGAGAGAAAAGAACTGATTGCATTGACTACAATTACAAAGTCATGGATGCACAAGCGCTGTGAACTTTTTGTCGGCGGAAAGCGCCGTCAACTTGCCTGAGTTATAGCAATTGTGTCTGACAACTGTCTCAATCAGGGTTTCGTGAAACCCTGGGGTTTCTTGATGGCCCTGGAAGGGTTTCATGAATGGGTAGGTGTTAATTATTGTGTTAATGTGTTAAAAATTTATCAGGTGATGTGACCGTATGTGGTCATGTCACCCCCACTGCCTCCTCTCAAAATGGCCAAGGATGAGCCTGGAGGGGGTGGGAAGAGGAGGAGCCCAGGGTGGGCGTGTCCACAGCTAGGCTGAGGAATCCTTACAGAATGAAACTCTGCAGTTTCATCCAGCCAATCCAAACACACACACACACATATATATATTTTGGATTTGTACTCCCGGCTTTCCTTTCTCAATCCTTTTTCTTTTCTCCCACCTTCCCGGACATGAAGCAGCTCTTCCCATTCAATATATTGATTTGCTCCATAGTAGACGAGTCATCTGTGAATCATTTGCAATCCTTGGGGAAGGTGGAGGGGATTGCCAGTAGTTCTCTTAGTAGGATCGGAGGTATAGAACTTTCTTAACAATCCAGAGGGATGATTGGAGCCCCCATTATCTGCGTTTCAGCCCCACCGTTGCTGCAGCCACAGATTAGCTGTTTATCAACTTCTCTTGAAACTGCTTGTGGGTGAAGCACCCAGAGGGCCCCATGATAGAAAATGTGGCAGAAATGGTCAGGCAAGTTGCTTGAAAACTGTCTGCAAGGGCTCAAGGGGCCATGGCTCAGTGGAATAGTGTCCTCTTGGTGCGCAGAAGTTCCCTGTTTCAATCCCCGGGACCTCCAGGAAGCATCCTGTGTCCCTTGTAGGCCAGAAAGCATCCCCAGCCTTCCTTGTGCCTTATTGATAACGTGTTCTTTAATTTTGTAGAAGAAACAACCGTTTTCCAGACAACTCGGCAAGGTCAGTAAAATAGAAACTTGCAAGCCCTGCTGATTGCTTCCCAATGCTGGCCTCCGACCCCACCCACCTTCCTGCAGCTCTTTGCCCTCCCCCATAGCTAAGCTAACTTGGAGGACTTAATAGTGACTCATGGCCATCCTCTTCCTTTCTCAGCTTCTCTCTCGCCTCCCCTGCCTCTGTTCCCCTGAGTTCCTGAAGGCCTCCGTGGGCCTACTGCAGAAGGTCTTCTTTGGAAACAAGATGCTTCCTATAGTTGGCCACCTTTAGCATGGTATAATGTAGCTAGCCCTCCTTCCCTGCAGTCTAATGTGCCATAGTGATCTTTATACAGCTTACTCTTCCATTCCCTGTGGAACCTCCCCCCCCCCTCCTTGCTTTGCCACTTTGCTTCTAAACCTCTCTTTATCTTTCCTTATCTGTGTGAGAAATGTCAAGTTTCAGATAGACCTTTCTTTGGAAGCTCAGGCTTGGTTCATACCTACAAGGTCCTTGTTCAGCGGTTACCACATCATGGGACAGTTTGCATGTGTGAGTGGGTCTTAATTGCAGATCCTATACCACTTTCTGACAAAGTGCTTTCCAGTGCTCATCCCGCACACGTTGGATCATGCACTTTCAACGTGCTTTTGCAGCTTGAGGTTTCCATGCGGAAACAGGAAAACCTGGAGGTGCATTATCCAATGTGTGCAGAATGAAGTCAAGCACATTCAGCTCTCAGTCATAACAGCAAGAATAAGAACGAGGAAAGCCATTTGACTGTCTGACTCAATTTCCAGCTTGCCTTTCTTTGAGAGTCGCAGACGGATTACACTCCGTGCAAAACTATACAATCCAGCGGCATAAGGGATGCAACGGGACCAAAATTGCAAATTTATAAGTGCAACATAATCATCAGATATGATATGTCAAAAAATACAGAGAATGGAATTACAGAAACAGAAAATAATTTAGGTACAACAGGGTAATATGTATGTATATAAGTTTCATAGACTGTCACTCCTATAGCAAGTGAGAAAGCTGCATATATATCCACGCAAAAGTGCCTGCAGGGGAACATAGAAAATGCAAAGGTGCTAGGCCTGCATGTGTCATGGAAAGTGGGCGAGGAACACCCCACTGGACTCATTGATCAATTGGGTCAGATCAGGAATTTTTCCTCTACGTAGTGATGGGGTGATGCTGTCCAATCAAAATCAACAAATCTGTTCATGTGTCACATTACGTTCTAAAAGCAAACGGATGCGATCAGTGTGAATCAGTAAGTTAGTTCCTTAATTGGGGGGGGAGGGTAGAAAGTGATATGAATGACTTCTGATTTGCACTCCGAAAGAAGTACTTGAAATTAGGTGAAACACACACACACACAAAAATGTACTATAATGGAACGTTTACAGTGCATTTCTTAAAAGAGAGTTACATACTTCTATTGACATCAAGGGGTGTAGAAAGGTGTAGCTGATTGAACCCATGGGGAAATTAATACCTCTAAAGAGGAGGATGCTCATTTATAAAGATAAACCCATTTGGACCTCAAAGGGAGAACTACAACAGGATTTAAAAAATTTTTTTGGATAAGGCTGCCAATTACAGGTTGAAAAATTCCTGGAAATTTGGGGGTAGACTCTGGGGAGGGCTGACTTGGGGTAGGGGTAAAGGAGGAGCCTCTGGACGGTATAATGCCAGTCAATGCAAAGCAGCCATTTTCAGGGAAATTGAGGCCCGTACTCTGGAGAGGGGGAAGCCTGTCCTCTGGCGGGGAAGGTCCTTCCAGTTAAACCCCAGTCAAAAACACAGCTCCACCAGCAGTCCCATCCAGGTTGCCTTTTTGAGAAGTTTGATTTATTTCGTTTATTCATCTCATATGCCACTCTTCCTGACAGCCGACGGCGACTTACAAAATTCACATATACAACGTAGCAAGCATTTAAATCATTGGAAACACAGCCAAATTCAGTTCCACTCTTGTGGGAAGCCACTGGTGATATCTCAGAAGCCCGTCTTGTCCAAACTTGGCACCCGCTTGGGCAACTCGTAAGGGTATTTCTGGCCACTCGTTATTCAACAAAAGGTCTTTGTTCTCCGTTGCTCTCGCTGGATAATTGACACTTAATAGCCTTTTTTTCTCCAGGATACCACAGGGCTTGTTTATTGGCCACTTTGGATTGTCACATGTCTCCTTAACGAGCTCCAAGGAATGGGAGTTGGAGAGAAGCCATAGCGAAGGCCAGGCAGGGCTACTCCGGCTTCTTTGTCGGCTCCGCTCCCGTTAATGGCAGCTTTGGCAGCCGGAGCGCCATTATCTTCTTCCATGCAGCTCTGTGCTTGGCTCCCTCCAAAGCTCGTTATGAAATTTCAAAGCGTCCAACTTCTCTTTCAAGAATCTGGTGGTTCCCGCTTTCCTGACTCGCTGGTCCGACTGTATTATGATAAACTCTGTTGATCTAAGAGGACTGGGAAATATTTTTCTTTGACTTAACAGTTTGTTTTGGGGGAAGGGGAGAGAAATGTTCATGTTGGGATTGTATGGGAGTAATATGAATAGAACGTTCTAGAAGGAAGCGTGGCAGCCATAAGCCTCTCTGGAAGAGGAAGGACATCTCGTGGGATTTTTCTGTGACTGAACCGGGTTTTTTAAGTCTGTTTGCGGGAAGGGGGAGAGAAATGATAAAGTTGGGATTTTGTTGGAGTAATATGAATAGAACGTTCTAGAAGGACGAGTGACAGCCATAGCTTTAGCTGGAAAATAAAGGATGCAAGCACAACACACGCTCAATTTAATTTGAATCCCATTTCAGACTGAGTCTTGTCACCATGTAACGCAGGGGTAGTCAAACTGCGGCCCTCCAGATGTCCATGGACTACAATGGACTACAATACTTAGATGGGAGACTACCAAGAAGGTCCGGGATTGCTACACTGTGGCAAGCAATGGCAATTGTAGTCCATAAACATCTGGAGGGCCGCAGTTTGACTACCCCTGATGTAACGGAAAGCCTCATACCTGATAATGACGCATGAGTTTGCAAACACATGCCAAGTCATCTCAGGAGAACCATAGAGCAGGCTTCAACAGTGGCTGTATCTCATGCAGTGGGTCCTAGGATAAATCCCAGACATCTCCTGATAAAGGATCAGGGGATGGAGAAAGTTCTCTGTGTGGGATCCTGGTAAGCTTCTGCCATTCACAGTAGACAATCCTAGCCTAGCTCAACCAAAGAGTTGATACAGTGTAGAGCAGCCTCATGCACCCATCATTCTAAGGGGCTTATTCCTTGATATACAGATGATAAGTGGTTACTATGTTCTGGATTCTGAGAAGGATGTGAATTGGATTGGAGAGAGTATATGGTAGGCAATAACGTGGCCACTTAGATGACTGTTTCCAGTGGAGCTGAGCCGCAGTTGCTTGGAATGGTGGTGGAAAATGTGGTCAAGTTGCCATCAACTTACGGCAACCCCACAGGGCCAAGACAAGGCCAAAAGAGGTGGTTTGCCATTGCTTGCCACAGTGTAGCAATCCCGGACCTTCTTGGTAGTCTCCCATCTAAGTATCAACCACGACCAACCTCGCTTAGGTTCCAAGATCTGACAAGATCAGGCTAGCCTAGGCTATGCTGCATGAATTAAAAGTGAGTCTTGTTGGAATCATTTAGTAGTCTTTCCCCCCACTGTGGACCTCCATCCACAGTGAGATGCTTAGGTCGACTACACTTTGGCCATGACTCCTTCTTGGAAACCGGGCCCTTGTCCTAAGAGGTTTTCTGGAGTTATTCAGAAGATTCATCACCCTGATTTTTCAGAACAAACTCATTTTGTGGCTTTCTTCTACCTGCAAACTTGTTGGGATACTTTTGTGATCCAGGACACTGTTGAGATTCATGCTGCATGCACTTCCTTAACTTCGAGGATTTCCTTCCCAGATTGGTCGGTGTTAAACTAGAGAGTGTAGCCCTAAGCGGTATGAGAAATCACTTCACCTAGAGAGCTGCCTAGGTCTCATTGGTTTATCTTTCCATTCCGTCAGCTAACACGGAGGTTCTTCTCTTCCCACAGGACCCGGAGCAGTGCATGATGGGAACAATGGATCCAGAACAGTTGCCAGCGTTTGGCTGCTTTCCGTCCTGCTGTTTCACTTGCTGCCCAAGTTTTGACTCCGTCAACGATGGTGAAAGGAAGAAGAAAGAAAAAAAAAAGGGGGGGGGAGAGAGAAAAAGAAGAATATTAAAATTTTTAAAAATAATCATAATAGTAAAGAGAGTATATTCTGAGGAGATCTGGGAGGGGAAAGAAAGGGAGCTTGAAAACACACGAAGAGTCTAAATTGTCCTGCTGATGTTTGAACACGACTGTTTTTTTTTTCTTTCCTCCTCGTTTTTTTTCCGTCCTTTTTCCCCCCTGCCATGGACAAGTATGCAGCTGTTGGGGACTAATCAGTGCATTTGGCTGAGTGACCATTGTTTCCTGTCCTCACCCTGCCAAGGCAGAATCTCTCTCTCTCTTTCTTTCTCTCTCTGTCACTCTTTCTTGGTCTTTCTGTCACTTTCTGCTCGGTTCCCCTGTATGGAGGATTACAAGGTCAGCTGTCCCATGCGCAAGAATTCCTGGCTTTTTCATTCCCTTCCCCAGCGTTCCCCCTCCTCTCCGTGGGCGATGCTGTCGTTTTTATGGTTGCAAGCTACTTCCAAAACAACCGCAGACCCCAGCCAATTCAACCATGAGGAACAATGATGACCACACAATGTATACACGATTGTTAAGACATTGATTCATTGTACTACATGGATATCATGGATAATAAGGGATTCTGAGTCATTATTAATTTTATTAATTATATTTTCTGATATGAGCCTAGAACTTGTTAGTTCATAAAAAAAAAAATATACAGCAGCAACAACAACAACAACAACAACAAAAGAACAAAAACAAACAAAAAAGGGGGAGAGAAGTTTATCAAACGGGACAAATCGAGTAGCGGGCTTCTTAAACTAGGTTTACAAGAGGTGGAAGGTCAGCTTGTCTCCAGTTGTCTGCGTGATCCGTCTGGAGGAGAGTCAACGAATCCGGCAGAGAACAACAGCAAAAAAAATAAAAATAAAACACAAAACGAAGAGGAGATGAACAAGCACTGCCTCCGCCAGCTTTCTCAAGTTCTCATTCATGATTCTGGTGTTCAAAGTCGAGAAGATTTTTTGATGTCTTCATACTGTTTGGAAGTACAAAAAGGTTGACACTCACTGTACGTTGAGTTAGATGGATATGCTTATTCTTTTGTATGAGCTTATATATATAAATATATATATACAGTATATATAGAAATATACATATATATATATTATAATTATTATTATTTTCCGGTTTTGGTTAGCATTTGAGCACATTATTTCTCAGCCAGGCCCTTTTTCTGACATTACTGCATGCTGTATATGGAGTTAGCTGTGTACTGGTCTTCTCGGACACAAGGATCAGAGTTTTATTGGTAATTGTGTAATTAATTCCTGCCTATTTTTTTTTTCTTTCTTTTTTTGGCCTTCCCGTGGGTTATTTACATGTTGGAGACATTTATAAAAAAAAGAAAAGAAAGAATGAAAAAAAAAAAAAACCAGAATTCTGCAGCCTCTCATTCCGAATTTAGATCGATAGGAAGGAGGGGAAAGGTGATGTTAATCAATTACATGGTCTTCATTTTCCCTGTTCCACACACACCTTCAGGTAGGGAGACAAAATAAAATGGAAGAAGTTTCAAATAACCATACGTCTTTTTTTCCCCCCACTCACCGTAAACTCCCATTTCAGTAGATGGACCGGGAAGGATGTGTGTTGATAAGGTTTAGGGATGCTCAGTAAACAAAAGATTCCTTTGCCTCAAGGTGGCTTGGAAGCCAAAACTGGGAGGTCGTTTCCGATTCTACATTTTAAAATACAGAATATAGTCCATATTACCTTCAGGTTGATGGTGAGATCTCATTCTTAAGCTGCTTGTGCAGACAGTGTGTGTGTGTGTGTGTGTGTGTCTGTATCTCCAGTCAATGCACTGAGTTGGTCTTCCATAAATTGATGTATGTTGATTCAATAGGAGAGACCTGGTTAGAGGAATCAAACTCGTACACTGGTTCTGTGGAAGAGTAGCAGGATTACACTGAGGCCTAGTTCAGAGATACGCCCTTTTAAATCCATTCACTTTAATGAAATTAGCAAGATGTAACTCTGCTTAGAATTGTATGGTTTATGTACGACCCTATTACTTTACTATGATTAACTGCAACCTGGGATGTAAGACTCTTGCTAATAGTTTGTAATCAACTGTGGAAGAGGAACGTGTTTTATATTTTGCAATAGGGAAGGGGGGGGAACCCTCAGAAATCTATGGGTTGCTTTGGAGGTGTCATAAAGGACATCAGAGTATCTTCAGAACCCAACACAACTGACAAATTTTCTTTTTCCTCCAAAGATCAGTGTGTGATTAGTAGTCTCACAAAAAGAGAGAGTGAGAAGACTCCAGTAGGTGTTTTGATCTGTCTCATCATTTTAACAAATCAACTGAAGTTGCCTGCATTTTTGCCCGCATATGTGGTAAACCATAACATGAATCAATAAACCTTTAGATTTGGCTATTTGCCTGGACTGCCAAAGCCAATGTGTGTGGAGAGGCCAGCACATATCAGACAGGCTTCCATATGTGGCTAATGGCTTGACTATGTAACTCACAAGAATTGTTTCCACACTACGGATGTTGTTCAGATTTGCATTTTTTTTAAGTGTCAAGTTTTTAATCCATTTCTGCACTGCAATTTGCCTCTTCGGACACAGGTCTAAATTGCTCCCCCACTTGCCCACACAAAGGAATCCCCAGAAAACCGTTTTTCATTTTTGATGTGGGACACATCTTCTGGCGCAGCCCCTGGAATGGGAATGGTTATGGATGTGATATCTGTACCCCTGCCCCACCTCAGAAGAGGCTGGGGCAGCTATGGGGCACAGTGGCAGGTGGCCTGCTGGGGCAGCATAGGCCATTGTGGGAGGAGGCCAGGCCACCACCACGCTGCCCGAGGAGGCCTGGCCAATTGCAGGTCAGTGCAGTGGCCTGGTGGTCCAGTGGACATCACAAGGTGGCACAGACCAGGTACGCCAGGTAGGCCAGCACTGCCATAAAGGTGAGGAGAAGGGGGAGGGAGCTGAGAGCCCGGGCAAGGTAGGGGGAGGGAGCAAGGGTTCTGGGAATGGGGAAGCCTCTGAGGACTGGGGCAGAGGCCATGTGGCTGGTGGAGGCTGAGGCACCAACCTGGAAGTTCTCTGGGGGTGGGGCAGAGGCCACGAAGCCAGTGCACACCCAGATGCTGCCCTCCAGGACGGAGGAGGCCTGTTGCCTGGGAGGAGGGAGGGAGGACTCTTTGTGTGTATGCTTTGTGTGTATGTGTTGGGGGGAGGGACCGGGAGTAGGTTGAGGAAAGAAGAGGGAAGAAAAGAAGGGGGAGGGGAATTGGGGAAAGAAGAGGTTTGTCTGTGTTTATTTGTGTGAGAGGGAGAGAGGAAGATGGGGGATGGATTTAAAAGCTCCAGAGCAGGTATGTGTCCCACATACCTGTGAGAACCTGGGTGGCACTAAAGCAGGGACTAGCGGGGTCTAATTTGGATTTATCAAATGCAGAAATATGTGCAATCAGGTTTTTCCCTGTGCCCGCCATTCTGCAGTCTTACGCAGCAGAGTTATAATGTTATAACATTATTATGTAATAACATTATAACTCAGTTTTTTTTCTTTCAAAAATTACATTTGGGACACTATGGGGAGAGGGAGGAGGCAATCAAGGGCTCAGAATGGAGGATTAAGGGGCACAATGGAAACAAGGGTGCAAACAGGCACCATTTTTAAAAAAATATATACATTTTTGGAAAAGGGGAAGGGAGCAAAGCCTGGGAAATAAGGGGAGAAAAGCCCAAAGGTGGAAAGTCTGGGGCCGACTCCCAGCATCCAAAGGAAATCCAAAGAGACAAGTTATGTCTCCTAATGTGGAAACGATCAAGGTGTGGGACTCCTCGGATAGAAATGACTGCAAGTTGTTAGGTAAGCGGAGAAATTCAAAGAGGGCTGTAAGAGCATAGCAGATGCAGAGCTGCAAGTAATGAAATCTGGAAAGGACAAAGTTTGCAAATCGGATTTTTTTTTTTTTTACAGTCACTTCTGTGTCCCTTTATAGACGCTTCAATGGCAAGCGCTGGAAGGGACTTTTAACCTCCTTGTCTGATCTTCTTCTCAATTGCAGGTCGTAGACTTTTGATGGGTGCAGCGCTTTAGCATTCCCTCTAGCTAGGGAGCGTGAGCCACAGCAAAGACACAAAGGTCATGAGCCGATCCATGTCGAATGCACATAGGGGGGTGCGTGGAAAAGCTTGCCAGACTCCTGACTGCTGTTCCATTCCATTTCTGTCATTTAACGTCCTGCAAAGGAGCACAGATGACAGAAGAGAGCCACAAACAGAAAGCACAAAATGAAAGGAATGACCTACGCTGTAGACCAGGGGCCGTCAAACTGCGGCCCTCCAGATGTCCATGGACTACAATTCCCAGGAGCCCCTGCCAGCGAATGCTGGCAGGGGCTTCTGGGAATTGTAGTCCATGGACATCTGGAGGGCCGCAGTTTGACTACCCCTGCTGTAGACAATTTATCAACAGGGCAAGCATGAGAAAGTCCATTGGTGGCACTGGCCAAAGGGGCAGCATCCCATGTGTTGTTTAGACCGAAGTCAGGGAAGACCAGAATTTAGTCCCTTCCCTCGTGTGTGTTTACGGGCTAGCCCCAGATCCTGCCGGACATAGGTACGTAAGTGCCATCAAATTGCAACTGAGCCAGAGGTTTTGAAGGCAAATGTGATGCAGAGGTGGTTTGCCATTGATTTCCTCCCCAGCGTCTTTCTTGGTGGTCTCCCATAGAAGGACCGATCCTGCTTAGCTTTCATCACCTGATGAGCTTGGCTCCTACCAGGCCATCTTCCCTCTGTCTTGTGGTGAATTGTGTGAATTATGCTCTCTAGCATGGGCCAATAGAATGACTAACAACACCGTATTTAGCACAACCCAATCAGTGTGTTGATGGATTTTCCTCCCCAGTTCATGGGCATTTCTGTAACCTTTTCCCGACTTCTTGAGCAGGAAAGGCCTAGCCTAACAGGCAAGTAGGTCGTGCGATGCTTCCAACTCAGGTAAGTCTATAGTGGGTAATAAGTTGATATGGCAGAACAAGGGAAACTCGTACAGATTATTTCCATTGTACCTTTTCCTGAATCTGACACAAATAGCTTTAATTCAAGGGGCAACGTTGGCTTCTCTTGGAAGAGCGAACTTGGGAGCAGGTGTCTGTGATGTATGCTTGATCTGAGGGATGTTTAATAAGATTAAAAACAAATTTTCTGTCAAGATACCGCACGCATTCGGGTTGGTTTGTTTTTGGTTTGGGCAGCAGTCCTCTCCCAGCACAACCCTGCTTTGGCACACAGATATGTAGCCCTCCAAAAATTCTACTCTTGAAAATATCCACGCAGACACAAATATGCTTTCACACGGACTTGCTCCAGACGAATCGGTTTGGGCACGGGCCACGAAGAGTATTCCAATGCTCCAGGATGTTCCACTAGGTGGCTTTTGGAAGTGAATTTGAGAGATTTCCTATTGTGGCCTCCCTCCAAAGAGGCCAGGATAACTTACAGAGTTCTCACCTGTGTCTTCACAACATGCCTTTAGAGTAGGCCAAGATTACCAGACGAGTTCCACAGCTGATCAAGTTCTTGAATCTCGATCTCCCCAACCATAGTGCAGTATTCTATTCACTTTTACTTGAGGTCCGAAACTCTTACCACGTGTGGAACGTTTATATTGTTTCTCCCTTGTGTGGATTTTTTTTCCATGAGAGGCAAGATTTCCCCTCTGAGAAAAGCTCTTTCTATACTCCGAACACTGTGATGGTTTCTCTCCAGTGTGGATTCTTTGATGTCTACTGAGCATTGTAGTCTGGCTAAAGCTCTTTCCACACTCTGCGCATGTTACATGGATTCTTCACTGCGTGATAGGAAAGAAGCTTTATCATACACATTTGCACACTCCTATAAGCTGTAGCCAATTTTTCCTTATGTCCTTAAGGACCATGCTGCTCTAAGGCCCTGAAATGATTAATTAACTCCATGTCTATCCCACCTTTGGGAATGCAGAGCAAACTGCATTCTTTTCCTCAAGTTCATTTTTCCTCACCACATCCCTGTGAGATAGGCCAGGTTGAGAGTGCGTGACTGGTTCCAGGTCACCCAGCAGGTTTCCATGGCACGGTGGGGATTCGAACCTGGGTCTCCCAGACACTAGTCCAATGCTGTAACCACCCATCTTAGACTAACTCTCCTGCACAACGCTCAACTTTCTTCATGTCTGTCTCTACATGGGATTGCAACCCTGAGACACTCTGTGGCTGTGAACAGGCACATGCGCATGAGAGAGTCAAAGTCTCGGTTAGGATGGAATTGATGCTTAAGTCTGTTGCAGAACAGACTTAAGACCAGCATCTGGAGGCTGGCATCCCTAGGAGAATTTCTTTGGAGTACAGTCTCCCCTCCCCAAATAGGGAAAACACAGCTGCACCAATGTTTCTGAAGCAGAAGCAATTGGTTCCTATTTACTGCAGCATGCAGGGCTGCCTGGGGTGGGATGGGGATAGAATGGACAGGGGTAGTCAACCCGTGGTCCTCCAGATGTTCATGGACTACAATTCCAATGAGCCCCTGCCAGCTATTGCTATTGCTGGCAGGGGCTCATGGGAATTGTAGTCCATGAACATCTGGAGGACCACGGGTTGACTACCCCTGGACTATACCACTTCATTACCTTTTGTTTTCAAAATTCCTCTACATCCAAAGAAGCCCCTGTAAAGGAAAAGCTAAACAGACATAACAGCACCTTTCTCCCTGACATGCTACGCTAGGATGTTTTAGATTATTACTATTTTGGGAGGAACACTTTTGTTAACAGATAAAAGAGGATAAGTTGCCCCCCCCCCCAAAGGCCGCTGCCTTGTATTTACTGCACTACACCAGGCAGCAATACTAAACCAGCTCATCTCCAATCCTGGTTTCCCCAATAACATCCAAGTCCCGCTGAAAATTCTTTCAGGAAGCAAAACCTCTTGCTAGCTTTCAGGCACAGCAGGGCTAACAGATAGCCTTTCTTAAAGGGGGCAAGTGCTCTTTTTGTGTGCGTCCACCCTCTTCTGGGCTCTTAAAAAAAACTTGAAGAAAATATCCTCCTTGGGTGGGGGTTGGCAGGTTAGGAATTGTCCTAGTTAGTAGCAATTATTACCACTTAAAGTCAGAGTTACTTAAAATGAGATCTGTCATAACGATCAGTATTTTCAAGCAGTCAGGGAGTAGGTTCTCTCTCTCTTAAAAGTTTTCAAAATATGGTAATCCTAGATATGCCAAACTGGTACTTAGGTGCAGGGCAGGCCACTTGCCTAGTCTTCAGCAGATCCAGAAAGCAGCAAATGAAAGGGGGGTGGGTGGGGGAAAAAACCTAGAAGAAGTAGTCATTAATTACTTGGCAACATCCACCCTCTTGGTGTACTGGATCAGGGGTCCTCAACCTGTGGTCCTCCAGATGTTCATGGACTACAATTCCCATGAGCCCCTGCCAGCATTCGCTGGCAGGGGCTCATGGGAATTGTAGTCCATGAACATCTGGAGGACCACAGGTTGACTACCCCTGCACTGGATGACTTTGCAAGTCAATAAACCTTTTAAAAGACCTGGCTGCTTTTGTGGTGTGGCAGCCATTAATGTGGTCCTTCTCATGCTCTTCTCCTTTCTCCGAACCACCATGGGGTGGGGGCATGTTTGAGAATCCACTTTGAGCCTGCAGAGTGAATGCACACAGGGAACAGGAGCTAACTTGCTGGTAGATTTAGGGGTAGAGCCAAGAGAGGGGAAGGGTTTGGGGAAGGGGCTCCATTGGGGATGTGATTCTGTATTACCTGCTCTTCAAAGGAGCCATTTTCCCCAGGGGAATTGATCGCACCTAGAAGCAGTTGCAATTCTGGGAGAACTCTAGGCCTCACCTGGAAGTCAGCAACCCTAAACCAGAGCTAAATATAGACTGAAAGGAACCTGTTTTTTCATGGAAGGGAGGGAAATGAAGCTGCTTGGTTTCGGGGGCGGGTTCAAAGCTTGTTGAGGATATCCTAAATGGCTTTAACTCCTAATTGAGTCCCAGAACAGACCACTCCTTCTTGACTCCTGATTGAGTCCCTGAGCAGCAGCACCTGAAACCCAGGTAGGTCTGAAGGGGCATTCTCACCTCCCTTGTTTTTCAGGTTGAAGATGATTGTGCCTGAGGCTACTGCTCTGTCCGCTTGTTCTAAGGTGCCAAAAGTGTTTTGTTTGTCTGCATGCAGTTTATAGCTTGAGGATCTCAAGGAGGCAACTTTTGCATTTGCTTGTGGATCTTCCTCCCCTCACTGAAATGGCTTGGAAATTGTCTTTTGATTCAGAAATTGACATTCTGACGAGGCTGTATGTTTCCTGCCCCTGTTGACCTGGACAGGCCACTGTTAAACATAGACCCCAGTTTTACTTTGTTTTGCTTTCGGGGATTAACTTTGTGTGTGTGTGTGTGGCTGTTTTAAATATTACCATGTACCAAGAGTCTGCCTCGCACCCCTAGTAATTAAATCTGGGTGTGGGGTGCTGCGAGATGAATCTTGACTCAGATGCATTGGTAGGACAAGTCAGGCGCGCAAAACCCACGCTAGAAGCATACCAATAGGGATGAGTGTCTTCGAACTACAGTTACTCTACAAGAGTTCCAAACAGCTGGGGTGTGAAGTGTTTTATTAAAATCAGAAGGCAGCCTGGCAGGCAGATCATGCCGCTGCAATGAATACAGTTTCTAGCAAGCTGAAAGTATCCTTCTACGCCGTTCACTGGGAAGGGGTGATCGGACAAGGATAGAACCATAGAGTTGGAAGGGACCAGCTGGGTCATCTAGTCCAACCCCCTGCACTATGCAGGACACCCTCTCACTTATCCACTGTCACCTGCTACCCCCTTGAACCTTCACAGAATCAGCCTCTCAGTGTGAGAAAAGGACTCTGCGGAGTATTGAGGGTGTATATTTCCAGCTGTGGGGTGTATATTTTCAAGGGTGTATATTTGCAAGAGAGAAGTTACTCTTAAATGCCCCCTTATGATATTGGCAGCTCTGTCATTGTTTAATTGTAACTGGCAAGGTCTTGGAAGAGGCCAGAGATAGGAGCTGGAACCTTCTGTATGCTCAACCAAAGCCCCTGACTCACATAATCAAGACTTGAGTGATCTCCTCCACTGAGATTTACAAGGAAGTTCACAGCCTCAGGATTTCTGGGAGTTTGTGTGGATGGCAAAAGTAAGTACCCAGGAGTATGGGAGGTAGAAAGTCTATCAGAAGGATATACAGTATGCAGGAGGGCCAAATGGTGATTCTCCGCTACCTGAAAGAGTCCCAAAAATGGTTTCCAAACACCTCTGCCTTCCGTTCCCCATAACAGACACCCTGTGAGGTAGGTGGGGCTGGGGGAGCTCTGAGAGAACTGTCCAGGGTGAACAGCTCTAAGATAATTGTGACAAGCCCAAAGTCACCCACTGGCTGCGTGTGGAGGAGTAGGGATCAAATTCAGTTCTCCAGGCCACTCATAAACCACTAAACCAAACTCACTTCAGAAGGAGTTCTTTGGGATTCAGTACCCAAGCAGCAAGGACACTATGTGGGAGGGGCTGAGGCCTGGACACAAACAACTCTCGAACTCCCACCCTACTTTTTGGTAGCAGCAGTGGCTTTTCTGGTATCCTCCCCTTCACATTTGGAAAGAGGTAATTGCAGAGAGAGAGAGAGAGAGAGTCGGTGAATTCACAACTGGTTTAACACTCATTTTTAGGCTCTTGGGAGCCAAGAACCTCTATTTGCGTCTGACTACAGCATTTTCTGCACTGCAGGTTATCAAAACTACAATTCCTAGAATTGTTTCAGGAAAGCCACAACTAGAGGTGTGAAAACCTGGTCTGTGTGTGTGTGGGGGGGGGGAGGTGGAAATGGAGGGGGGAACGCATTCCCCCCCTGAGGGCTTTCTTTCTGCTTTTTTCACTGTGGAAAAAAGTGGAAAATGTGAAAAATAACAAAGCACTTCTGGAATGAAAATAAATTGCCTTGACAGTCTGGCTCTCAGACGGTATGTGGGACACATACCTGCTCTGGAGCAACTTGGTCAGGGCCCCCTCCCTCCATCACAAACACACTCGCACAGAGAGAGATACAGAGACTCCCTTCTCTCCCCCCATTTCCCCCCATACATCTGGGTTGCCCAACTTCCTCCTTGCTTCCTCTCCCCTCCCTCGCTCGGAAACACACACAGACCAAGACTCCCTCTCCTTGCCCCCCATTCCCCCTTTACCTGTTGGTTTCCCAACCTACCTCTCTCCAAGCAAGCAAACATGCACATACTCCCTTCCCTTACCCCCTCCCTCATCCTACTTACCTGCTTTTCCACCTCAGCCTCCGCGGGTCACACAGCGGCAGCCTTAGCCTCTGGGGCTGGCGCGGCTACTGCAAACACCTCAGGGGTGGGGCAACAATTTCTTTGGCCCCTGCAGGTCATGTAGCAGCTGCCCAGGCCCCGGGGGCTAGCGTGGCTGTTGGCTGGGCCCTCCTCATCTTCTGGTGCACTTCCTGGGTGGGGCAACAGAAGTCACATCCGTCTACATTTCCGTTTGATGAGACACAGAAGATGTGTCCCACATAAATAATGCTTTGAAAGGCAAGATTGTTAACATTTAAATATGTATGTCGCATGAAAAAGACACCAAAATCCCTCATTTGGACAGGTATATTTTCTTTTGTTCATATTAACTATTGGCAGTTTTTTATATTATCTAATATGTTCAATAATTACAAAAAAGGTGTTTAAAAGTGTAGTTTATTATCTAAATATTTTCCCATACATTTCAATACCCCCCATTTTGTTTCTTCCATGGGTCCCATAGCTTCAAAATTTCTAGATGTGTCACATGACGTCCTTGCAACTCTCTCCATGTAATCCTTTCATATTTTCCCAGAGGGTGCCACACCTGTGAACAAGGAGGGGCTGCATTAACTTTGTATGTAGAACGTCCTAGATTTGATCCTCAGCATCTCCAGCTATAAAGGACCAGGCAGGAGGTCTTGGGAATGACCCCTACCTGAGACCGTGGAGAGCCACTGCTAGTCCAGACTGACCTTGAAGGACCAGGGGTCTGATTCCATGTAACAAAGCTTCATGTGTTCAAAGTTGTGTGTGTCCACGTGACTGCAGAGGCTACTTACAGATACATATTTCAATGTCAGGTCAGAGGTTGCCACCATGATCCTATTCCTCCCTCCCAAATATGGTTATTTCCCCCCCAGTCAGCATGCCTGAAAAGAGCTAAATAGACATTGGCCCGTGACTTGGCTATTGATTTGAGCAAAAGGGCAGAGACAACACTGGTGACCTTTTAATTCTCATCAGTTTAGAATACTGTCCCCAGGAGGGCCTGCGGCTCAGTGGAAGAACCTTTGCTTTGCATGCAAAAGGCCCCAAGTTCAGTCATTGGTATCTCCAGTTAGTAAAAGAAAAGGATCAGGTAGTAGGTGATGGGAAATATGGTCCTAGGGAGCTGCTGCAAGTCTGAGTAGACAGTACTGACATTAATGGACCAGTGGTTTAATTCAGTATACGGTTGTGTGATGACTATCCGGCATTAATGCCTTTGTGTGAGAAGCTGTTCATACAGAATTCTGCGGAGAGTGTCAGTTAAGACATGACAGTTGAGAACTGTCAGTTGAAGATCAATTTAGCCCTAACTGAAAATCAGGAAGGAGGCTAAAAGAGGAGCGAGAGGAAGATCCCATTCAAACCAAGTAGGGACAGAGCTTCTAGTCTAGAGGAGTAATCCCTGTTTGATGAAAAGGGAGATATCTCCTGAGAGAGGAGTGATCCCTTGGTTGATGTATACAGAAGGATTTTGGAAACTTGGTTGTGGCTCTCTGCCTTCAAAACCGTAACCGCGATGAAACTCAAGCACTTTTAAAGTTATTATTATTATTTTATTTATCACCCGCATCCCCCCAGAGGCTTGAGGTGGGTTACAGAACTTATATTTCCCTTCCCCTTCAAGTTATTTTTTTTTAAAGAAGCTTCTTCTATGACATTACAGAAGTAGAATAGAAGCAAATAATTATGCCTTCCCTCAAGTCCCTGGGCCAGGACAGCATCATCCAAATATAAAAAAGGATGGGACAGCCATAGACCAACAAAAAAGAAGAAAATAGATACAGCGACTGCTCAGCAAGAAAGAAGAAACAAAGGGGAAAACCTGTGTATGAGGGAAGGATGACAGTGAGATTGCCTTAGGTAGCTTCATGTTTCTTAATTTCTGATAAGGTCTATTGTATTATAAGGGCCGGAACTGTGGCCCTTACGAGCTCAGTCATACCTTCATCTTTCTACTCCCTCCCAAGAAGCTCTTGAGGGTTGCCCTTGATTATCAGTGAATGCATGTTGGAGGATGTTTTGTACTGAAATGTTTCACTATAAATTCCCCTTGAGGTTGGCTCTTTTCCTGCCTCTGCTCTCACCTCTTTGTCGTCGCTTTTGGTGCAAGCTCTGATTGCCACATGTCTTATCTGTTGTTGCCTCTCTTCTTACCCTCTTACCCCTTGCAAAACTCTCCTCTTAATCTCCTCTTTGCTAGTGAACCCAGATGCATTTGCCCCCGGTAACCTTTTTGAATAACAAGGTGCTCCCCAGCTCCCTGTATCATCACAATGGTTGCCCTCTGCTCCACCTCCCCTTGCTCCTGTAATAAAAATGATCTAATAAGGCCATCAGGAAATGGTTCACACTCACAGTATTCCACTGTGGGCCTCCCCTTGCATGGCTGTGCTAGAAGAGCTGTTAATGATTTACGGTTGAAATGCCAATGTTTGTCTAGCCAGGGATTTTCTCATGCTTGCCTACAAATGCACTCTTCTACATTAATATGGTTATACTAGATTGATGTGGTAGGACTAGGTTTGCAATCTGACAGATGTTGGCTGGCTGGACATCTCCTGACAGATGTTGGCTGGCTGGACATCTCCAGTAGACAGAGATCAGTTCCACTGGAGAAAATGGCTGTTTGGAAAGTTGGTTTCTATGGCATTATACCCTGTTGAAATCCTCCCCCCCCCCAAAAAAAAAAAAATGTTCAGGTTTTCTGAACCAGGGTTTTGTGTAACCTTGGGGTTTCTTGATGGCCCTGGAAAGCTTTCCTGAATGGGTGGGAATTCATTCATTTTTAATATATATAATTTTTAATTTGGTGGACATTTATTAGGTGATATGGCCATATATGGTCATGTCGACCTGCCCTCCCCTCCCAACATGGCCAATGATGGGCCTGCAGGAGGTGGGAAGGGGAGGAGCCCCAGGTGGGCATGTACACAGCTCTGCTTCCCAACCATATTCTGTTGGAAGCTCGTCCGCCAGGTCTTTGGTTGAGGTCAGGGTGTGAGAGATCAGATGGACCCCTCTAGGCCAGACCATCTGCAGTGAAACAGGCATCTATAGATTGTCCCTTGAAGACCGGGGCGGGGGGGGGGAGTGTTGTCAGATTAGGAGGGAGGAGTATAGTTTTTGCCACTGGGATGTTATGTTTTTAAATAGGGGGTTCATGGGTTTTATGTATTTTTATTTGGGGTATTCTATTATGTACTCTGTTGCAAGACAGCTTGACCAATAGTAGCGGGTAATAAATCCAATGAAGATGATGATATTCCACTACTTCTGTTTTTTCCCCAAAGCCTGAAGAATGTTTCAAGGGTTTCTCAATGGTTAAAAAAAAGTTGAGAAAGGCTCGTCTGCATGCTTCAGGCAAGCATTGAAGGCTTATAGCAGCATTGTACTGAAGAGAAGTTATAAGGAAGAACACTGAGGGTTGCCATCTTCCTGGTGATGGCTGGAGATCTGGGATTTCAGCTGATCTCCAGGTGACAGATCAATTCACCTGGAGAATGGGGCCCCTATGGAAGGGGAGCTCTGTGGCATTATTCCCCAATGTTGTCCCTCCTCTCCCCACATATCACCCAACATACGATGGATTGACTCAATAAATGAAGCCATGGCCTTCAGTCTGCAAGACCTGAGCGAGGCTGTTAATGATAGGACAGTTTGGAGGTTGTTAATGCATTGGGTCTTGATATTATGTAACATGCACAAACACACATCAGTGGCATATAATAATGTGTTTTTTTTTTGAGAAAGCAGATCTGATGTGTGTGAAATTTGAAAAGCTAGCGTAAAAAAAGTGAAATATCTTTACTAATGACGATATAGTCTGCATTAGGAGAGTAGATGTATGCTTGCTTAAGAACATGAGAAATTGGGATGAAAAGATTCCATGCTCTTATTCTGTGGTTTGGTCATGTTTTGACTCCCCACATTTATTACCTTCCAGGAAGAAATGGACATTTTAGAGAGCTAATAATGGATTCTGTGCAAGGAAAAAAAAATTTATTCCTCTGAGGTTGAAAAGTGTATTTTTTTTTAATTAAGTAAGCTGTTTTTCAGAAAAAGCAAAATTTGTGCTCCCTTTCCAGAGACGCGCAACGGCACACCTGTGCCGCATAAAAACACAATAAAGAAATCAAGACTCACTACAGTCTCTTGGAAAACCCACTCCTTAAAACAATTTCTGTCTTGCTCAAGAGCGCAGTTCAAGCATCCAATTGCACTCCAGTGCAATATGAAAATGGCATAAAAATTAAGTGTGTTTCAACACACAAAAGTGTTCATTTTGAAAGGGGTTTTTTAAAAAAAATGTTGCACAAAGCAACAAAAATGCTTCTTTCTGCCCCCAGAAGCACATTCACCTTTCAGTTGTTTTTTTTTTTACTTGAATGCATTCTGAAAATACAACTTTACGCCCAAGATGCTCAGCCCAGTAAATATTGCTGATCATAATGGAACCCTGAAATCTAGGGCGGAAATTAGCACGAAGACTTTTGTCACGATCACAGTTAGGTAGTGCCTTGTGAAATGCACAGCCACACTTGAAAAAAACACCGTCTCCTTTTGTATACCTTAATGGATGTTAGAACTTGGGCTCTGCATCCTGCCGTTCAACACAGTGAAGTCTGAAGCCTCCCTTCAGCTGCAGGAGCCTTTCTCCAGCTCAAGTGGCTCTTCCTCCATTAGGAGCGTTCTTCTGCCAAGTGGTCCTTCCGCCATTAGCGGAAGAGCACTTAAGATGGAAGGATGCTCCCAGGGAGAGAGGGAGGCTTTGGGCTGTGCTGAGTGGTCTGGTAGGGTACAGGCCAATTGTGAAGAGGAACATGCTGTTTTTTTGTTTTTGTTTTTTTTTGGGGGGGGAATAAGTTTAGTTTGTCTTTTCTTATAAAAAGCAGCATCTGGCTGGACAGGATGAAGGCCTATCTAGTTCTTCACTAAGAATCCCAGCCAAAATCAAACAAACAAGAATCTCAGAAGTGATTCTTTTTTGCATCACAACTGCCAAGAGAACAAAGAGAGCATTTAATTGTTCCCTTCTTGCATCGTTTTTTTCCCCCTATCAAAGGTACATCCTCATGCACCGGTTAGCCTGGGAAGGAAGGACAGAGGGGGTCCCTGTCTTCTGCAAGCATCCTCCCCCCCGCCTTTTCCAGAACTAATAGCAGCACAAGAGAGAATAAAACCATATGTCAGAAGGATTAACCCACATCTCCGCTCCCTTGTGTGGCCCAGACTGGGGACACACATACTGGACATTTCCTTTTTTAAAACTCTGTGAAGATTGAACCACAGATCTCCCTGATTTCTGTGGGAATAACTTTCAAGCAAGGTTGTTATAGGGCTAATAATCGGGCCAGTTCCAGATTCGGGGAGGAGGACCTGGGTAGGGTTCTCAGGAAGCTTCAGCCAGATCTAGCCCTTCAAGAAGGTTGCAGTGTTAGGTGATTTCACCTGTAATCTGTCGGCTCAGTGTACCCCACCCTGCATGCTGTAGGGTAGAGCAGGGGTAGTCAACCTGTGGTCCTCCAGATGTTCGTGGACTACAATTCCCATGACCCCCTGCCAGCATTTGCTGGCAGGGGGTCATGGGAATTGTAGTCCATGAACATCTGGAGGACTACAGGTTGATGACCCCTGGGGGTAGAGGGAACATGGCCCTTTTCGTCTCTCATGTACCACTGGGTTCAGTTGACAACATTTTCCCAGTTTGACGTTCCCTTCCTTTCATTCTGGTAAGCCATTTTTATATACCAGGGGTGAAGAAATAGTATTGGGAAACATGTTAATGTTAATGGGGGGAGGGGGAAGCTGGGCGTAAAGAAAGACAAACTAGTGTGCAAAGAAATCTTTCTTGTGGATTTGGTTCTTTTTACAAGGAAAAAAAATGAACATATTATTCTGATGTTACCTAAGGGCTTCAGAACTTTGGTCTCCTTCGTAACATGCTCCAAAAGTCCAAGGTGATTCCGCTGTCGCTTGTATAAGAAGGCAGGATCAACGCCCTCCCCCGCCCCATGCGCGCGCACACTTTCCCCTGCTGCTAGTTACTTATTCCCTTCACAGGGAATGCAAAGTGGAAGAGAAACTCCTGATTAAACTGGAATTGACATGTGATCTCCCATCGGCGTTCAGCTCCTTTGAGCCTCCTTCTGGGGTCATAACTCCATTAATCTAATATTTAAAATGTAATATCAAAAAACACCGGGCCAGCTCCTCTGGCGGTATAAATCAGCGTCACCCTATTGACTCTCATCTAGCGCGGTGGCTTACGCCATGGAGGAGAAGCCCTGCCTTCTCTCTTCCGCACAGGGTGTTTATACAAAAGAGAGCAACGGAGCTAATGAGGTGTAATTTGCACTGACCCGGGGAATGTAGCTGTATTAACTTCCACTGCTTGCTAGTCCTCATCAGGCAACCGGGTGGCTGCAGCGTCTCTCCCTTGTTAGGCTAATAACAAAGAGCACACAACAAGGAAGGCAGCTGGGGTCACGCCATCAATCTGAGGCATTCAAGAGAGGGTGTTTAGTGACTCGAGGCAGCTTCTAAACACATGCTCTCCTTAGCAAGACAGGCAAGCGGTGTGAATTTTCACACTTGCGAGGGTCTGTGGCTTTTTCCGGATGCCGGAGATGTTGCACAAAGCAGCCTGAGGCGGACGTGTGAGCAAACTTGGAGCTGCGTGGAAAAGAAGAGAAGTCCGCTCTATCCGTTTCCATCCCCAAAACTAGGGCAGTGATTAGGCGTGTAATGGAAAGATCTTTGCGTCTCCCTTGTACAATTTGCACTGAAACCTGGCTGGTGAGAACCAGAATTCTCAAGAGAAGTCTGATATGTATTCCAGGTAGCGCAGATTTTACAACTCAGTTCCAGGTTTAAGAGCCTAAGAAATACTCCGTTGGAGTCACTGAAAGATAGTGGATGAGCGATAGGGTTGTGAGTATCCTGCATGGTGCAGGGGGTTGGACTAGATGACCATGAGGACACTTCCAACTCTATTATTCTATGATTCTGTGATCTGTCTAGTCCTGTATTCTGTTTCCAATGGAGAGCAAAGAATGTGGTGTGGCATGGTTCAGTGGTGGAGCATGTGCTGAGCATTCAAAAGGACCTTGGTTTAATCCTTGGCATCTCTGAAGCCCCTTCCTTCTTCAGGACCTTGGAGAGCTTCTGCCAGACCTAATAACCACTGAGGTCAAATGACCAACACTTTGACTTGGTTCAAGGAGAAGTGACACTTCCAATCGACTAGACCATTAAGGACTTCAAAAGTTAACCCCACCCCTTTTACATGGGCCTGGAAACCAGCCGGTTACCCTTGCCAGTGCTTCAAAATAGATGTTTTTATGATCCTAGCCGTTCGTATTGTCTGTTGACGGTTTTTCTTTTCTTTTGTTCCACTGGCTGGCTTTCAAGAGATCATTTTTTTAAACAGCCTGTGTCTGGATATTGCACAGGAGAGTGCTTTGCTAACAGCACAATCAATATGCTACAAGTCTGTTTTGTCCTCCATACAGCCAGCAATCTGTAGACCCCTTTGCAGAGTTATGGGATGGCAGGAGCGGTGATGCTTTGGTCCCTCCTGGCAAATTCAGGGAGCAGAATGAGTGCTGAAAGAAGAAAAACATGTAGTTCCTGGGCCACTGCATAAGAACACAGAACTATAAGTCACCTCAAGGGTCATATAGACCAACCCTGTACATAGTGCAGGAAGGCCAAAACACCAAGAGCAGCTGGGAGGGGGTGGGAGATTGGATGGGGTAGAATAGGGGAGCTAATAAGAAGGGAAAGAGAGAGGTCATTTTCAAGCTGCCTTTGTATTCCATTTTAGTAGCTGGTTGCTAATGGATTTTTTCTGTCTTTTCAGACAGGTCCGTTTTAATAACCCACTACTAGCAGAAATTATTTACCTGTTGATACAAGCTCACCTGCATCAAGTTAGTGGAGTGTGGCTAAGCCTCTTTGACGGGAACCTGCTTTCATCCAATTTTCATCTGTTGCACTTCCGAATCGCTATGGTGTGCTGTATAAAATGTTCATAGTGCTTCCTCCAGTCTCATTCCCTTCCACACACACTCTTGGTCGCCACACAATCTTCCTTGCAGGATTTATTTAGGGTCCTAAATGGGCTGTGATGGCACTAAACCAATATAGCAATCCAGCGCTATAGCAGCGCCATTGATTCAAACAAACTCAATGGTGCCCCTATTGCAATGACATGCTCTATTCCAGGGGTAGTCAAACTGCGGCCCTCCAGATGTCCATGGACTACAATTCCCAGGAGCCCCTGCCAGCGCTGGCAGGGGCTCCTGGGAATTGTAGTCCATGGACATCTGGAGGGCCGCAGTTTGACTACCCCTGCTCTATTCATTTAGTGCTATAACGCCCTACTTGGAATGTTCAAAAAATAAGCTGTGGGGAAGTTTGTGTAGAGAAAAAGGGCAAGAAAATAATGTAGCACTGTTGAAGTGGCCACAGCACTCCCAAGACGGCTCATTACTGGAAAGAGAGTTTTTGGATGAAACCCCGTCACTATATCAGTGTATCTGAAATTGGGCCAATACTTGTTACTAACATCCAGTTTAGAATGGTAATGTGAAAATCCCCAGAGAGAAAAGGGCCCACATGCTCATAGTGGTTGACAAGGAATGGAGGCTAGTTGCCAAACCCACAACTGTCAACACAGTTGGCTCCCTGTTCTGAGACAGACTAAAGTTACTAGTCCTCATGGCTGTAAATGTAACCCTCTGAATTGCTTTAGACAAGGTGGTCTTTAGTAAGTCATGTCTGAATGTCAAGGTAGGAGAACTGGAACATCTTCTGGTGCCATTGCTAGTAGATACAGAGTCTGGAATAGGATTCATGACCTCTTGCCACATCAGTGAACCAGCCGGGGTGATATGTCTGAAGAGCCTTCCTGAACTTGAAGGTTTCAGTGAAATGGGAAAGAACAGAAAGACAGATCCAACCCCACCATGCGCACACACTAGAAGAAAGGCAATGCAAGTAAGGGAGGAGTTGTAGCTCAGCAGTAGAGCTCCTGTTTGGCATGTAGAAGGTCCCAGGTTCAATGCCAGCTAAAAAGATGTGGCAGGATGTGATGTGAAAGGCCTCAACCTGAGACCCCGGAGTGCTGCTGCCAGTCTGAGTAGGCAATACTGAGCTTGGTGGATGTCAGTTTGATGTCTGCACAAAGCTATTTGGATTAGATGACCCATGTGCTTTAGGATGCTTAGGGCTAATCCTGCATTGAGCAGGGGGTTGGACTAGATGGCCTGTATGGCTCCTTCCAACTTTATTGTTCTATGATTCTATGAGAACTTCCCTAAACTCCCCAGTGGAGCTTGCGCACAACTGTATGCCCCTATTTTAATGACCCATATATTAGGGCTGCTGTTCCTGATCAGCAGACTCACGTGACAAGTACCAGTGGCAGGGCTATACAACTTCAGGGCCACCCACCGGCCCAATTTCCACCGGTGGGATTCCAACAGAAGAAATAGGGCTGATGCAACAATGAGACAGTCTGTTCACTCAGTTGACTGGACTGGACTGAAGCAACAACTGGGCACGTGTGAAACAACCCCAAGTTGGCCCAATATGAAAAATGTGGACGGGGGGCATTGCATGTTGCGCAGCCCCCAACAGAAGCTTGCCCCTGCATGTGCACCCTTGTCTGAAAATGCAGCCGATCCTGGCACTTCCTTGTTCTCGAGCAGATTGTATTTAGTCCCTAAAATGTCATGTGTGACTTTGCCCCACCTCTGTGTTGCAAGAACTGGGGGTGGGGGGGTGGGCTGGTGGCTCTTTAAGAGTTGCCCGGACTTGACGGATGCCTAAGAAATCCATGTGATTGTTTCTTGCAGGAGTTTCTGGCCTTGTTGAGTCCCATTGCTTCTGATATAATAATCGTCTTCTCCCCAGTAACCAGTACTTTGGAGAGGCAAAGTGGTAATTTCATGCTTTTTAAACAAAGTGGCCACCGATTAAGGGAGAGAAGAACGGTGTGGTTTCTGCCAGCTTTCAGGGGGAGAAGCAGTCTCTGTGATCAGCCATTGATATCTTGGTACTTAGGGCAGTTTTCCCTCCTCTTCCTCTCCTTAAGTTCGTGCTCTTTCTATAGAATCAGACCTCCCTCATGATGGCATTTGGGTTTTAATAGATAGTTTTTAAGGTGAATTGGAGAAGCGAGCAAAAAGTCTTCACCTTATTACACCTTTTCTTTTTTAAGTGCTAAAAGTGGGTATTAACTTCGTTTATTCACCGCAGGCCTTTGAAGATGTCTCCCAGGCCAGGCAGGGGCCGCAAAAATCCCCCTCCCCAAATCCTACCATAGAGGGGCAGCCGTTTTCAACATGGTGGTTATGCCAAGCGTTGCATTCTGTAGACCCTCCCCCTCAAAGAAAGCCATTTTGCACCCAGGCATGCGTTTAGAATGTTGAGAAGGGCTGGTGCACGCCTCCTCAAAATGGCTGCCGCAGGAGGTGGAGCCAAACAAAATATTCCCTGCCTCGCTTTCCAAAAGAACAGCTGAAGGGGAATAAGAAGTAACTAAGGAAAGCCTGGGGGAGGATGGGGCAAAGAGAAGCAGGAATAAATAGAAGGAAAGACTAAAGGGGAAATGGAGCCACAAGCCTGCCTATTTCCAAGTCCTTTTGATTCTTCAGTGGCTGTAGCTGCTTTTGTAGCTCTGGAAAACCTATTCCTTAGAACAGGGGTAGTCAAACTGTGGCGCTCCAGATGTCCATGGACTACAATTCCCAGAAGCCCCTGCCAGTGAATGCACTGGGGTCCCGTTCTCAGTTGCATCCCATCATAGATTTTGTAGTCTTAAAGATTTCCTGACCTCGACAGATAGTTAAACTGAAATCATGTCAGGATAAAATTACTATGAAAGTGTAGTAGGCTTACTGCATCCTAAAGTGGGATGCATTGATACAGTACTTGGGGGCTAATTGAACATCTTCTAGCTTGAACAGGAATTGTTTCTGTCCTTAAGTCTTTGAACACTCTTTGGGTTTAACAGGGCTGCAAATTCTGCAGCGGATTCCGCCTGGATCCCTTTTTGTCTGCTCTGCTAAGGCCTTGTCCCACCACTTTGCATACATAACAAACACTGCAATTCAGCATCCCCCCTGGGGACATGTAAAATTCAGGAGTCTTGCTTTTCTCGCATACAGTTGGTATTCTAATGGTTTGTATGAAAGACGGAATCTCTGTTGTGTCGAAGGGTGAAAGACTGCAGAAACCGGTGCCTTTCCAGGCGCTTTTTGGGGTGGGTTGAAAATGGTATCTGCATTTGGTTTGGCCCTTGGGGTGTTACAGCGTTTTTCTTTGGGGGCATTTAAAAACCTGCAGATTATTGTGTTTTAGACGGAGGGTCCCATGTGGGTATCTGCATGTGGGAAATCTGCTGCAAGCCACTCCAAGGATTAGCCCACTGCTTTTTATGCCTGATCCAGCTCTGTGGTTCTTGCAGCAAGCTAAACAAGCCTCCAATTGCAGCAGCAGCAGACTGGTGCCAAGGATCGGGCTGCCAGCACACAGTCCCGAAATCTCTTCCTGTGGACTAGTCCCCAAGATGTCAGAAGGAGCCCTTGGGAGCAAGCAGCTCCAGACTGCAGCCATCAATCCCAGTTTATCTGCTAAGCCTTGCCATGAACCCAATGGATCATAAATTTCAATTTGCTTCCTTTTTCATAATAATCCAAGAGAAGGAGAGTTTGGGGAGGGCGGCTAGAATTCCTCTCTCACACACAAACGCATGCAGTCGCTTGAAATGAGCGGAGTCATACATTCCCAAGGCATTGGAGAAAAACCTATTTGCTATATCAACCGCTGGGCAAAGGCCATCTTTACTTTTCCTTTGGTGTCATGAATCAGAGCAAAAGCCTGAAAAGAAAGTTAGCAGGTGGGGAGGTTAAGGGGCCGTTTGTATTGAAGTTCCATTCCAAAGTGTCACCTTGGATGACCACCAATCCCTTCCTTGTGCCTCTTCTCTCGTGTCTGGGACCATTCCCACAAACTTTTTTTTTCTTATCACAGGTCAAATGGATTGGTCTCTGTGACCATTTCTTTCCTGGGGACTTTGTTCCCTTGGCTCCCCTGCGGGAGCACAAATCTGGGGCAGATTAGATGCACCAGGCCAAATTTGTGGGAGCAGGAAGAGGCAGGGCAACCTTCTCTGGCTCAAACTCCAGCCTGCAGCCCGGCATGGAACCTCCAGTGTGGAATTGATCTTTCTGAACCACTGGAATACTGTAGGTATGAGGTGTCAGCCATTCCCAAACCTTGGCCATTTCCTGCATTTGGAGCTTATTCATACAACCTTCTCAGTTTGTGCCAAATGCAAGAAACCACCAGCCTGTATTGTCTTCCAGGTGCATCAGCCCATGGTGAGAGGTCCATGCGCCCCTCAATGAAGCAAACAAGGAGCTTTTAGTCAAATCATATGAAAGAGTTGATCAAGGTGGGTTCTCTCTAAAGGTCCCTGTATAGTGCAGACTGGCAAATCACTAGCCATTTATTTCTGGGTCGACCTTGTTAGTCTTGTCCTTTAAGGCAGGGGTAGTCAACCTGTGGTCCTCCAGATGTTCATGGACTACAATTCCCATGAGCCCCTGCCAGCATTTGGGAATTATAGTCCTTGAACTTCTGGAGGACCACAGGTTGTCTACCCCTGCTTTAAGGTGCTTCTCCCACACAAGATTGCGGGAAGCTGCATTTCTGAACATGGATGACGCACCTGGTTTCTAGCATGCACCCTGGTAAATGTGCACATGAACATTAAGGCTCAGTGGGGTGCATGGCACAGCACTGAATATGTTATTGATATGTTATTTCTGAAACAGCTTTAACCAAATGAATGAGAAGCACCATGTTAGATCCATGGAAGGCAGGCTATTGCAGAGTAAACTAATACACCGCTGGAACTAATATATCTTTCAGTAATTGTTGCGGGGGTTGGCTGTGTATTTCATTGAGCGCATGTCCATTGTCCTCACAGGGAGCCTTATGCTTCCTGGATGTAATCCAAGGCCATACGAAAGAGCCCACCAGGCATTTCTCCTTTCAAAACCACGCTTGCTACATACCTTATTGTCCATAACTGGTTCGAATTAAGCATATGTTCTTGACCTAAGATACCTCTAGAGGGTCCCCAACCTTTTTATCACCGGGGACCACTCAACGCTTGACAATTTTACTGAGGCCCGGTGGGGGGGGGTAGTTTACTCCTCTACTCTCAACCACTGCCCTAACGCTCTCTGATCACTATGGTAACGTTTCAACATCCCTTCAAAATAAGATACAGACACGCCACAACAATGAACATAAGGAACATTTTATGTTCATGGAAATTTTAACTCATGACAATGACAAATCAATGGGAACCCTGAGCTTGTTTCTCTGCAACGAGATAGTCCCATCTGGGAGTGATGGGAGACAATGACACCCGAAGTGTGTTGTAAAGGGCCGGGGGGGGGGCGTCCTTTGCGGCCCACCTCCAATTAGTCGACGGACCACATGTGGTCCGC